>NC_048926.1:58986812-59003093 GCF_011077185.1 Oxyura jamaicensis | reverse complement strand
TATTGCATTTTTGGTAGTTTTCATTTACTGACCCTGACTAAAACCATTCAGTTCGCTTCTGTGTTAGAGCTCAAGTAGCCATGTATATTTTAGTGAAATTCATATTGCCTCCAAATTAGTATACTGTATGAGCAGCTGTATTTACCTAGCACTTTGGAATATATTTTGTATGAATGATTCTGTGTTCTCTCATACTTTCTAAAATAGACAGCAGACCTTCCTCTGACTAAAACAGACACAGATAAACACACCCTTAGAGATATATACCACATTTTACATACTTTATGGACATATACCATGAAGGTATGTACCATGTATTCCGTATGATACTGGGCTACTTTAATTTAGAGTAGGGTAGTGTTCTTGTAGTTCTTCATCAGATATTTTAAAAACAATATGTCTTTTACCAGCTGGGCTCCTTTAAAAACAACAGATACTCAGAAGTTCAGGTCTGTTTAGGTCTGCAGTGGGAAAACACATTGATAATGCAAGGGTGGAGGGGTTTTGTGGGTACCAATTAAATACCCATGGAATGCAATGAAAATTCTGGTTCACAATATAGAAAAAATAAAAATCTGTTATTGAGAGCTTAGTTACTATGTTGTAGATATTGAAATTCATTAAATATTTTATGAAGAGATCAGCCATTCATTGCTTAATAAGGATTTTACATTGTATCTTTGGATTTCATAGGTTTCTCCGATATTTTATTTTTGTCAGAAATCAGAGGAAATGTGAACCTGCTATATCTATTTATGTACTGTTTTTTCATGAACATATGTTTTGCTTATCTTTGGAAGTGTCCCTATGTACATTAATCTTGTTTCAGAAGCAGTGACCTAAGTCTTGCATTGAAAGTTTCCCTTTTCTATCACATTTGTGAGTGATTTACTCATGTGTGTAAGGAAATTTGTAGAACTGATTTAACTTAGGTATAATCTAGGGCAGACACTAGATGATGTTATGTAGAACACTGTAAGGCACCCTGGAAATGCTTTGAAATTTCTTGCTTATTTGGTGTCTTGAAAAAAGACTGTCAAACAGACAGTTTTATGATGTGGTAAAACACTTTTTCCACTTTGATTTCAATACATTTGTAGAACAGTATACATGTCTGGTAGGATTGTGACACTGGAGCTCACTCAGAGAATCTGAAATACAATTTACTGGAGTCCTTGAGTATACTGTAATCTGTGTGGTTTCAGAAAAATCTATACTTGTATTGATATGACTTTATGACTTTATTATATCAGTATTGATGTAACACCGTAGCAGTGATCTGTAGCATTCTCCAACTACTGACATGCAGCCTGATTAGATTTGTGTATTGTCTGAAGCTTGGTAGATACAGATCAGTTCTGTATAGACAGACAATTACATATCTGTCTGAACTAATGTGTGAGAGTAAATAAGTGCATTCTATGTTCTTTATATGCCATCAAAGTGAAAATCAAAACAAAACAAGTGTGGTTTACCAAGTTGTTCTATGCTATCATGCTTTATGTAGCAATTTAAAGGAAAAATGTCATGATATTTTTCCTTCCTAAGGAATGTTATTTTTGATTAAACATTATAGCAAAATCTTCTAAAATGTCTTTAAAATACCATGCAATGATTTTTCAAAGCTGATGCAGAAGGGATTATGACTGCATACATGGAATCTAGTAATAATTTACCCTGGTGGTAGTGTTTTAAGGAGCCCATATCTTTCTACTCTTTGGGTGTCTTAGTTACTGCAATGCACTAAGAGGTGCTCTGTGCTCACCCTTGTCAAAGTATCCTCAGACTTGTTCAGTCACTGTTCACATTTATAATTTAGGCTGAGGACTGGTTTGGCCTCTGTGACTTCATGGGGAAAGACAGAGAAGTTGTGAGAAACCATGAAAGCACCTGTTGTAACCAAAGCACTCTTCTGGCACAGACATGACTGATTTACTGAGGTGTAAGGAAATGTTTCCATTGTTTTATTTCATCAAGCAGCATCCTATTTCACAGCCTTCCTTTGTTGCTGTGCCTTCACTCTATGTCTCAGTTCAACCTGTCTCCCATTACATTCCTTTGCCAAAAAAGGCAACCAAAGATCATCAGGGTGAGGTGAGGGGAAACATGAAACTCTCTTTGGACCTCTGCACCATTCCCCTCTGCTTGAGTGACTCTTTGCTCATGTAGCCCATGACCTATAAAGTTGAAAGAGATTGCTACACCTTGAAATATGTGAAAGAATTCCAAAAGACTTTTTTCCACCTTGTTGATGGCTATTTTGATAGACTCTTCTCTGTGAACTTTGTTGGGTAAATTTCATTTTCTAACAGGTTGTCACAAATGTTTTATGTCAACAAACAACAAAGCAGTTCTTCATAAAACAGCACAAATGAATGTATATGCTAGATGTTCCTTCTGTATGAGTCATTCATAAATGTTTGTACAATAATTATAATGGGAATGGATGGATAGTTGTAGGTAGAACTTTAGTGAACAGGTTTAGGAGGAAGACTGTTTATTAAACTGTTAAGCAAACTGAAATAAAAAGACCCCTGCTGTGGTGGTTTTACCATGCTAGGCAGCTAAACACCACAACCGCTCTCTCACTCCCCCTCCTCAGATGAGGAGGGGAAGAAGTAAAAGAAAGAACAACTCACAGGCTGAGATAAGGATAATTTAATTAAAGAGAAAATATATTATTAAGGAAATATTATTATTAATTAAACAATTCAACTAAAGGGAAAAAAGGGAAAGGGGAAGAGGAAGGGGGAAAGGGAAAGGGAATAACAAAACAAAACAAGTAAAGGCTATGTGGAAGTGCAGAGGAAAGAAATTACTCTCCACTTTCCACAAATGAGCGATGCTTGACCACATCCTTGAAGCAGGGCCTCAACACACGTAGCCGGTGTTAGGGAGGAGGACAGATGTTTTCACAATGAGAGCCTTCCCTCCTCCCCCCCCTTTCTTCCTTTTTCCACCTTTAATTGCTGAGTGTGACATCATATGGTATGGAATATCCCTTTGGTTGGTTTAGGTCAGCTGCCCTGGTGATGTTTCTTTCTCACTTTTTTGCTCACCCCCTAGGAGGGTTAGAGAGAGTCCTGATGCTGTGCCAGCACTGCTCAGCAGCAGACACAACACTGGTGTGATACCACTGCTGTTCTAGCTACAAGTGCAGAGTGCAGCACTGTATGGGCTGCTGCAGGGAAAGTTAACATCCCAGCCAGACCCAGTACACCTACCCATAAAACTGGTAAATGAAATGAGAAAAAAGATTTTCTTTCAGAGGCCTATGGTGATAGCACATTTATTGTTAATTAGATATTTCAGCATTGATGTCAAAGAATCTGCTTTCATGAAACTAGAACAGACATGTGTCATTATTGCTGCTTGTTAATAAGACAGCTTTGTTAAATTTTTATTCACACAATTCACAATGGGAACTCTTGATGTCTAGAAAACACTAGACAAGTGAACCAGATCCGGATTTCTAAATTGATTAATATATCTTTATTACTAGGTCCTATATATGTTGTTTGATGAGATCATAACTCCCTTGGTGCTTAAGTCATGCATGAATTTACAGGATTCACAGGCATTGGCTGTCTGATGATAATATAGCTTTGTATATTGAGCAAGAATCAACTCTGTGAAGATTCAGAGTACTGATTTGATTTGGAATTCACATCTTAAAACTCACTTAGGGTGAGATTAGACTGGGAAGTTGCCACACAGCTGGGTAAATAATTGTGTATTATTAAATTGTTTGACAAAGCCTCTCTATGTTTCCTAAATTCTCTATGAGGCTTTTATTTTTCACATTTATTCGCAGAATAGGATATTAAAATATATTTAATGATTGAAAATCATCTAGTTCAGCCTCCTGCTGAAGTCACGGACAACTAAATCTAGTTGCCTTGGGCTTTGTCCAGTCAAGGTTTTAATATCTCCTAGAATGACCGAGTTTTCACAGTCTCTTGGGATACCTGTTTCAATGTTTCATCAGCCTCACCGATTCCTCCCCCTTCCACAGTAGGTAATCCAAATGTCTTTATTTATTTATTTATTTATTTTCAGCTTGTGACTGTTGCCTCCCATTCCTCCAGTGTGCATCTCCAAGAGTGTCTGGCTCTTTCCTTCACTGTGTCCTTCCATTAGGTTGTTCACAAATAATAATGTTCCTTTTAGTCTTCTACTCTCCAAGTTAAATATCATTCTCTCAGCTTCTCTTCCAGAGAAGCATACAATATCGTTTCATAAATGTCTCTGTGGCCTTCCGCTGGACTTGCTTCAGTAACCCAATGTACTCCTTGTGCTGGGGATCCCAGAAATGTGCACAGCATTCCAGATGTGGCTTCACCAGTGCCAAATATTAGGGAGAGATGATATCCTTCCAGCCACTGGTTACAGTCTATTTAACACAATGCAGTATGTGGCCCATATTTATATTACCTGTAGAATAATTTGCATAACCAATATCAGTTTCTTCTCCTAATTTCTGTCTGTTTGACAAATGCTTTTATCAAAAGGGGCTCAAATAAAAATGCAGATTGATGTTTATATAAAAAATCCTACCGTGGAGTAGAGAAAGTTGTTGAAGTGGTTTTCAACTCAGCCGTTCTGTCATAGACATTAGGAACATATAAGAGTACGTTTGAATTGGGAAGAAGTCAAAATCCATCAGTTAAAAGTATTTTGTCACTCACACTCTGTTTCTACCAGAAGGATTTCCATTGGTTTTACTCTGAACCATCATTCTGGTCACATTAGTAAAAACAAGATCCTTCTTGCTAGCACCTTTTTCTAGTCGCTACTGGCCCATGTATGCCTATGATGCTTTGTGAAGACCGGTGCTGCCCACATTGGGAATGGAAGGAAATAGGAATAAAATTCATAACATTTCAGTAGTCAAGATGACTCTTCTCAGAATATAATTCAGTCACACCATGGATCTTTGTTCAGTGGGTCTTCACCCCACATCACTGTACTGAAGAGCAGGAAAAAAAAAATCAGGTTTACAAAGAGCTATTTCCAATTAGAGCATTCCATTGCAATTCTTGCCTGCTGACTCAGATTACTTTACAAAGTTTCCTGTCTACTTGCATTCTATTCAGTTTGTCTTCTTACTTCTTTTCTTTTCTTTCTTCATCTCACTGCCTTAAATGGCTTGTACCACAATGACTGCAAGTTTTTTTTTTGCAAAATCCTTCATGGACTGTTTAGTAAAAGACAGAATACTCTCCTCAGTACACTGAAGTTGTCCTATTCCACTGTAACCCTTGCTGATGTATTTTGAATAAGAAATGTTTGTTGGATAAAAGCTTGCTTAACAGTCACAAAATCTTGAGATATTTTGTTTTAAAGAACACACACATTTCCACACCAGTATTAAAACAAAAACAAAAACAAAACAAAACAAAACAAAAAAACATACCAAAAAACAACAACAACAACAACAACAACAAACTTTCACCTTCTTTGCCATGAATTAGAGCTGGCAGGTTTCTGTATCTAGTTCTAACTTACGGCACTCAGTGCTAAAAAGGAATCCCTTCAAATTGTTAAAATAAATTAAAGCCACTGTCAGAGGCTGAAGACATCAAACCATAGCAAAAATATATTGTCAACCCTTAAATTTTGTGTTCTAAAAAGAATTTCATTCTCCAGCAACTTGACAGTAAAAATAGACAAAACCAATATTTTAGGACATTGTGCCAAATATCATGTGTGAAACCAGTGAGTGTCTTGCATTAAGCTGTGAGTTATAGCTTCCCAGTGTTGAGGATTGAAAAATGGCATATTTCTTGAGGCCTTTAGGATGTGCAAATTATCCATTGCTCTTGTCTGAATGACAATGTGGTCAAACTCTTCAGATAGCAACATGCCTGTATGTTATTATTTTTATATTCTTTTTCATATGTCTTCATATATCTGTGTGATATAAAGTTGCTATTAATTTAAAAATTGCCACTCACAGAATGTGAGAAAGGAAGACCAGCTGAAACAAAAACTCAACAACTGAAATTAGTATTCTGAGACAGCTGATAATTTGGTAAAGCTAATTATCATTTTCCAATATGCAACAATGTCAGAAATGTACTAAACTGTTTTTGCTTTGATAAGACATATCTTAAAACCTTTGTCATATAGCTCTGTTGCTTGTTTCAAATAAAATAAAATAAAACCAAATACAAAAACAAAACAACCACTCTTGCCCCAAAAGCCAAAGACAGTGGCTGAGTGCATTTTCTCTGTCATGATTCATTTTTCACGTAGTCCTGACCTTATCACTGATATTTAGAACTAGTATCAGTATTAATGATCAGGATCTGATTCTGCTAAATTATATAGTTTGAACAGCTTGTTCCTGAATTTGAAGGAAATAGTAGATTAAAAAAAAAAAAAAAGTTTATTTAACAGCTTCTTCCATGTATGTTGGGTCTAATGACATCTAGTTTTGCAGAGGTTTGTGATTAATCTGTTTAAGAGTTTTTACTGTACATCTCCCTTCCGTATTTCCAATGATGTGTCATAATAGTATGTTTGCTGAACACTCAGGCTTAATGGAGAAAATGGCTCTGTGTCTGCCACTTTCTTCCCAGGAATGCTGGAATATGGACCCCTTGATCTGCTCTAACAAGATGCCCAGTATATATAACTTCAGGACCTTATTTTTCAACTTTTTACTGCTCAGATGAATTTGAATGAATTTAAACTCCAAAGTAAGTGGGTGACAGAAAGTTGTCAAGTATACAAAAAAATAATAATAATAATAAAAAAAATCTTAGAGAAATAAGGCTAAAAATAACAAGAGCTTTAACTTTGTGACTACCCATTACAAACCTCACTGCCTGGTCCTTTCTTTTTTTCTGGTGTGTCCAGAATCTGTAGAAACCTGTCTCTGATGGCCTAGATTATTTGTTCACCTATTCTGGCTTCAATTACTTTTGCACTGCATTTGGCTAGAAATAGTCACCTGTGTAAAAATATGTATGTATTTTAGTTTTTAAAGGATTAAATCTTCTGCTAGAAAGATAACATATAATCATATATGACAGAAAATAAATCATAACAGATGCCATTCTCTGAGTTCTCTTTGCTTTTGGTAAATCCATGGAATTATTTGCCTAAAAACTACGGGTCAATTGACTTTATTTATTTATTTATTTATTTATTTTCCATTTAAGGTCATACCAGCCTTTCTCTAAATTATTTTGGATGATTGATCTGTTTAGACTTTTGTGTTTTGAACTGTGCTATTTCAGGGTACTGCACATTGATTAATACTATAATTAAATAATTATTATCATTCTATATATATTACCACTATCAATTTAAAAATCTTTTTTATTATTATTATTATTTTTTTCCCCATCTGGTTTAACATCTGGGATTAAGTTATGTTATGAGTACTGGTAAAATGCTCACTTGTGTGCAAAAATGTATTTATTTAATTAATACTTGTCACAATTAGCCTAAGCTTTTGATGTTCCTTTTATTTTAGTATTGGTTCTGTATTTATCTCTGGAAATGTTCCAGCAATAAAAAATGGTCTGAGGAATGTCTGCAACAGGTGTCATATAGTAAAGTAATGAAAGAATTGCATCAAAGACATTATTTTATTCTCTAATGTAATCTTCTAATGGATACATAACTTTTGACACTCTTATGCTTGATTTTGTACAGTTGCAGATATCTGTAGTGTTTCTAAGCTAGTGTCAGTTACTGTATCTTTTTCCCCTCTTGACATTTACTAACTTGTGATTTTTTGCTGTCTTGGAAACTAACCTATTTTTATACATAGCTTTTTTGACACTCAAGAAATCACAAATCTAACTACATCACTGGCTTATTACTGATTTCAGTATTTCCACTTTTTGATATAAAATGTCTCTTGCCTTATTCACTTTTAGTACCCTGGGAATTAATGTAAGTATTCTTTAGATGGTAGATGTCTAGGCCAGAAAATCATGACTTTAAGGCACAGACAATGTAGCATATTTTTGGAATAGTAAACTGGTATGCTGGAGCCTGATATTTCCAACCTATTTTCTGATGTCTTCAAACACTCTTGCTTCTTTTTGAATAATCAACGTTTTCAAATGTGTTAGATATCATGTAAAAGACAGCAACAATCTTATAAATGTGAAAAGATCTCTGTTTTGGTGTGTGTTTTACTCTGAGGTACATCTCTCTGTCACAAACATTCCACCTTTTATCCCTTTAAAACAACATACAGGCAGCATAAACCATGAAAAAGATAAGTTTTATGCTATTTACTCTGTAACAGCAAACAATTTTTAAAAATTATTATTATTATTTTCATGTGATTTTTGTCCTTTGAATGTAAAAAGAAATTAGAAATTTGTTCTGTCTGTGTGAAATCAAAATTATAATGTAACAGCCTTTGTCTTTGCCTTTAGTACTAACATTACAAAATGATGCTCTGCATGACGGTAGAAACTGAATTTGAGTTAACTGTCAAAACAACAGGCAAAGACTACATTGACTGCAATATGCAGCAGACACAGGACTCTCTGTCTTGTGCCTGTCTTTTTTGTGTTTCTGAAACACTGTGTACATTTATTACATATTAACGTTTCTAAATAATAATATGTTGCTGAGGTGTCCTTCTCTGTTTCTTATTTTTCATTTTTTGACATGCTTGCCTCTTTCCAAAGCTTTTTCCATTTAAAAGAAGAGTTGAAAGTACACGTCATGAATTGTGGAATAGAAGGGAAAAAGATTTGACATGTAAAGCACAACATTCCATTGGAACACTCTAATTTCAGTTCCAAATTTCATCTATACTATTTTTCAAATTACGAAATTTGATGCTTCTGCTTATATCTTGAGGGAACCGGCAGAGATAGTTGCCAACCCACTCTCCATTATATTTGAAAAGTCAGGGCAGTCAGGCAAAGTCCCTGGTGACTGGAAATGAAAGGGAAACATCACTCCCATCTTTAAAAATGGAATCATAGAATCATAGAATAGCTTGGGTTGGGAGGGACCTCAAAGATCACCTAGTTCCAACCCCCCTGCCATAGGCAGGGATGTCACCCACTGGATCAGGTTGCTCAGGGCCTCATCTAAGGTGTCTTGAACACCTCCAGGGATGGGACAACCACAACTTCTCTGAGCAACCTGTTCCTGTGCCTCACCACCCCGAGTGAAGAGATTCCTCATAATCTCTAATCTAAATCCCCATTCTTCTAGTTTAAAACCACTCCCCCTTGTCTTGTCATTATCTGATTGAGCAAGGACCTCTTTGCTCAAAGACCCTCTACATCTTTTTTGTAAGACCCTTTAAGTACTGAAAGTCACGATGAAGTCATCCTGAAGCCTTCTCTTCTGTAGGCTGAACAGCCCCAGCTCTCTCAGCCTTTTTTCATAGCAGAAGTGCTCCTGCCCCTTGATCAACTTTGTGGATTCCTCTGGACCCGCACTAACAGCCCCACATCCTTCTTGTGCTGGGGGCCCCAGACCTGGATGCAGCTCTCCAGGTGGGGCCTCACAAGGGCAGAGCAGAGGGGGACAATCACCTCCCTCCACCTCCTGGCCACCTCTCTGTTGGTACAGCCCAGAATGCAGTTGGCCTTCTGGGCTGCAAGAGTGCACTACTGGCTCGTGTCAAGCTTTTTGGAAGATGTCCCTGCCCATGGCAGCTGCTTAGTATTAGATGGTTCTAAGGTCCCTTCCAACTCAAACCCTTCTATGATTCTGTGATTATATGAAATCAACTAGCCTGTCCCTTGAACTCCTTCCATTACTTCTCAGCATGACAATGACTATAGGAATCTGATTGTCTCTGGGTGGTTATTGCATCATCATCTGAGAAATATTCAGGCAACTCTAGTGATAAAGCCCACTCAAGTGTGTTGGACTACACGACACACTTTTGGAGCAGGTGGAGCAGGAGGCAGGGTAGCCTGACCACCCTGCATTAAGTCTTGGTGCTGTGGGTTGGATCAGACTGGGCCCTCTAGCAGAGGCAGGCACCACAAGACTCACCTACTGGCAGCAGCCCTCTCCTCCTGGATTTCCACCACAGTGTTCACCTTCCCCATACAACTTCCAGGTCCCAGTTGCAGTCTTGCGTCTGTATCCTCAACACATGCACAGTGCTCCATGGGCTATTTACAATTGAAAAAGTAAGGCAGCTTGCTAGAAACTTCTTCCAGAATTGCAAATAAATCACAATGCCTTGCAACTGGAGTGAGCTCAAAACATCTGCACAAGCAGTTAACAGTGGTTACCATGGTTCCACTTATGCACACAAACATGTTAATCCTCTGCAACTCCATTGTGTGCCTGAACTGTAGATCTCCACAGTCAGTAAATTGACACACTTTACAGCTAATGATGCCAGCATTACAAGGAAATACAAACGCGGTGATCAGGCATAATAACACAGTCTTTTGCTATTTTAATGAGAACTGAAGGCTGTTAGTTCCTGAATAGCAGTGTGTCAGGCTGAAATCAGAATTTACTCAGAGCTGGAGAAAGGTACTCTTTCACTTTTGCCATGACCTGAGCAGAGAACACTCACTATCCCTTACAGGCACTTAGCCCCTTCATTTCATTCAGTGATTGACACTGATAACTTAAAAAAAAAAGGAGGGAAGGGAAGGGAAGGAAAGGGAAGGGAAGGGATAGTAGGACAAGGAGTGTCATATTCTGATAATTTTCATAAAAGTCATTCATAACTTTTACATCTACAACTTTAATGCTAAATTCTCCCACTCTCCACAGAAACTGAAGTGACCTGCAAGAATACTGTATCCTTCCTGCTCTGAGATGGTCACAGAACAACTCATAAAAGACTGAGATGCAGGAAACAAAAAAGAGAGAAAACAGAAAAGAAAAAAAAAAAAAGAGAGAGAGAAAAAAAAAAGAGAGAGAGAAAAAAAAAAGAGAGAGAAAAAAAAAAGAAAAAAGAACAGAGCACAAAACCTCCTATTGTCTGTAAAATTTGCTTCATTCAGAGAAAATCATGTCAAGCAACCTTACAACAAAAGCTACATGAACTTATGCCTCACATTCATTTGTGTTCTTTTATACCATTTCAGACTGTTCATTCCTTGAAGTTGAAGTTATCCTTTGAAGACAACTTCAATTTAAATGACATATTTTGGACTTTTACTTTCTTTAATATACATGCTTACTACAAAATACAAAGTAATCCACAATTATCAAATATATTTTCTACTTAAGTAGCATGAAGCAGATGACAGTTTCAAAACAGATTTTAATTTCAAATTAAGACTCTGTTAGGGAGTATAAAATCATAGTACTGTGATCTCCTAGGTCATTACTGCACAATGACATCTTAGGCACTTTTCTGGAAAATGCTAGCAATCTGCTAGATTTCTTACACATTATCAATAGATATATTTCCTTTGATTTTACTAGAATTTGGATCGGACCCTAGACAGCAGTTCTTATTAATTGAAATAAGAATAATAATTGAAATAATAATTGAAATAACATAAACCTTCAGTTTATGTTTTCGAGTTTATGTTTTAAACACGAATGCTGCTAATTCACAGTCCATATTCAAGAAAAGATTATTCCGATTGCTTTAAAGAATGTATGCAACAGAAATTCTTCTTCCTGCACCATTCAGCTCATCCATTCTGCTAGCATGCTGTATTTGCCCTAAGTTGGACTGCTGTAATTTACACTGCAACTCAGGCATCATAAACATCTATAATGATGTATTTTACTTAAATGAACAGTAGGAGAATATTTCCCCATTCCCACTTTGGGTTAAATCTAAGTTTTAATAAGGCCAGATAATCTAATTCAACCTCACTAAAAAGACCTGGAAGCTATGGGACCCCCACAGGGCCAATAGATGATTAGTTAATAATAGAAAAGCTACCAGCTACTGAGATGAGTGATAATTAGAATTACAGTGAAGTATGATAACAGAATCCAAGTAAGTGGCTGAAATGATATTGAGAACCAGTGATGGAAGGACCTCAGATCATCTGGCAAGAATACAAAGTACTCTCATGCTCTGAAGCCAATTTCTTCCTCTTCAAAAAGCACATTAAAACCCCGTCATCATTACTTTCTGCAGATGCCCCTCTCTCCAGAAGGCCTCTATGAAACCAGTAGTTCATGGCCCTCTTCACTTGCATTGTTACATGTTCTTAAAGGGGGTGTTACATCCTATCTGAAAACATGCTTCTATTTAATATCTCATTTTCAGGTAAGAATTGCTTTCTGAAGATAGTTCATTTCCCTATTTTTGCTATGATATCATCAGAAAGCAGTAGTTATGAGCTGTGAGTACTTTTCTGGGAGTCCTGAAGTTTTAGAAGGTGAAGAAGCAGAAAGTGCTGGAGCTTTTAGTTACTTTCTTAATTCTTGGTAGAAGTTGCTCTCCACTGACCATGAGACAGCAGGGACTGAGTCAGAAAATAAGTGCAGTTGGTTAACATGGATAACCTTACTTCTTTATTTTCTCCTTTTCACACAGATTCTTTACATGTATGTGCACAGGTTTTTGTTGTTGTTTTTACATCTTTACTTAATAAAGTAAAAAATAGAAAAATATGTCTGACTAAAAATAAATTATCTACCAATGGAAAATGAAGTACCACTTATTGAAGGATTACACCACTCTAGCTCCTTTTCACCACACACTTAAACAACAAGTTTATTATAGAGATTATTACAGAATCACATAATCACAGAATAGTCTAGGTTGGAAGAGACCTCTAAGATCACCGAGTCCAACCTCTGACCTAACGCTAACAAATCTTCCACTAAACCATATCCCTAAGCTCTACATCTAAATGTCTTTTAAAGACCTCCAGGGATGGTGACTCAACCACTTTATTAATAAATTAATGAATCAGTATTATTATAACTAAATGTTACATGAATATAAAAAATATCAATTAATAAGAGACTTCAAAGGATGTCTGTTTTCAAATCACAACTGTATTTGCTGCACAAGTTGGTGTTCACATGCTAATCCTGAGGTTTGTTAAGAACATTTAATACTATCTGCTAGCATACACTAGGCTTGTTGTATGCATGA
Source organism: Oxyura jamaicensis (assembly GCF_011077185.1). NCBI lineage: Eukaryota > Metazoa > Chordata > Aves > Anseriformes > Anatidae > Oxyura > Oxyura jamaicensis. Next base: position 58,990,054 of record NC_048926.1, on the reverse strand, counting down.
CTCATCCATAACCCATTAACCGCAGCACCAGTGGTACTTTTGAGCAGACATACTCCTTCTTTCTAGATATCAGGGAAATTAATCTGGTTAAAGAACCACAAATGCATCACGTCCTTCTATCCCTACCAAACCGCAATTCTGAAGAGGAGAAATTGTAAAGGCAAACAGCAAGAAAATTGTATGTCAGCCCCACAAGTGGTATTTACTTCTTGTCTTCAGACAAGCAATATGGGTTTCTATAAGTATGCAGTTGGTATAAAAGTTCTGTGGGATGGGTCTGATGTTTAACTGTGATTATTGCCAAGTCCCACCTGACTGCTTCTGTTTGGAAATTGCCAGGGACCAGTGCTGAAGTGTCATAATCTATAATTTCCATCAGGGTTTTGAGGAAGGGCTGGGTGTGGCAGAAGGCAGAGTGTATTCAGAGCATATTCATCCCCTCTAACAAGATACGGAACACAACAAATAAAAATCCTCTTTTGGGACTACTTTAAAGGAAATTATTCATGCTTCAAAGGATGTGGAATGCTTACAGATCATAGATTTAAGAGGACGGTGCTCCTTTTTATGAACATGAAATATAATTCAGCTCAAAGTTCTGCATTTGAACACAGTAGAGGACAATACTAATATTTCATAGACAAATATAGGGATGTTGAAACTCATATGGAAGAAAAGACCAACGTTACATCAAGTCTGAATTACACTCTATAAAGTTGCACTCTGAATAACAGATTCCAGCAAGTCTGTAAATCTATCTTGTTTTCATTTACCTGATAGATTATTTTTGGTCCATCAAAAAGGGATGCCCATACAGAAAGTAATTCATTGCCTTTCTCTCTAGAAGCATATGGTCCCTACACACAGCCTCTAATGGCCCAAAGCCTGATCTTAAACTCATGGTATGCCTGCATTGTGTCATATTCCATCAGGAGTCAGTGTGCAAATAACATATTTCCATTTTTAAAGTCTGAAAAATGTCACAAAAAGCTTTTGGCATTTACATGACTCAGACAATCACACTTACACCCTCTAATTCTCTCTGCAGATAATTTCTAATGTTCAATATATAACCACAGGAGGAAATCAGAAATAACTATTAAAGTAAAGACTAAAGTTCTGCAACATAGCCATGAAAGTATGCCAGACTACAAAAAGAGACTATTTAAAGTGACACTATTGACAGTTATTGTTTATAATGTGAAAATCAAAAGATAATGCACTTAAACAACAAAATGTCTTTATACATAAAGAGATTGAATTACAAAATGTCATCCCTGAAATGTGGAACATATTAGTGCATCTGCATAAATAAGTTTTTCACCTGTGTCTTTATAGAAAATAAATCCACCAGAAGTAGCTCTGTCTTTTTCCATGCAGCATTTCTTTAGCTGTAATACTCAAAAAAAGTGTGATAGTCTGTTTTCTCCTTCTAGTACTTTAAAAGAAACAAATTAACAGCACACCTGTTTCATATCTGAACCTCGTAGGAAGATAACACTGTACCCAGCATGTTGCATATGTTGTGTTTGGAAACCGGAGCTACAATGGCCACATATCGTAATGTAACACATAATGTCAATGAAAAACAAGAGCCAAACAGCCTAATGTCTGTCCTGATGGCAGAGAGAAAGCATACGAGAGAAATGTCATTAAAATAGGAAGAAGGAGGAAAAAGGAGTTGCTGTCAGAGTGCTAGCAGGAAGTAGTTACTTCTTACAGGGTTGTTGTTCTCTATCTGGGATGAGAAAATACCAAATGAAACATAGTCAACCATAGACTCTCCCTGGCATAACTTGGGAAGAGTCTGTAAGCATCACTGTTCTCCAGTCTCCCTTTTATGAAAAAGAATTAAGTAGAAAGACAACAAGTAGCTGAAGTGGAAGCGAAAAGAATGAGGAAGTATTGCATGGTGTGTGGTGGTTGTCTGCACGTGCAGAGAGGTGGTAGAGGGATGAGTGTAAATTCACAGCTGTATTACCATTAGCATTGTGTATTAAGCAAAACAGAGCCAGCACACTTCAGAGAAAGCAAAGCCCACTTTTCCATTTTTCAACACACCTCAGGCATCCCCTTAGATGGCCCAGTATGTTTCTGCTGTCACATAACTTTCTGATACAAGTAGGATAAGGTCAACAAACTTTAAGATTCACCCTAGTGTTCAAAGGGGTGATCATGTCCATACAAAAATAAATGTAATTTGATTACTCAGTTGTGGATTTTTTCCCATGCTGGGCAACTGAACTCCACCACAATCACAGTCTCACTCCCCCTCCTCAAAGGAAAAGGGGCTAAATTACAATGAAAAGGGCTCAAGGCTTGAAATAAGGACAGGGAGATCACTCACCAATTATCTACATGGGCAAAACAGACTCAGCATAAGGGAGGTTAATACAATTTATTGCCTATCACTAGCAGACTAGCACAGTGAGAAACTGAAAGTATATTAAAAACACCTTCACACCCCATCCTAACTCTTCTACATCCACCCACTGAGCAGTGCAGGGGAACGTGGCATGGGGTTGTGGTCAGTCCCTAGCACTTTGTCTCTGCTGATCCTTCACAGTCACTCTCTACCCCTGCTCCACTGTGGGCTCCTCCATGGGCTACAGCATGGAGATCTGCTCCACTGTGGGACCCATGGGCTGGGGTGACAGCCTGGAGCAGGGGACAGCCTGCTCCACCAGGGGCCTTTCCACAGACACGGGGAAACTTCTGCTGCATGCCTGGAGCATCTCAGGTCCTCCTTCTGCACTGGCCTTGGGGACTGCAGGGCTGATTCTTTCCCATTTTCTCAGCCCTCCCAGCAGCTGTTGCCCAACAGCTCTTCCCCTTCCTTAACTCCCTTCTCCCAGAGGCCCACCCAGAGTCACTTCCTGGCTCAGCTCTGACCAGCAGTGGGTCCCTTTTGGAGAAGCTGGAGCTTCTGTATTTGCCTAACAGCTTCTAGGTCTTATTACTAACTCAGTAACATTTCCTATGCAATTCTTGCTACAAGGGCTTGAACAGTAGTTGATCAATTATCAATCAGAAGTCTCCAGGAGCTGTGATTTTTGAAATACAAGGGAAAGACAAATATTGAAGAATAAAGGGCTCAGAATTCTGAATGCACCATTAAATATCAAAGTAACTACAAATTTTGTACTGGTTATCATCATAATTGCACAATTTTGATGTTGAAATATTGAGAAAAAGTTTTCCTTTCCTTTCCTTTCCTTTCCTTTCCTTTCCTTTCCTTTCCT
>NC_048926.1:58949889-58986712 GCF_011077185.1 Oxyura jamaicensis | reverse complement strand
CTTTCCTTTCCTTTCCTTTCCTTTCCTTTCCTTTCCTTTCTTCTTCTGTTTTTCCCCATTTCTTTTCCCTTTTCTTTCCTTTTCTTTGAAGGCTGAAAGAACAAATCAACCAGACGCTGTCGCTTATTTTGTGCAAGAGACATACTAATTCACTCTTGCATGAAAGATTTTCACCATTAATGCATAGCCAATGTCCAAGGAGCTGTCAGTTTGTTGCAGAAATAACAATTAGATAGAAATCCTGCTCTTTTCTCTCTTGTATATTGTGTGGTTGATTGCTGTAATGGAGAAAGTTCCTTATCTCCTGGCACCTGCTTTGGTTCCAGACTTTTTTTTTTCTTTCTCTCTCTCTTTTTTTTTTTTTTTCCTTTTGCTACATAGGACTAATTCATTCACAATTTAAAGAAAAAGGTCTTCATTCTGTCTCTCCTACTGTTATTCCATTTATTAAATTTATTCCTGGCAGTCTTTTTGTTTAAATTATTATTATTATTTTAACTAATTATTTCTAGAATGGAACACTTATTTTCCACTTCTACCTCAACCTTGCTTTCTTAATCAACATGACACCAAGCAAAACAATGAAAGAATTATTACAGACTTGATTAACAAAGAATTTTAAAAAGTGTAATACAATTAATGACAATCAATAAGGCTTATGGAAATAGAAACTGTCAAATGATTTTGATAATTGTATATATGTGCGAGATTACAAATTCAGTTGATAAAGGTCACATTGTTGATATAATAGACTCCTGTGTGATTTCATACAGCACATTTTAATTGAGAAATGATAATAGCACAAAACAATGTGGTGCACATTACAAGGATTAAAAAACAGTTAGCTTATGTGTTTCCAAAAGTCCACCGTAAATTGAAAACTTGCTCTGAATATGATTTAGAGACCTACTATTAAAGCTATTAGGTGTCCTAGTCAATGACTGGGAGAATTACTGAAACTTTGCTAATCTACTGTGCAGAAGACAGCAATATTCTGATACCTGCAAAAAGGAGAGCTATGCTAAAAAAAAAAAATCCTTCAGTAGATTGTCATTGACATGACAAACTGAGTGGTTACTTATTTAGATAAAGGACTCAATCTGGATTGCCAGATAGCTAATGACTTGCTAATTGAAAAATAGTTCTGTGTCAGTAACAAGAATATGTGTAGGAAGGTATAACACCTTTTTACTGTGTGTCATTTTCCTGGCAAACAGCTGATTCAGCAGCCCACAAAATGGGGTGGGATTAAGTGTTTATTTAAAGTAAATGTAATCAATTTTATCATTAATTTCATTTCTAATAATATATTCAGTTATATGTAGGTAGGCATATTTTGAAACTGCCATTCAGGTAAGTAAACAAAATTTTTATTTGAAAAAAGTCAACAGAATTTTTAATTTCCTGAAAGGATTCAGATAATTACATGAAAATTCAGAGATAGGTTTCTCTTGATGGCATTTAACTTTTAAGCAAATAAGTTGTTCAGCCAAAAGTCCATCTTCCATCACAATACTTGCCTATCAGCCACTGATACTCAGTTTATTGTGATTTTCACAGTAAAAAATAACTCTTAGTATCAATTAGAACATATTGTTAAGGATTAAATGATAGGAAAAAAAATAGTTTTGGATAAAGACCTGAAGGTCTAAAAATCAACCTTTTTCCACTTTAACAAAATAATTGTGACTAGGTCTGTTTCTAAGAGCCTGCTGGAGAATAGATATTTGATTATTATTTGATTATATATTTGATTTGATTTTACCTTCAGTGTGTTAGGTAAAATCCAGATTAATATCATCTGGAAACGAGGAATCACCTTTAACAATGAAGAACAGTAAACAACATATCAAAGTTTCTATTGAATTCTTTATTATTAGAAACCTTAATATTAATATTGTATGTTTGGTGAGATGAGCTTTCATTCCATTTGGAATTACTGCCATAGTCCAATCTATTTTAGAAATGTTGAACCTAATCTAGAGATTCAGTAATCTGTCATTTCAGTGGTTAAATCAGCCACCTAATTAGAGTGTCATTTTATATTCAGAACAGTGTGTAGAGCATCCTCTCTGAGCTATTTCTACATCTTATTGATTCTTTCTGCCTAATGGCAGACAAGAAACAGCTTCTTAGCTACCCACAAAGCTGAAAGTCTCATCCAGATTTTCACTCTGCAACATGCTTTTGTCTAGACTTGAGAAACACTCCCCCACTTTTATCCATCCTGAATGCTTATGAAAGGACCATTTTTGTGTGATCACTTCAGTCTGTCAGCTTGACCATAATACTCTCTGTATACGCAAAGCTTCTTGCACACCATCTGGCTACTTATTTTATACTGTAGCCAACTTAAGCTGCCTGTCTTAATTTTCAAAGGCTTTTCTGACCTATACTTATTATACATCAATTCACTGTCAAAATATTTACTCTAGATTCCAGCTTGAAAGGGATGCCAGGTTCCATTTTCTAATTTTACTTACCTATGTTTTCTTCATTAGGAAAAGCTGCCTGTAAGTATTCACTTTGCCTTGTTCTCCTCTTTTAATCACCTTCTTTATACTACAATCTTCAGTGGCTTTCTTCTCAGTAGAAAGTGGCTGGAGCACAGAGAATACTTTTTCTATGCATATCGTATGCTTGAGCCTGAAAATCATCTAAATATATATATATGCAGTACAACATCCTGAGTGTACAACATAGGCTTCTTACCTAAGAGGCTTTAAGTATTCTTCCTCAGAGTAACAGAGAGACCAAAGTATCAAAGTATTTCAGTTTTCTTCTTTGCCAGAAGTTTTACTGAGTGGTGGTTTTGTCAGGCTGATTCAGAAATCCCATAGTCTTGGAGCTGTGTTTCTCCTGTCCCTCCTGGTAAGAGATGTCCTTTCACTGGTGTGCTATGGCAAGACTATGGGTATGCTCCAGCGGTAAGGGCAGGGGCAGGAGCTGGGGCAGAGTACACTCAGGCCAACGCACCTATGCACAAGTCTCTGCTCAAGGAGACAGTAAGGATGCTGGGGGATCTCAGCCCTCAAGGCTCCTGCTTTAAAACTAGCTAGATCAAAGGATTAATCACAGAATCATAGTCATAGAATTGTTTAGGTTGGAAAGGACCTTAAAGATAATCTAGTTCCAATTCCTCTGCCATGAGTAGGGATGCCACACACTAGGCCTCATCCAACCTGGTCTCGAATGCTTCCTGGAAGACCCCTTAAAGTACTAGAAGGCTGCAATAAGGTCTTCCTTGAACCTTTTCTTTTCTAGGCCTAACAACCCCAATTCCCTCAGCCTGTCTTAATAGTAATGGTGCTCCAGCCCTCTGATTGTCTTCACAGCCCTCCTCTGAACCCACTCTAACAGGTGCATGTCTTATGCCGAGAGCCTCAGAACTGAACAGTACTCCATGTGGAGGCTCATGAGAGTGGAGTAGAGGGAGAGATTCACCTCACCCAAAGTGCAAGATACAGTTCTTTTGATGCAGCCCAGAATACAATTGGCTTTTTGTCTGCTAGTGCACATTGGGACTCATATCCAGTTTTTCATGTACCAATACCCCCAGGTCCTTCCCCAGAGTTCAGTCCTTAATCCACTCATAGCACAGCCTATATGTTTAGGATTGTCCCAAACCAGCTGCAGAACCTTGCTCTTGAGCTTGTTGAACTTCATGAGATTCACATAGGCCCACCTCTCAAGCTTGTCAAGGTCCCTCTGGATGGCATCCCTTCCCTCCAGCATGTTGGCTGCACAACTCAGCTTGGTGTCATCCACAGACTTGCTGAGAGTGCACACCCATAGAATCATAAAATCATAGAATCATCACATTTGGAAAAGACCTCCAAGATCATCAGGTCCAACCATTACCCTACCACCAATGTCACCCACTAAACCATGTCACTAAGCACCATGTCCAACCTTTTCCTTGAACACTCCCAGGGACAGTGACTCCACCACTTCCCTGTGCAACTTGTTCTAATGCCTGACTACTCTTTCTGAGAAGAAATATCTCCTGATTTCCAACCTGAACCTCCCCTGGCACAGCTTGAGGCTATTCCCTCTAGCCATATCAATAGTTTTCTGTGAGAAGAGGCCGACCCCCAGCTCCCCACACCTTCCTTTCAGGTAACTGTAGAGCGCAATAATGTCTCCCCTGAGCCTTCTCTTCTCCAGACTAAACAACCACAGTTCCCTCAGCCACTTCTCATAGGACCTGTGTTCCAGGCCTTTCACCAGCTTCGTAGTCTTTCTCTGGATGTGCTCCAGGGCCTCAATGTCCTTGTAGTCAGGGGCCCCAAACCAAAAACATCTCTTCAGGTGCAGCCTCACCAGAGCAGACAGAATACAAGGGGATGATCACCTCCCTGATCCTGCAGGCTACACTATTCCTGATACAAGCAAGGTTACTGTTGGCCTTCTTGGCCACCTGGGCACACTGCTGGCTCTTGTTCAGGTGGGCATCAGCCAGCACCCCCTCTGCACAGCTTTCCTGCCACTCTGCACCTAACCAACACTTCCTCCCTGTGCTTGATTTGAATACAACTCTTATTATTATTATTATTATTATTTTTGTGAAAGTTAGTCTGAATACCAGCAGCTGAAGAGAAGTAAACAAGGTTAGTAAACAAATCCAGATCCAAGAGCCCCACTCCTCTGAGTTATTTTGTTGCTCTCCCCACATAGCAGAACAAATAAAAAGACGATTTATCTATACACTATTTATTCAAACCAACATTTATTTATTTATTTTTAACAGGAGCTTAACAAAACAAGCTACTTATTGGACTTACAAACTAGATGAATAATGTTATAACCAGTAATAATAGATATAGCTGTAATGAGAAAGGTAATCATCTTTCACACTTCTGGGGTAAATCTGATAACCACATTTGAAGTTTTCTGTCCTCCTCTATGACATCAAATGTGGTCATTGCCAGAGGAAGGATGTGAGACGTGAACAAACAATGAATGATTCTGGCATGTATTTCAAACCTTTAGGTAATATTCATTACTACATATCTAGAGTATCACTGAAGTCAGCTCTAGGAAGTGATAGGCAGTATATACTCTGGCTGTGAGTTAAAATAGGAGATATTGAGAAAGACAAGTAAATATTTTGTTTTGATCTGAATTCAAGCATAAATGTAGAATACATGCTATAATATGCATGCTGACTTGTATAAGTTGCATAGGACTCCATTTCTGCATAGATGCAGTCATGATACAGATTTACCTAATGCCTAGAGCATATGGCTTGCCTACTTGGAGAAAGAAAGAACAAATTCATGCAAAGAATTTTATTTCTGTCCTCAGTGAAACTTTTCAAAATTCAGATCAATTTGATCTCCGTTACAGCTGAGTGAGAGCATTTTTGGGGGTATGGAGCCTAAAAATAGGTGCAGCTTTAAAAAAAACTGACTTCATCAGTGGCATCTAAAGCTGAGATTCATAACGATCCATTCAGAGGTGGTCCAGTCCATATTTATCTACACAAATAATCATTCTGGGAAAAACAAACCAAACCAAACCAACAACAAAAAAAAGAGCCCAATGTGGGCTCAATATGGCTTAAAGAAACTGCCATCTCAAAACTTCTGATAGAAATGGGCATAAAGCATCATATTCTCTCTGGTATGAAATCTGAAAAAGTGACAAGTTGTTCATTAATACAGTTTTAATCAAGGCTTTTGTATGTTTGTTTGTTTGTTTTGTTTGACAGATTTATATGTCTCTAGTAAGTTCTCTACATCTTTTACGGATTTAGAGTTTTTAACAATTTCATCTTCCTACTAATGAGACTGGCATGAGGAAGTCTTTGAAATCTAGTGATAATTCAGCAGTGTTTACAGCAGATGGCTTTCTCTTTGAAGATTTGACATATTATTAGTAGGTTAGTATTGAGTTCTGACAAAACTTCAGTAAGGATATTTTGATTCTAAATCTAAATTATAATCCTTTGATAGCAAATCTGATCTGATCTTCTTGGATCAATTGCTTCAAATTGGATTATTGTACTGAGCAAGTGATCGTAATGCAGCACATCAGAATTGATTTGCTCTACAAGAGTTTATCTCACTTTAATTAGATAAAGAGGAATATGCTATCACTTCAGACTTTTACTGGTTTTGATATATAATGGTTTTTGATCCATAATGATGTTTTATGCAAAACTGCATCTGGTGGTTTACTGAAATGAATTACTATTACCTACTGCACTATGACACATGGCACATAGATTCTGATCCTGTGTGATTCAAAAAAATTTATGTAATAAAAAAATCCTATTTACACTTTATGTCTACATTGGCTAGATACAAATTATTCCTGCACACCTGCTGTGTGCATAATTTTGTGAGCTCTGAAGATCACAATAATGAAAGATGTCATAAATAGTCTTTAAACAACTTTGTTCATGAAATAGTTTGTTTAGAATAAACATTCTGACTATTTTTCCTTTCTTGAATATTTTTGCTAGAGGATGGACGGTAAAGAAAAGAAGAAAAATCTAAAGACATCTAAAAGGTTAGATTTTTGAATTAAACTTTCTTTCCCCATAAAAGTGAAGTGAGCAGCATTCTTAACTGGTGCTTACATGACAGATTGCAGAGACTGCTGTTGGCAACATTTCTCACTTCAGGTTTTCACAAGGATGAAATGCTCTTGAATTTTTAACTGTTTTCTTCACTCTTTTTTTAATCATCAAGGGAGGCCTGGTACTTTAAAGGGACTCTCAATTTTTAGGTGAGTTTCTATCACCCACCACTTTGGTACTTTTTAGATGTTTGAGAGACATTGACTGCTTAAGGATCCCTTGATAACTAAATGAAGTCATGAAAGGAGAAACAGGAAAATTGTTCCCAGAGAAATCTGCAGGAAATTTTCTATAGGAATTCAGGACTGGAGACATAACATCTCTTTTGACTACAGACTGGAAATTCATTGAGATTATTAGTCTCATACCTCTAAAACCAGGCTATGGTACCTGAAATACCAGTTGATCATTTTATTTATTTATTTATGTTTATTTTATTTTTTTTTTGTAATCCAGATCTTCTTTTCCTCCCCCCCCCCCCCCTCTCCTCCTCCAATCCACGAACTATAGATCGTGGATTTTTTTTTTTTTCCTGTCCAGGTTGCTTGAAATCAATTTTTATGTGATTGTGGGACCACCCCCTCCCCCCCCCCCCCCATATATATAAATACATACATTTCTGATTAATCTTTGCATTTTTGCTTTTAGGAGTATGCCAAATCCAAACTAATATTCACTTTTTTTTTTTTTTTTTTTTTTTTTTTTTTTCATCAGATAGGCATGAAGTATTGGAGAATGTTATAAATTCATAGCAATGTATGTATTTAACAATGTTTTGAGCTAGTCTCCAGCACTGTAAACAGAACCTCTGTAAGGTTAAATGATTTAAAAACATTTTAAATGTGATTAAAATAATATTTCTAAGATTGCAGCATAAAGTAATACCACACCATCATTGCCAGCAGAGGTGTGTTTTACTCATAAGAAATCTTACTTTTCACCAGCCAAAGTGGCACACTTATTTATTTAAAAATAGAACACAGATCCTAACTAATTGTGTTTTCTTTTGAGGAATTTCCAGTGGTCTTGTGCCTGGAAGTGACATTCCTGAAACCCACTCTAACATTGTTGAGTTAGTCTGATTGCCCAGTTCCTTACATGTGTCCTATTACTTACCACTGTAAGTAATCACTGTAAGGAACTTACCAGCTAAGTTCCTTACCTGTGAAGATTCTGCTACTGTTTTTGGTTATTCTAGTAGTCTTGGAACCATGATCATTTTCACTGATTTTCTGAAAGAAAATAGCTATGGGTCTTTTGATTTGCATAAAGTTGAAAACTGTTCCATATCTGCCTCTTTCCAGTTGATTAATGTAGCATTTGGCATTAAGATGAATGCTTCAATTTGAAAACACTGTTGCTTTTGAATAAGTGTTTTACAAACTAAACCTAAAGCAAAATCCAATGAAAAACTTGAAAAGTGACCATTTTCTTGTTTTCATACATTTTTCATAAGAATTTTTAGCAGGTGTCCAAAGATATGGTTATGTTGCAGGTGCTATGCAGCTGAGAAGGGCAGTTAGATAAATTATTCATAAATGCATGCTCACCTGCTTGAGAATGATGACACTGAGGTACAAAGCAGACCATTGCAGTACCCTAGTATATATTTTATTAAAATATCTCTGAAATACCTACAGTAGAGTATTTATCTAAGAAAAAGGCTGTTTATAAAGTTTGTGTAACATATAATATGAAGTGTTTTAACTTGCACAGTGTCAGTGATGCAATGCACATACAGCATATTAAAAATGACTGAGGAGGAATGAAAGCAAAGGACATGTATAAAAGTGCTAAAACCAAACCAAACCAAACCAAAAAACAAAGAACAAAAGAGCTTATAAAGGTTTGACATAGATTGATTAGCTCATGTGTTAAAAATGGCCATTTACTATAGGTTGCTTTCTTAGAGGTATAAATGTTCTTTATTTACTGTGAGACAGCATAATAGTATAATGCAATCCCTTTTTTTTTTTTTTTTTTTTTTTTTTTTTTTTTTTTCTCAGAAGTTACTGAATTACTGAATTACACAATAAAGCCCATAGTTCCTTTATTATACTTTCTGGTATACCAGCAGGAAAATATGTACTTTCTCTCTTGATTACTTTAAATTTAAATGAAAGAGAAAAGTAAGCAGACAGAGAAAAATTATAAAAACTCCCACTAAAATGAAATTGTTGACCTCAAATATTCACCATCTTGAAATCTTTGACAGTTTAGATGCTTGCATTTTCCATTTATTTAAAGTTGTAACAGAGAAGAGGAAAAGAGCCCTTCTTAGGCAAGATAGTTCGATTGTTCTTTGGGGTCTTCCCACTGCCTTGAGAACTGCCTTCCTATCCCCTGGCACAATTTTTGCGTTTGTCCGTTTGCAGAAAAGGTGAAGACTTAGTAGCATACAGTGGCCATTCTGCATGCTTGGGTGGTGACATAAAACTTAACTTTGTCTCTGAGGGTAGTGTTCAGATTACGTACTTACAGATATCAGGGATATTTCCAGAGCATCAACCAGGTTTGGGTGCTACTGTAAGTAATACCATGAGTAATTTATGGCTAGCAGGTCTGCCAAGACAAGAGCCTCTGGAGCTATCCCCAGTATTCAGGAAGTGATGAATTGTGAGTTCAGATGGGATTTTGTTTATAGAATTGTGTTATAGAACAGTTTCACAAGCTGACATTATAAGAAAGGTACAAGTTACAGAAAACATATTCTCTGTTCTTGCCTTCTGTTTTTACTCTTTCAATTGAAAGTTCAAATGCTATTGCCATTTGGAAACATTATTTTTGGTTTATTTCCATTTGTCTCAACAAGTTCTATAAGGTAATGAGCCACAGTTTAGGAAGCAGTAATTACACATGAATAGTAGGGTTTATTTTTGATTATACATAGACACATATATTTCTTGCAGTAGCTACTCCCACTGTGTTTAATTTTTGCAGCTAGCAAAGAATGCTGATATTTTCCTCCAGGTACATTCTGAGTTATGAAATACTTTTGCTATCTATTGTAATATTATGCCTTATAGCTCTTTCTCACTGTATTCTCATAATATTTTCCAGAGAGTTATTTAAAATTTTTCTCTTTCTTTTTAGATTACTTTTTTCTCATCATCAGCCTTACGGACAAAATTAGTTTGCACTCTTCCTTTAATTTTGCACTTAATTTTTGGCTGCAAATATAGGCTTCGGCTAGTACAAATCTATTCATATAACCTCCTTTTTGGTGTTGCTTGATCTAACCCTTAATCACATTCATACATATACCCAGTTAATGCTTGCCGTTATATTCATGGTCTTTGTCACATAGACCTGTGAGGGAATCTTGGGTCTGCAGATTTAGATTGGCTCTTAAATAACACAGGTATTACAGAAATATCCTATCAATTTAGTAGTTAGCTAAGGCACTTACATGTACTATCTCTTTCATTGCAGCCTTTCCATTTCCCAGCTGCTGTGCTAGTTACTGTGTAGTTGTCTTCAAAATAAAGTAATTTTATACATGTAACAGTGACCCTTATAAAGCTGATATTCCTGTGCAGAATGAAAAAGCTGGCTTTCCTGTTCTGCCTGCTGCAGCTGAGAACTGACTCCTCAGCTGCACACTGAGGCAGAACAACATGGGGATGGCTTCTCTGCATTTGCGATGTAAATCAAAGACCTAGTGTAAACCATGTCATGTGGGGCAGGATTTGGCACTTTCTGAGCTACCTGGCCTTTCTGGAAAAGCACATGGATTAAAATTGTACAAAACTGAAAAACTGATAAGGAATATTATTTTCCACATCAGTGTTTATAAGCATAAGCACTGTATATATATATATATGTTTATATATATATATATATATATAATAAAAACAAAAACAGGTGTTTGGGACAATTAATTTCTCATAATACTTTTTATATATATATATATATAAAAGAGATCTCTTCAAATGAAAGAAAAAGTTTCTGCTAATAACACCATACTTCTAATAAAATTTCAAGAAAATTGCTAATGAGGAAAAATAGAGTAAAAAATAGTTTTACATTTCTTTCTTGTGTGCTGTTCACAGACTGCAGAGATGCCTCAAGTGCACATCCACTCTCCAAGGACTAGTAGGTAGTAAGGTAGTAAGGAGCAGTGTAAGTCAGTTTTACTTTTTTTTTTTTTTTTTTTTTTTTTTTTTTTTTTTTTTCCCAGCCATGTCTCCCAACTTCTGCAGTATTGGGAAGATGGGCTGGAAGTAACTTCTCAGACCTTTGCAATGCATGACTTGGCTGTCTTTCGTACTAGCACTCACAAAATTTCTCCTGATTTGCTACATAGTGGTAGGGAAAACAGACCATAGGTATGTGGCTTCCTTCAATGATTTACAAATGCAATTAACTTAGCAGCAATAAATGTCTGTCAATATAACACTCAGGCAGAAAGCAGGGTCATTCTGCCTCCAGGTTGCTTATGCTATGTTTTCTTGTTTAGGCTATGCTTTCTTGGTTGTATGAATTATAAATTATAAAAATTATAAAAGAAGGCATCTGTTAAATCATTTAAAAATCTGTTCATTCTTTCCAGCTCTTCCAACAATATTCTTACAATGAGGAAGGAAATGATTAAGCAAAACTGGATACAACAGCATTTTTAGGATAGAAATATTTTAATCTCTTCATTTTTTTTCATTTCTAGAAATTAGTACTTCTGAAAATGTTTCCAGCTAAATAATGGTAATAATAAAGCTGCTTTAATTGAGATGCCTTTGTCCTGAAGAATGATACTTTCACATAATTTAAAGACAATAGCTACCAATACAGGAACCATATTTTTGGATAAGGGATATCAGGATTGTTTTTTCTGTTCTCATGATTAAAATGACAATTTTATAGAACTAATATAAGTAATGACATTTTCTTCCATTCTTTGTTGTCATACTATTGATAATTTACTAGAAGTACTTTCTATACCTTGTTTTTTATCTATTTATTCACTTATTTATTTATTTTGATATCATCTGTGTTAGTCTGTATTATAATCACTTCCTTATATTATGTTTTCAACTTGAGTCTAGCCTAAAAATTGCTGTATTGCTGTATTAAATTAAGAATTTCCTTGTTTCCATTCTTGGAATACCATAAATGTCCTAGTTCTATTTTATACATCTTGATCCTTAAGCAATAAAAATCAGCTTAGTTAGACATTCCTAGCTTTATCCAAATAATTTCTTAACAGACTCTCCCACTTTATCACTTACTATTTTCACTGAGTGCTGTAAGTCTTTCCTCACACGATTTAGGCTACATTTTTCAAGCTTGTGAGCTTTACATTAGGCATATTGGTCTATGTGCCTAGAGCAGTTGTTTAAATATTGAGCCTGGGCCCAAATGTATAAACACAGGCAGCTGCATTTTAATGTTAAATTCAGAAATGACACTATAGGGTACTTGTCCTTGTAGGTCATTCAGAAGTCAGTAGTAATTAATTGGGCTGTGATAGAATTTTTGTAGGCATTATATATCTCTTAGTGGTGGAAGTGGATTGGAGTTTCAAAACTTCACCTGCAAATTTGTTTTTGTGTGCTTTAATCTGTATTTAATGAATTTAATTGACTGCATAATGGTAGGAAATTATCTGCATGTCTGGAAAACATGCCTTTGTCTTCTAAATCATCTTGCAGTGGAGTTTTTTGATATTTGAATATTATGATTATCTGTAACATGTGCTCTCTGTTTTTGAAGAGAACGCCACCAGAAAAGGAGTATGAGAATTAAAGAAACAGAACATGTTCCTTATGAGAAATAGTCAAATTTCTTGCAAGTGGATTCAAGTAAGCAACTTTTAAGAGAGATCTTAATTGAGTGTCAGCCACTTCTCACTGTTTTATTCAGTGCAGAGTAGCTTTTATTTATTTATTTATTATTATTATTTTTAAATCCTCATGAGAGTTAACATATTCATTTTCCAAAAGATAAAAACAACAACATTATTTGTACATTTTATGGCACTGCAGCCTTTCCATCTGTCCTGGGTGTCACTGTCTGCATTCGTGCACCATCATATAATGAGGTATGTTTTAGGAGCTAAAATCCCTCTTTCCTCTTCATTATGCAAGTGGCATGCAATGCAATTTACTACATAACAGATGTCATAGCTAAGTACCCAGGCTCATGTCATGATTCATTCATTTGAAGACAATCTGTTACAGCAGAGTAGAGCTTTTCAAAAACTGGGCAAAATTGTGTACTTGTCTGAACACTCCAGATTTTATGCTGTACAGTCCTAAATTGGATTAGGCTAAATGACCAGGTATAAGAAGTCTTATGCTAGGGCATAAAGTCCAGACTGGAAAGTTGACTTTTGAGTAAGTGTCTACCTTGGCTTTTTATGTCAGTTAAATTCAAAAATAAAAATAAAAATAAAAACAATCCTATTTCTAAATTACCATGCTTTTCCTCTTTAAAGATTTATCTTAATTTCACTTCTTCAGACTCTTGAGGAAATAAATTACAGAGCTCAAATTTCACCAATGCAGTTATTGGAAGAACCTTTGGGATCTTAAGTAATGAGTGTTTGATGTCTAGACAAATTTAGTGGAATATTTCTATATTGCCTGTCTAAAACTAGAAGACTTCATGGCAGGCAGTATTTTATATGAGGTTGTCATTGAACATGGTCTATCTTTAGCAGAAAAGGCAGGCAGTAATAAGTTATAAAACAATGAAGAATGATCTGAATCTGAGGAGATACAATTGCAAACGAGGTAACTCAAAGCATTATTAGGGTTAAAAATAAGACAGTCATATGAATAGTGCATTAGGCACTGAGTGCTTCTGAAGGGTGCACAGAATTCATACTGATTGGAGTTTTGATAATATATGTAACAACAATAAAACTGTTTGGAAACTCTACAAATAATATCACATTTTTTTAGTTTATATTAGTAAGACAAAAATATTTCTGTGCAGAAGATTAACAGAAAATAAAAGATTTGTGCCATCCTAAATGGAATCACTCTCCAGATGATGATGTGTTGGCTGACTGTCTGGAAACTAGTTGTTTAACTGAAGTGGATGACAGTTTCTTTGAGAAAAGGTGAAAACCCGAGTCAGATTTTATTTTTTATTTTATTTTATTTTATTTTATTTTATTTTATTTTATTTTATTTTATTATTTTACTTTATATTTTTATTCTGATGATTGAGAAGCCCCATCCAGTAGCTGAAATGAAATCTACAGTGTGTTTGTCCATTTAATATTTCCACTGGCTCTGGCAAGGAAAAATGCAAAGCCACAGCAGGAGAGTTTCTCACTGGGAGTCCTTTGGAATACTCTCCTGTGAATATAGAAATTGATTTCCCATCTGCATTTGAGGAAGCCTGATGGGAGATGTTTTTCTTATGATTGTGCTGTTAACTGCCCTTTGTAAGCATCTCTAATGATAGGTTGTAGTGCACACCAATACATAGTTTCAGCAAGAATAGGTTCAAATTCTCAAAAAAAAAATATATCTGCTATATCAGATAGAGTTCTGGTTGTGCATATCAATATGAATAAAGATTTTCAATAGTCTTCCAGAAAACAGCTGGAGTGCTATTCATGGTAGAACCATCACACTGTGCATATGGTATTATCTAGAAAGACCTTTTAAATCAGTATTACCTATCTATTGAACCTTCAAATTCCATTGTGAAAGATTGTTATCCTGTTTCATTAGAATACTTTTGATGCTGTGTTTGAAACAGATTAGGATAAAATCTCAAGGGACTGTTTTTTTCAGCATTTGTATTATATTGCTTCAAAATGGATTCCCAATGAGCTCATTCCATGTTTTTCGCACTTTATCTGTACTTGGGTTAAAAGACATCCATCCAAAGTCTACTGATAACAAAGTGGGGAAAAAAATCATCCTTTCTCACTGTACCTGATAAAGCCGTAGTGGAGGCTTTAAGTACAGTTGATAAAGAATGGAATTTTGTTTTGTGGGAAACACTGATATGCCTTCATTGCCCTCCTCTCTGTATCAGACTGAACCTCCCAGTGACATGGGACAGTCAGCTCTGGAAGAAGCCTGTGGGTGACTGGTGACTGTGGCAGATGCTGGGGCATCTGCAGGATGGACAGCTGGGCACATGGCCAGCAGGCAGGGAGCTGGGTAGCTGTGTGCCCAGGGAACAACCATCTCTGCTGTGTTGGTAGGCTTGCCTGGTGCTGCTGGAAGGCTGGTGGGAACATGGTTCACTTCTGCTGATTCAGCTTTTTCCAACAACAACAACAAAAAATACCACCAGAAGCCATTCCCTCTCATAGTTTTTGACTATCTCTGACTTGTAAACAAGCCAAATGAGCAGGACATTTTTGTTGCTGTCTCAATCTGGTGCTGGAAGCAGAAAGAATTAACCATTTCTCCTGTTATATCACAATTACAGCAGGTTAATCATGCCAACTTGTATCCTGGGGTGCATTCAGAAGAGTGTTGCCAGCAGGTCGAGGGAGGTGATCCTCCCCCTCTGCTCAGCCATGGTGAGGCCACACCTGAAGTACTGTGTCCAGTTCTGGGCTCCCCAGTACAAGAGGGACACGGAACTACTGGAGTGAGTCCAGAGGAGGGCTACAAAGATGTTTAGGGGACTGTAGCTTCTCTTATGAGGAAGGGCTGAGAGAACTGGGCCTGTTTAGCTTGCAAAAGGGAAGACTGAGAGGGGATCTTATCAATGTGTATAAATATTTGAAGGGAGAGTGTCAAAAGGATTGAGCCAGACTCTTCAGTGGTGCCCAGTGACAGGGCAAGAGGCAAGAGGTGCAAACTGAAACAAATGAAGTTCCATATGAATATGAGAAAACACTTCTGCACTATGAGGGTGGCAGAGCACTGGGACAGGTTGAGCAGAAAGGCTGTGGAGTCTCCTCCTCTGGAGATATTCAAAACCTGCCTGGATGCTATCCTGTGCAATGTGCTCTAGGTGATCCTACTTGGTAGGGTCATTGTACCAGATGATCTCCAGAGGCCCCTTACAACCTCAACCATTTTGTGATTCTGTGATTAGGGGAAGACCCCTCTGAATTCATATCAGTGGCTCTGGGAAATGTGGATTCTGAAAATGGACGGTTTCTTACAAAGTAGTTTTTGGCTTGGGCTGGAGCCTGAGACACTGACACTATGGCAATCTCTACTTTGCAATATGGTTCCCTCTTCAATTCAGTTAAAACAAGTCAAAGTCTGCTCTGTTTGTATCCAACAGTGACAAAACTGTAATGCTACATCTCTACTCTTTAGCTACAGAACAATCATAAATTTCTTTGTGTTTAGATTTTTTGGTTAATTTCTATGCAGAACTTACTGCACAAAACAGTAAGTTATTCTCCTCTCCATCTTAATATTTCCAACTTAGAGAACTCTTGAAACAGCCTAAAGTCCTTAGGTCTGCATTCTAGGGTATTTTGAAACAAGGGTTTTCTTCCATGCTAACTGACCTTTTTTATTCAAGCCCTGGAATGTTTCAGGGTAAATATAGTTTACAAATTACAGTTGCCTAAGCTTGATCAGTGTATGCATCCCTGATGTTAACAACAACCTTTGTTATCATACAGGTAGTTCTTTAAAACAGTGCATATCACTAATACCAAAAGAATAGTACTTCAGTTTTAAATAGTTATAATGAAAGAGTTAATAGAGATGATTTTTTTTTTTTTTTTTTTTAGGGGGGGGGGGGACGGACGGACACGCAGGGGTGGTAGGATGAGAGTGCAGATTTATCTCCCGTGGGCTGTACTACAATTTATTGCGCATGTATCAGGAAAGGAACATGACTTTGCATGGAGACATATGCCCCAGAAGGAGGCCACTCTCAAAAGATGCTGGATGGCCAAAATAATGAATAAGGTTTCATTTCGCTCAGCAAACAGCATGAATAAAGTTTGGAAGATTTTAATTACTGTGATTTGGTTGCATGGTCTTGTGAATGAACCTGGACTGTATTTTAAATAGCGTAGTTTAAAAGAGTGGTTCATAGGTTAGGGTTAGTTTCTTCATGAGGGTGAATTTCACTGTTTCTGGAAAAGGAAATACTCTTATTTTGCTTGAAAGGAGATGTGTGTTAGAAGATAATCTAGCCTAGAAACAAGGGAAAAAATTATCAGAATAATCTAAAAGGTTCTATAAGATCTAAAATCTTATTGTTATCTTAGTTTAGGCTTCATTTCTTTTGTTAATGGAAAACTTTTTTTTTTTTTTTTTTTTTTTTTGTCTAAAATCTTAGTGATAAATCACCTTTGACTCTAGCTCCAGGGTTTTAACAAGTAACGGTCACAGTTGTGTGGAGGAAAAACAGTGAAGAAGAATTGTATACTGAGATTATTATTTTTTTAATCCATTTTAAAGCAGTGTTGCAAAGCTGTACTGGGCAATGTTGTTACTAGACAATAGAGTGTAGGAAGAATGCAATTTCTCACTTCAGACACCCACTGTGTGCCTTTGGCAGTAGAAATTAAATATCAGAAACTCAGAACTAGAATATTTTAAAAATATTTTGTTGGCTTTAACATGTTATTTGCTTTCAGCCACCCATTGCTTCAGGCTATCTCTGTCATGCTGTTGGTGTATCTTCTACTTTTAACCCAGGGAAACTGCAAAAGCAGCATATGAGTATACACCCAGCTGTATGATAAAGTACAGCAGTGATTTTTGATGGGACATCATCTGAATGCACGTGTAGTGTTGCTTGCTAAAAGGAGAATGTGTGAAGATAATTGATTCTTATCTATACATACTGGTTATTTATTTTTCATTGTTGAACTTTATACTTGCACATGTAGGGAGCACCTCTGATTTTGGAATGTGTGTTATGTTTTATTTTTCCAGTGATTTTTGCTATGTCTCTAATTCTTGAACAATTTCTTAATTTGTTACTTTACTCAGATACAGAGGCTCTGCAGTATGGTGATTTGCAAAGTCAAGGGTAATGGCAGTAAGAGCTATACATCATATCAGCACAGAGCTATTTGCTGTGGACAATTCTGCAATATGGAGAAAGGGTCTTTGAAGACATGATGACTGTTTGATGTTCTCCTTAGTGTTATACTACATACCTCTAAGAAACATACATGCCAGCCCACCTAGCAAGGGCAGTTTTAAAAGGGTATTGTCACCATTTGCCCCTTGAAAACCATATGGCAAGGGTATGAGGGCACAAGGGTGTGGAAGAGAAGGTGGGTTAGAGAATTATAAAGTCACACTTTTTATGGCTAGATAATCCTTGCTCTGCCTGGATTTATTAGCTACACCAGAGAGTCACTCACACATAAATCCTATTCTTCATTTCCTCCTCCTGTTTCTACAGGAGCCAGGGAGCTATAGTGTGTGCTAGATATGGAATTGCAGGCTTTTCCTGACCACTCTCTGAGGGCAGGCAGCACACTGCAAATTAGTCCTTACATCTTGGTGAAATAAAAGCCCACAGGTTTTTATGTGTG
The DNA here is from genome assembly GCF_011077185.1 of Oxyura jamaicensis. Taxonomy (NCBI): domain Eukaryota; kingdom Metazoa; phylum Chordata; class Aves; order Anseriformes; family Anatidae; genus Oxyura; species Oxyura jamaicensis. The sequence goes on along the minus strand of NC_048926.1, from coordinate 58,968,686 downwards.
ATAGACAAGCATGTAAAATTTAACAAAGTGGAGTAATTCCTAATCAAGAAATTAGCACTGTCCCATATTAAAAATAATGTTAGTGTCATGCTAAAAATTTGAAACTTATCAACATGAAATTTCTCATTGAAAAGGAGCATATTTTTATATGCAGAATACTGCAACTTCGGTCATTCTTTTCAGATTGGATAGCTCAAAAATCCTTATTTTCCTTGTAAAATTAATATGTACAGTGTAAGACTGCTAATGTGGTTCATTAGTGAGTTTACAGCATGACTGAATAGAATGTTATGGGAATATACTACTTACTACGTTGATTCAAGTTGGAATCATTATATTTTCATTAGTGGACAGTAGAACATACTGTGTGCCAGGGAATTACTTACTCTATGTTGTGAAAAATATGAAAATGTTTATCCATAGAGGAAAACTCTCTCCCTCTCTCTCTCTCACATTATATCTATATATCATCAGTTAGTGGGCTAGCAACCTGGATTATATGGGAGTTATGATGGCTGAATGTGCTTTTGTTTATTTTAAATAGAAATTCATACTAGTGTAGATAAATATGTTATGTCTGGTACTAGACATTTTCAATAATGGATAAAGAATTATTCTATAAAATCTGCATCAAATAAATATATTTGGAGTGTTGTTTCTGGTAAAAAATACAGATGTGTTCCTCTGTAAAATGCTTCACTTTATATTTGTGAAGAAAAAATGGAAATGCATCTCTGCAAGGTCCTCCTGCTTCCCTGGAGAGCCAACTTCACATAAATCAGAGAAAGACTATATTGTTAGTATAATAGTATGGTGTCTTTGTAAAAAAAAAAAAAAAGAAACAAAGAAAAAATAAGAGCGTTTGCAACTACCCTTTTTAATATCATGTTGATTTTCAGCACATATCTGTATTTTTACATAGAACAGCAACAAATAGAAAAAACATATATACATGTATTCAAAAACATTTCGTATTTAAGTAAAAAAAAATGAATTACAATGTGACATGTAATACAGGTATATGTGGTTCATGAAGTCATAAATTTCTATCCTATGGTGTCTGCACTATCAAAGATAATGGTGTGACAATATTGGACAAAATCTCTGTATATGTAATCCAATTCCCCCTTGTAAAAGGAAACAAAACAAACTTAAAATAAAATAAAATAAAATAAACCCTGAGAATAAGAGGTATTTATTTTCCTTAAAATTATAATTATCTGGCTGATGCACACATCACACTGCCCACACTGTCCCTATTGGGTAGATTTAAGCCTCTTCTTTGTGTATAACAGGTTCCATAAACATCTAAACTAGATGTAAATTGAGGGTTATATCTATGAGATTTTATTGTTCAAATCCAGTGTCACTGAATATTTTAATCATGATGTATCAAAATAATTGTGAATCTTTATCTGTGTCTTTCACGTCACTGATACCTCTGTATATCTCTGTATTTCTGTGAGCATTTAAGTGTATTACAGAATCATAGAATATCCCAAGCTGGAAGGAACCCACAAGGATCATGAAGTCCAAGTCCTGTGCATAGATAGAAATAGTTGGCTGCAGATATCACATATTTTTTTAAGTGCTCTATAAAAATAAGGAAATGTGTATATTCAAAAAATGAAAAGTGTTATCTGTTTATCAGAATAGAAACACAGTAAACTACTTAAACATATGAGACATGTATGAGGAAAGGTCTATGAAATTAAACAAACAAACAAACAAACAAAACTTTCTTTTAGAAAATGACAGGTTTTACTTCATTAAAAAAAAAAAAAAAAAAGAACAAAACATATATGGTTATCCAGGTTTGTCTAGCTTTAGATGTAATCTTTTTATTGAGATGCTCCACAGGTAATAAGGTGGACAGAATGAGTACATGAGACATTCAGATCTACATACTCACTCATAAATGCTTTGTAAAAGGATCATGCTTTCTTAGCCTCATAGTAGCAGAAAAGGGAATCTCTTTCTCTCTTTTTATTTCCCGCCTCCTATAAACCTGTTTTCTAGCACAGCTGTTGACAATATGTCTGTTTTTGTGCCTTTGAGCAGCATTCGGTTGTTTGCTGACAAATTTATTATTTAAAGGGATACAGACAGAAACCTGGAGTATAATGACATAGAGAAAAAAATAATAAATTCCCCAAAACATAAATGCCTCAAGTGTTTTTCTTATTTTTATTTTGACTATGTCTTCACCTTAAAGAAAAAAAAAAAAAAAAAGCCTAAGCATATTTTGATAGTATATATACAGTTCTGAAAACACTGAATTCACCTCTAATCTGACATTCCCTTGGTTGTATAAATGACGATATCTGTTTGGTCTAGTGTTTTTTTTTTTTTTTTTTTGTTTGTTTGTTTGTTTTCACATTCAATTGACTAAATACACATTAAATGTAGAATCAGCTTAATCAGCTTGAATTATGTTTTGCAGACACTGGAAATCCAGGAAAAAAAAAAAAAAAAAGTGGAAACACTCATGAACTGTCAAAAGAAACAACTCATTTTTGATTTTCATAGAGAAAAATAGAACATACCTTCACTATCGTTGCCTATTCATTTCCTTTTTCTTCCTCTGCTTCTTTTGGAATTCACTCCACTCACTTATTTTATCTGCTGTTTAAAACACGCAGCGAAAATTGTAACAAAAAGCATGAACAAAAGAGATGTGGAAAGAAAATGGATGAAAAAAAATGGGGAAAATGAAAATAGATTTTGTTACTTATTTTCACATTAAGTAGAGAATCTACGAGGAAAACTTTAGAAAAATATGTATATATTTTGCTGAAATCAGAATTTCATTAAAATCTTGCAGTTAGCCATATATTGGTAGAATGCAACAGACAGGTCTGTGAGGCTGTACTGTGATAAGGCAATCTTAGCTGACTACCATCTGTCTTTCTTGTGTACTTTTTTGAACTGCTAATCCATCTGATTGAATATCAGAGTGCTCCATGCAGAGCAGGGTTTGTTAACGTGGGCCCCCCTCTGTTGCACAGTTAGGAAGATATTTATTACTGTTAAGTCCCACATAGGCAATTGGATGCTAGTTGTTAACAAAATCTTGTTTGCAAAATGATGGATTAGAAAAATGTGAAAATATCTTTCTGTGTCTGACATTTAAGGATCTAATATTAACATCTGCTATTGGTTCAGTTGCAAAGGTTCCTTAATGTTCTCTGCTTTAGAGACTGGGCTGAAAAGTCTGCGTGATCCAATGTGTAAATGTGTACTATTGTCAGGATGAATGCTGTATATAGGCATATCTATTTGCAAGTGCATTGAAACACTTTTTAGTACTACAAATACGTGTTGTGTAGGATTCAGCAACATTTGCAGATCCAGTGAAGTCTGCCTTAATTGCCTTGCAGTCAAAACTCTCAACTTAGTCTTCAACAAAAAGCTGCTATCAGCTTCTCTTGGCAGTATTAGTTGCCAGGTTGTCTCAGCTCTGCATGACCTGCATCTTTAATTTGATAAGGTACTGAATGGTGGCTGTAGCCTCCTAAACAGGGTAATCCACGGATACCACAGAATATGTGTGCTCTGGACCTGCACTGCTACCAGGTGGATAGGAGGACCCATATATAAATTTCCCTTGCTACATTTGCAACAATCAGAGAGACTGATGCTGACTCTCCCATAATATAAGTAGCTGCTGGTAGTTGTCTGTAAGAGCCCCCAGGGCCCCTTAATGCCCTCCATCCCTGCTCTGAAATAGTCTGGGTTTACCAAGCAGATGGATTTGTGTTCACATTGCTTTGCAAAAGAGGAAGGTAAGATGAAAAATCATCAGTTGCCTAGTTTAGTGGTTTTGTAAAGGTTGCTTGGAGGAAAAAGAATGAACTTGATGAAATTTCTATTCCTTTTCCTAGTTTTGGTTAAATGACAGATTCTCAGAGATTTATTTTATTTATTTATTTTTGAATCAAGAAACAGTAATTAAAAAAAAAAAAAAAAGAAAAAAAAAAGAAAGAAAAAGCTAAAAATCAGGTTGGATGCTTCATTTTATTGACATATAACAGTGGTGTTTTGACCTTGTTGGGTCACGGTAAAGACTGTCCATTCACTCACCAATTTCCATCATGGGCAAAACAGATTTAACTTGAGGAAAACAAATGTAATTTTTTGCCAATTAAAATAAAAATGGGTAATAAGAATCAAGGACAAGAACACCTTCCTCCCACTTTCCCCTTCTTCCCAGGCTCAACTTCACACTTTCAGACTACTCTACCTCCTTCCCCAGAACCTTGCAGGGGCGTCAGAAAGGAGGGCTGTGGTCAGTCCATCACATTTCCTCCTTGCTGCTCCTTCATCCTCACACTTTTTTCCTCTGCTCCACCAGGGGCCTCACCACAGGCCGCAGGGGAACTTCTGCTGCATGCCTGGAGCACCTCCTGCCCTCCTGCTGCACTGACCTTGGTCTCTGCAGGGCTGGTTCTTTTACACTTGTTCCTCACTCCTCTCTCCCCCATGCACCATCTTCTCCCTTAAACTTGTTTTCCTGAGGCGTTGTAATGTCAGCTGCAGGCCCAGCTGTGCCCTGTGGTGAGGCCGCTGGAGCTGTCTGGAACCTGCTGTGTCCCACACGGGGCAGTCCTGGCCTTGCTGCATACAGCAGCCTCGGAGGTCCCTGCCAGCACTGGGGCACCTGTACCCAAGAAATTAATACATGTCAGGGTTACAATCCCAGGAGCACAACTGTCCCTCTTTGCCATTTACCATGAATGCATGACAATAATGGTAATAATAAGACAACAACTAAATATATTTACTTATTGGTAAAGAAAATAATTTCCTGAAGATTGTACACGAGATTTTTTTTCAAAGTGTACATAGATGTCTCTACACAAATATACCTTTTGAACAGAAGACAGAGAGTTTTGACAAGATTCTGAGGGACATGAAATGCATCTGATAAAAATCTAATCTGCTAAGCTCAATGCACTTTGCTGCTCCAACAACATGAGTGTAAAGGCATTCGGCCCTAATTTTGGTAGAGAAAATTGACTTTTTCATAAAAAGTATTTTCACTGAAATGTGATCAAAAGTTTGAGACTGCATGCTAACTGGCAATGCTTGTGTAGCAATAAAGCTAAGTTAGAGAAAGGAAATAGGGACTCAGAGCTCATGTAGCAGTAGATCAAGAAGAACACAGTTATGCTGCATATTAAAGCATGCTAGCAAATAAGAGTCTTCATCCAATACTTCCTTATTTCTGACCAATTAGCAATTTAAGACAGAAAATATACAACTTACTGAAAGCAGGAAGTTTACAAATAAAACCAGCATTTGGTTTTAGATTTTTGGTTTTATCTTGAGTTCATAAGAAAAACGTGGTAGTACTGTTTTCAATGACATCCACAAAACGATATTGCTTGTGAACTGTGGTAGTGGTCGTATGCCTTTTGTATTCCTTCCAGACATAGCATTATCCCTTTTGGACACAGCAGCTCTTCCACATGAAGATGGAGTAGACTGCATGCCAGGTTATCATTTTACAGTTTTTGGCTCTTACCTGTCTTCAACTGATGCCATTGGCAAAATGTTTGTTGAATGAAATGAGACTCTTTTTTTTTTTTTTTTTTTTGATTGATTTGTGAACATTATGTACTTAACATATTGCTTTTGTATATATATATATATATTAAAGTGTCTGCTGTGTATATATATATATATATTTTAAAGTGTCTGCTAGAATGAGCTAAGGGGAGGAAACGACAGTGAGTGAGAATGGTCTTGTTTCTCCCTCTTAGAAAGAAAACTGGCCAGTTTCCATCTCCACAGAATACACATGTATACTAAACAATTCATGTACAGTGTCTCATATTTTCATCAGTTCATGCTTCCTTGTGTGTAGATGCGTTTTGACTGTAGAGTTTACATCAAAGGCATTCCAGTGCAATTGAACCACTGGAAGGTTTCCCTGATGCCATGTGAGGGAGAGTAAAGTTTAAAAGATGAGCCATAGGAAAAAAAAAAAAATGCAGTAGCATTTAGGTTTTATGAAGAACTCTAAGAAAGAAATATGCTTAATTATGCTGTAATCCTTTATGTGCAGTGGCAAATACTTCATGCTGTGTCAGATACATCACCTACCAACATTAAAAAAAAATACACTGTGCTGAAGCAATAAAATATTTCTGAAATAGAGTGATGCATGGATAGAAATGTATAGTTTTTGTAATTTAATGTACTTTTACATATTCTACTTCCTGGATGCTTTATTGGACCTGGCATACGTCAAGAGTGGTCAAATGACATGCAAATATCAAAGTACTGCAACAAATCTTGGCTTTGCTTGTGGCTTGTGCCAGCATTTTTTTCTTTTTTCTTTTTTTTTTTTTTTTCTTAGGAGAGAAATTATCCTGTTGCTCCTGCTGGGAGTTATAATGTACTGATGCAGCAGACCTGGCATGCTGTTTTCTTTTCTAGTGGAATTACTACTGTAATCTCAATTATCCTTTATTTGCTTTTATTGTTCACAATGTATCAGGTGCTGTGCAACACAAAAGCACTTTTCCCACCCCTCCCAGAAAGGAATACGAAGGCTGAGGGAAGATGAAGCACATAATTAGAAGGATGATCTCCCAATAATGACATCATTATTTTACATCTTGTCAGTTTGTACATATATAACTTCATGAAGATTTGACTGCATGTTTACGCAGAAAGACAAATAGACAGATTAATAGATGCTACAAAAATATTTTTATAAGTGCCTTAGTTCTTTTAGATCTTTGAGAGGTCATGAATAGCTTTGGGGGGTTACTCTATGAATGTTGAAAACAAAAGTAGTTCAACTAGTTCTATAGAACTAGTTCTATAGAACTAATAATTTAGTACACCACCTCTGAAAACCAGGAAAAAAAATAAAAGAAGAAGCAGATTCTCAGATTTTGTCTTTGCCTCTTCAGCAGAACTACCTTCCATAAACTTACAGATGGTACACGAAACACTTGGCCATTTTTACTGATAGGCATTAATTGCTGGGGTATACACGTTTAAATAGCTCATATTTTAGAACACTTGAGAGATCATAGGACTTTAAACAGTTTCCACTTCAGATTAAGATGTGAGTAGTAGCAAAGCAGGCAAAGTGTGATGTGAAATATTCCATACGCTAGACAGAAATAATCACAATTGAAAGCCATTACATAACTAGAGCTGCTTTGTCTGGGGTTGACTGACAGTGCTTACTATTCAATTAAGTAGCATGTTATTGGGCTCAGATGCTGATGGAAATCTAAAAGAAAGCTTAATTTGTTTGACCTTTGTAACCCAACAGCTTTGATTTTATTTGAGACTGTGCCTAATGCATTTTATGTATCCAAGGAACACATTATTCTATCATAAGGAGACTTCCAGTTGCTACTCTAAAACCCTACTTAAGTTTTGTTAGCATAATGATGTATTAAAAAAAAAAAAAAGAAAAAAAAAGAGAGAGAGAGAGAGAAAAAGGCTTAGAGAACCTTTAACCTTCATTTAATCTTTTTATTTTATTTTATTTTATTTGCTAACCTAAACAGGAACTAATCATAGGAGCAAAGGATTATCAGACACTGGAGACCAGATTATGCATTTTTAAGTTTTGCTTTTGAGTCTTGAGGGAATCCTATAGTGTAGAATTGGATTAACCTTTCTGACACTTTTTCTAATAACCCAAAAGCTACAGTGTAAGATGTATTCTCCTGACAATCATCATGGTTGCTTCGCTCACTACACAGTAGTAAGACTATATATTCATATATATAAAGATTATCAAAACCAGTATGAATAATGAGTAATATTATTTTTACTGTCTTCTTGTCTGTAGTGAAGATTCATCCTTTCTCTATAAATTAGTCACAGTATTTTAAATGATGTCTAGGTACCAAAGGATGCAAATAGTAACACTATTGTTAGGATTTGAATGATCATTCTCACTTTGTCAATGCCCTTTGATTATCCAGGTCTGTGTATGAAAACCCCTCTGAGTAAATTTTTTTGCTTATCAATTTTGTTCTTTCTCTTACTAATGTAAGTTGCATCATTTTCTCTCAAAGCAGTTGACACTATCTTAGTTGGAACTAACATTTATCTATATACTCTTCAATTCAAGAGGCTTGAGACAATTCATACCACTCTGGGTGAATCTGAAGACTGAGACATGAGTTAATATTCTCTGTGAGAAAATTTCTTCTCTCTTTACAATGCCAGTAACCTTTATCCACTAAATTGCTAGAGCAGGGACAAAAGTAAGATTGAAGACGGTGCTCCCCAGTGTAACCAAATATTGCAGATGTAATTAAAACTGCTGTATATCTAGGCTCACCCAGGCATTCCTCCTCCTTTTACTTCTTACTTCGGGGGATATTGTTTGCATTAAAAAAAAAAAAAAAGAGGATGGAATTTTTTTATTCTTGAAACACAGAAGAATCTGTCAGTCTGTAATTTACTTGGCTGTAACCATCAGGCTTTGGGCATAATCCATCTCCTCCTTAGAGTGTGTCACAAGAGTGACTTGGGAAGTTCTGCAACCAAGGAGAAAATCAAACCCGAGGGCAGACTCACAAAGTTATTACTAAAGTTTATCCATGATAATGAGACTCTTCTTCCATTATGAAAAAGAGAGCGACCCCACTCTTCCCCCATTAAAATTTGTAGTATCTTAGGTACAATTTATAACAAAACATCATGCAAGCACATCCAAACATTCTGTTACACCAGTCCTTATGCCATAAATAGCCTCTGCTCATTTACATGCGAAGCTTCTTGTATGGGACAGGTGCGGCCTTCAGTTGGATCCCCCTATGTTACCTTTCCCCTAATCCTTGCTTTTCTCTGAGGTTGGTGTTTTCTCAAAACAGGACTTTAGGTGTTTTTGTCAGATAATCAATTTGTTGCTCCTGCTACATCCTGCAAAATTGCTCAGGCCAGTGATCGCAGCTCTGGGTAGAGGCAAAGCGATCGGTGCCTGGCTGCCAGGAGAACAGTGCGCCTTCCCCCACAGACAGGTAATGCAGGGCAGGGCAGAGCGGCGGGCACTTTCCTCAGAGTGGGAGATATCAAAGAGACTTGCACATAAAGTTCTTAGGTTCTTATGATTCTTTTCTTATGGCTGAAAAACCTGCCACTTTTCTATTTTTCTATTGCAGCCCTTGCTGCAAGAGAATGGTGTAAAGAATTTAAATCATAGCCATGTTCACCTCGAATATTTGCTTTAAAGAATGTGAGGAATTCCTGTTAAAGCAGCTGCAATCCTGTTATGAAAAAGAAGTTGTGTAAATATCCATAATTATATTTATATATTCTTCATAATTGACAAAATTTGATTTTCTTCTGCCTGTAGTGTAAATATTCAAGCTGATTTTTCATATTTATAATGATAGTTTTTCTGATGTATGACCAGTCTAGAGAAGTTAAGCCCAACTCTCCAATATATCATCTTAGACTTGTAATGCAGTTGAAAAGCAGAAATATAAATATTTGACCTAGTGCTGGAACTAGGTCTACATGTTGTTTCTCACCTCTGTCATTCATTTGCCATTTGTTTTTCATATTTTCTTCTACTCTATTGTTCTTCCTTTTTTCTCTCAGGCACAGAAGCTTTTTAGGGTAAAAATGCTACTTATATACCTATTTGCTATCTAATCTGTGGGAGTAGACAATACCTTTGGTATAGTTTTCATCTCTAAATCTGGAGGTTGGTTGAAACTTACGGCACAAGTTTGAATAGTTGTAGCACTATGTACTAAAGGTTCTTCTCCTATTCAACCCTGCCCACAAGAAACCATCAGCAGCAGAACTTGCAGACTATTGAGTCTGGAGAAGGCTTGCTAAAGGTCTGGATATTATCACTTTTCCTTGTTTTTGTGTGGCATTGAGTTGTATTTTTGCTACTGCTAAGTTAACACATTTTTTAGCCTTTCCCTGTGCTTTGTAAGTCTTGTTCAGCTTTTTCTTGTATGTTTTTCTTTTTCATGTTTGTTAAATACTGTACTACTTTCTAAAAATATGTGGAAAATAGTATGAAAAAGTAGTGAATTGTCATAACAGTGAAGCCCATATTTCAGACTATTTGCAGAACTTTCCTATGGTGCACTGAAAGAAAATGGATACAGAGGAACCAGTGACAATTAACTAGGCAATGACTAGCATTTCTTTCATTTGCTAACTCTTTCAAGATAAAGTGTAAACATCCCCAGGTGTATGTTCTAATAAATGCTTTTTAGGGAGCTTTATGCTTCCTTCTGATATTTTATAAATCCACAATTCATAAACAAATTAAAAAAACCCTTTACTCATAATTAGCATTTGGCTGTCTGTAATGTGAAAAATTGCATTCAAATGACAAAAGCCTGTTTATCTGTTTATTTTTGCATGCCATTAATTGCATGGAGGCTTGCTTGTGAAGAGCTGCACATTAGTGTTGGGAAGCAATATAGCCATCCTGATTCTAAAGCACATATTTCAAACGATATTTAATAGAATCCTTAACAGTGCATTTATTAAACTCAGTTAAAGAGCATGCTTAGTGTATTACGCTTTTATGCATGGAAACAAGGAGAAGTGTTTCACTTTAGTAAACCCTGAAAGAAAGATTACTTTATTTTCTTAGAAACATGGTAAAAATGTACTTAGTTTGACATTTTAACACATAGGTTACACTTAAATTTAACAACTGTTTCTAGTCTACCATACCTTCCATATAGTGACAACATCAAGACAAACCATGGTATTTGCTTCCCAAAGGAGATTCTATCTTCAGATTGCTCTTGAAGTGACACAAAGATATGTACAAGAAAGCTCTGCTACGACCAGAAAGATTCTTACAAAAGTGTTGCATATTGTTGTATGTACAAGTTCATTGAGTTTTGTCTATCAAATATTTATGGAGAAATGAAAGAATAAAAAATATTAGCAGCTTCCAAGGGAAGATTTTGCAGGCAGAACTCCCACTGATTTTAGTGGGGATTTTCCCTGCTTGTGGCCTTATCTAATAACCACTGGTATTAATGGGAGTCGTTCCTTTGATTTTAATGCGCTTTGGATCATGGATTTTGGCTCTAATAGGTCCTGGGCTGTATTTAGAAATAGTCATACATGTTTTATACAGGAATAATAGGAATAATTTATAGGAATAATTGCTCATCCAAGTTTGCTTACTGATTTATTTTGAAATATCAGTCTTCATAATAGCATCCTATATTTGAACATACTGTTCAGGTAAATGAATTAATATTTTTCTTCCATCTCTTGTTGATTGATAGGTAATGATTTCTCATTTTTAAAAAAAAAAAATTTTTTTTTTTGCTAATTTTATATAATTCACTGGGGTTCACACAGAGTGAACTATACTGGAATTCAGCAGGATTTACTGTAGCTTTAATGAGTCAGAGACAGATCAAAAAGTCCTCTCTGATCCATTAGATAGTCTACTGATTTATAAAGATTTTCATTACTTTCTCAGCTAATCCACTAAGTTGACTATCCATTTCAAGCAGAATCCAGGTGGATTTGTGTCCATAACGAAGCTGTTCTGAATACACCAAAGCATTCCAATTTTGTATTAGCTAATGCCTGAAAAGAAATTAAATCTAAAGTGAGTCCTCCAAGCTCAACACCAACAAAAGATTTGAATTAGTGAAAATCCTGCACCAATACTATATCAAAATGATATAGTATTCAGGACGGTTGTTTCAACTGGGGTGTTTAGAATAGTTTAACTCTTTTCATACTAACTGGAAATATTTGTCTGCATCATTAGCTCTGCTGAGTTAGTCATGAGCAGTTTTTCTCAGATGATGTGGCTAGGGATCAGTATGAAGCTTAGAATCATAGAATGTCCTGAGCTGGAAGGAAACCCAAAGGATCATGGCTCCACACAAGACCACTCAAAACTCAGACCATGTATCTGAGAGTGTTGTCCAAACCCTCCTTTAACTCTGGCAGGCTCAGTGCTGTGACCACTGCCCTGGGGAGCCTGTCCCAGTGCCCGACCACACTCCCAGTGCAGAACCGTTTCCTAACACCCAGCCTGACCCTCCTCTATCCCAGCTCCATGCCGTTCCCTTGGGTACTGTCGCTGTCCCCAGAGAGCAGAGCTCAGCGCCTGCCCCTCTGCTTACCTTGTGAGGGAGCTGCAGGCCGCCATGAGGCCTCCCTTCCGCCTGTTCTGCTCTGGGCTGGACAAACTAAGTGACCTCAATTGCTCCTCATACATCTTGCCCTCTAGACCCTTCACTGTCTTCATGGTCCTCCTTTGGATGCTCTCTAATACATATATACACACACACATATATATTATATATATTTATATGTATAATATATATATATCTTATTTATATATATCACAGAATCACAGAATCATCTAGGTTGGAAGACCTCCACGATCACTGAGTCCAACCTCTTACCTAACACTAACAAGTGCTCCTCTAAACCATGTAACTAAGCTCTACATCTAGACGTCTTTTAAAGAACTCCAGGGACGGTGACTCAACCACTTCCCTGGGCAGCCCATTCCAGTGTCTAACAACCCTTTCAGTAAAGAAGTTCTTCCTAATATCCAACCTAAACCTCCCCTGGCACAACTTTAGCCCATTCCCCCTTGTCCTGTCACCAGGCACGTGGGAGAATAGACCAACCCCCACCTCATTACAGCCTCCTTTAAGGTACCTGTAGAGTGCGATAAGGTTGCCTCTGAGCCTCCTCTTTTGCAGACTGAACAATCACAGCTCCCCAGCTGCTCCTCATAAGACTTCTTCTCCAGACTCCTCATCAACTTTGTTGCCCTTTATTATATATTATATATATATGTACTTCTATGTTATATATATATATATACTTATATATATATTTACATTCTGACACATGAAACTGCACAAAATAATTGAGATGAGGCAGTACTGGCACAGAGCAGGACAATCACTTTGCTTGACTGGCTAAGTATGCTGTGCTTGATACATCTCAGGATATGGCTGGCCCTTTTGGCTTCCAGGGCACACTATTGACTCATATTCAATTTGCCATTGACCAGCCCTCCTAGATCCCTTTCCATAGAGCTGTTCTCCAGCCTCTTGTCTCTCAGTTCGTGCATATATCCAGGGTTGCCCCACTCCAGGTGCAGAATCTTGCATTTATGTTGCTAAACTTCAAGTGCCTGGAGAAGCCCAATCCTCTAATTTGTCAGGATGTATCTGCAAGGCCTCTCTGCCCTTGAGGGAGTCAGCAGCTCATCCCAGAGGAGCTTTGCCTACCATCTAACAGAATATATTGTTCTGATTGCTTTTTCAAAGCTTTTCTTTCAGATTGTAGTCAAAACCTTTGAGCTTGGTTAGTATTAATAGTTCTGGTCTACTCTTCCACCTTCTGTAAGGCATAGGTACACCTGAAAATGGACTCCAAAATTTACTGTGAAATTTAGTATGTTGACAAGCTCTGTTGCTCCGGTGCCTGCAGGATTTACTGTATTTCTGGACTAGTATATTTCAAAGTTTTAATAATAGAATAAAGATGTTATGGAGACTTGAGGTCCTCTCCCTCTAGAGGTTCTCCCTGATGGAGGGAACTCTCATAGCTTTCTAGTACCTAGAAGATTGTGCCCAAAATACTATAACATAGGAAGGACTAGAACAAGTGATGACGTAATCTAGTTTGCTGTGAAACTCCACTAAGATATAGAGTAAAGGTGGAGAAACAGGCCAGCTGGGACAGTAAAGAAATACCACCAGTGTGTCCAGTCCTTCATAATTCGGTTGGTAAAAATGGACAAATCAAAGAAATACAGATGTTGAAATTTTCTATCCTCTTCTCAGCAGAAATCACTATTGCAGCTGAAAATCTGGTCTGTCTCAGGCAAGGCAAGGTCTGGCATTTGTTTATAATGACAGGAGTGTGGAGGTGAAAAGATTAAGCAGGTATCACTTAAATGAGACTCAACTACTAGATGTGCAGTTCTTAATGTCAAAAGAGGATGTTTGCACACAGGTTCATTATGATCAAAAAGAAGATAGTGTGAAAATGATGTTTGTTCCTATTCCTTTGTTGTCCTGCAACAAAAACACCAATGTTCATTTGGGAAGAATGGAAGAATCCTGTTTCAACTGAAGTATTTTTCCTTCTCTGGGATTATTCAGGCTTGAACATGGCAGAGAACCTGGCCCTTAGCCCAGCTATGCTCTGACTTCATCATATATAAAATTCAAATAATACTGAATTGAGTATATATTAACAGAAATCAAAAGAACTTGGGAGCTTTCTTTCCTGAATTTTTATCAAGTAGGCCTTGTTACTTACCATCTACTGTTCACAGCCTATTCAACAAGTTACCTAAAATCACTTTGCTAGCTGAAAACCTTTTTTGAATTTGTGAATCGAACTTTCTTCTTTCCCCAAAAATTGTTGAAATGGAGGAAAGAAATTGATGCTCTTTTTGAGACTAGCCCAGTATTTCCTCAGTCTCCTTGATGAATTCCATTATCTGGAAAACGACCTTTAGAATTCATATCTCTTTTGAGCCTAATGTAGTTATTGTCCATTCTGTTATAATGAAAGTATTACATGGATAACTATCCAACATTATCTCCCAGAAGAAGAACTAATTTGGGAAAGAAATGAAGTACTTTAACATAAAATCCCATTTCTTTTTTTTTTTTTTTTTTTTTTTTTTAACCTTGTAGATACATGAGAGTGAGTGCTGAGTAGGTTCACAGACATGGTAAATACACTGAACTACCTACTTACTGTAAAAGGTAATTTCCATTTCAGAATTTATGGACAGCTGAATCAATTCCTCTCTTCAATTACAATACTTAGAAGAATAGTTTGTACTGCTGGACACACTGAGAATAGATCATTTGAGTTTTTGAAGCATATACGAGTTATAGCCAGATACACATTTTCCTCAGGTGTATTGCCCTTGAGTTGATACTTTTGCTTTTGAGAACAGTGTTAAAGTAACTAGTATTTGCTGTAATTATTAATTTTATATTTTTTTAGTTTCAGATTTTTTGAAGTGGCTATGCAGTGTGGTATTATTTGTTCAAGAAGGACCTATGAATCAAGTGGAACTTGGTTTGTACAGGCTTGTGCTAGCAGAGCTGTTAAATTTCAGCTTGACTTCAGTGCACTGGTTTGGGACCTTTTAGTCAATGTCCTGTTTCCCATATGATTTACTCCTCTATGGAGATAATTAATAATGTCCAGTAATTTCTAGGGAGGGATAGGCTGCTGACAATTGACATAAATATTCAGGAAGACATGAGTGCTACACAGAATGTGCAATTATGTCCAGTCAGAATGTATGAGATCCTCTCACACCGTGAATGAATGACACAGATCATACTTTGCTGAATAATCATTTTCTTCATTTTCCCTTGGGAAGTGGCTTGGCTAAATACAAAATAAAATTGTGTTGAATGTTAACATCTGACATAAAAGCTAGTTGATCCATTCCCTGTTGTGATTTTCCCTTTTAGGCACAAGCTATTCACTATTAATTATTAAAACGGAAGAATTACCTATACATTTTTTTCTATTTCTATTTCTATTTGTTTGTTTGTTTGTTTGTTTGTTTGTTTGTTTGTTTTTCCCCAGAATCTGATGAAAGGTCTGGGAAGAGATGTTAATAGGCTTGGGGAAGCTGAGGTAATTAAAGATCTATGTTCTGGCACACATCAAGTGGCCTTGTCATTTCTGAAATCTACATTAGCAGCAACTGTCTGATGCGGACTCTTGACTTTTTTTTTTTCCTGCTATTACAGAAAGAGATCAGGAAATAGAAATAACAATGATACAGATTTAGAGAAAGTAAGCTAAAAGAAACAGTGCAGACATTCACTTAGTAGGAGACAAGGCTGTATATGACAACATTTTTTTGAAAAATATTATTTCACTATAGGCAGCATCATGACCAAATTGGATGTACTGACATGTCTGCATAGAAAGATCTGTTGAAACCTGCCGGGTTTCTGCTTATAATCTTCTTTAGAGAATCGCTTGTTTATTGATGGAACATGTTGAATCTTCCAATCTGCTGCTATGGCTAATTTCAACAACTAGAAAAAAGTTCTCCATCTTTCTCTAAGACTGTCAAATTGTTTCTTCCAGTAACAACACCGTACATTTGAAAAGAAGCAAAGTCTAAAGTTCATATTGTAAAATACCTATAAATGGTATTTTCTGTATTGTTAAGACTGTGTGAATAATTAATGTTTCTGGCCTTTTGGCAACCAAACCAAGAATTAAAACAAAATTATTTGGGTTTGTCTCATCAAAATGTTCTATTCAATAGAAAAGTAAACATTTCATTTGCAGACACTTGGAAAGAAAAGAAGATGAAAGGGTAGCTTTAAAATACTGCTGGAAAAGGCAAGACCCTTCCTTCTGAGAGTCCTGTCTTTAGGGCTCTTAGCCAGGTTGCTGGAGAGCCAGGTTTCCTCTGCCTGAGCAGACTTGAACTCCCCAAAGAGTACACTAGCAGTCAGGACACTGCATAGTCTGTTCCAAGGGTAGTCGTCAGCTCTTCTGTTGATGATTTTCTCCTTGGTATAAATAATACACCCATGGGATACCAGCAATCCTCTCAGAAATGATATGTTCCCCAGTGAAAAAGCATGAGGAGAAGAGGGACTGAGAGAAATAATTTACTTAGCAGTAAATTATACTCTGAGAAAGGCTCACACTTCAGCAAGCGGAGAGAAAAGCAGAGCATTACTCCAGAATCTAAGACACTCTGCAGCACAGTAGGAAGCCTGGGTCAGGTCACTACAGATCAAGAAGGGGCATGAATTTTGGTAGTGCCTCACATGCAAAGGTCTAAACCTCTGAGGTACTTTGTCAATGAGGCAGCACTGCTTTTTCTTCAGGATGCTAGTTCCAACCCTTTCTTCTTTTTCTCAGAACAGTTTGATGAGTTTACAAAGATATCGCTATGTCCAAAACATATATATTTTTTTCAGTGCCTGATGGGCTCGTCAGAAAAATAAAGGAATTAACTTGTTGTACCATAACAAATAAGGATTTATTAGGGGCAGAGGGGACCACAGGTCTTTTTGCAGCACTTCATGTCTTCTGCTTCTATAAAGGAATTTTGCAGATTCTCTCTCCATACTGTCAAGGTGTCTCAGAGAGACCACCCTGACTCTGCATAATGTAAAAAGTAATGTGTAACACAGCAGAACTGGGAATTGCTAGCATTGTCTCTCTGCAGCCTCCTGTTACATGCTACCCTCTGTCATGTGATATGTTCACCCCCCCTCTCCCCTCCCCCCAGTTATTAAGGTGAAAGATGGGAAGAGGATGACTGTTGTTACCCCCTTTCCATCTATATTACATGTACATCTTTCTTCTATTACGATGTTACATTCCTAGTTTTCTAGTTTTCTGCAATATCAGGAGCAGGGATTTTGTCAGAACTGTGGGCTGCGTAGTAAACAATGGGATAGATGCTGTGTTTTCCTGTAGTTACAATGATTTTCAGACACTTCAGGCCACGTGTTTTCAATTAAGGTAAATTGACCCTTAAGTGTAACTTAGTTGGCTGATAAAAGGGTAAAATTAACTTTAAGTCCTTTAAGCTTCCATTTGGCTAAATTCCAGCTAGCCCTGGCACATCTTGCCTTTTTATGCTATTTCATATTTATAGTGAGGGAAATTGCGTAAAGAGAATTATTAGGTTGAATGAAGTTTGAGACTGAGATAGACCCTAAAAATTTCCATTGGACTTTGTTCTTCTTCTACAAGCAGGCAACGAAGATTTTCTCTGATTTATCTTCTTGGTGGAGTAATGTTATTTCTTGTTTTCAACATTGAACTGACTTCCACAGCCTGAACAGTTCTGAATAATTTAATGACTCTGATAATATTTTGAAAAGGGTCCTTGTCTTCTCTATGACAACCCTTTGTTCCTTTCCATTTCCATTCATTTTCATATTCTTTCCTTGCCTTTTTATTCTTCAGGAAGAAAACTCTATTTTTGCACTCTGCAAAGAGAAATTATCTGCCAAACCAAGTAAGGTCCATGAACAGTCTCCTGCAACTAGTTATCAGTCTACAGTAGTTAAATACACCTGAGTGCTGACTAGGCTTGCTAGAACTGTTATTGTCCCTGCATTATTCTTTCTTTTGTTCTTTTGTTATTTTCTTCTTTCTTTTGTTTGTTCTTTCATTCTTTCATTCTTTCTTTCTTTTGTTCTCTAAAGCAATTTAATCCACTAGGAAATAAAATGCTTAAAATATATATAATATAAAATAGATACCCTTTCCCTTTATTTTTATTGAGGTGACTAATACTTACAGCATTGATTCATAACAACTGGACAAAAGTGTACAAAACACCGATTTTCAACATTAGTCTATAGTATTCTCTGGTGACCTATTCAATCTTTTCTCATGAATGGTCTTAATTCTATGTATTCCCTTTTCTTCAAGCCTTTCTGACTGCCTTCTCCCAAAGATCTTGTTTGCACAACTTGTTTGTTTTGTGCTCTCAGGATTCTTTCTGCTTAAGGAAAACAAGCAGATTCATTTTCACAGTCTATTTCTCATCATGATTTCATTTCATCCAAATGTAGGCTATACAAAATGTTTCATGCTATGCGTGATTTTCATCTAATTTTTCTGTTCAAAACCTGAGAATTTTAAGAAGTAGAGTGGTAGCTGTCTGGAAAGGATTACAGTTACTGACACAATGTTTTGTTTTAGTCCATAAAAATATAATAAAGTTAATACAAATAGGAAAATGGCATTGTAATACAAATTATACCTGCTACCATGTACAGAAGGAAGTTGAAGTTCTAGCTCAAGCA
>NC_048926.1:58901045-58949489 GCF_011077185.1 Oxyura jamaicensis | reverse complement strand
ATTGTTCTTGATCTTCCTCAGAGGAAGACATGTAGTTTCTTACCTCTTTTAAAAGGTTTTAAAATTTATTTATTTATTTATTTTTGTTTTGGTGAATCTAATACTACGTTTTACCTTTTACAAGAATGTAAGGAAGTTCCTTAGTTAGAGAGAAGTATTCTGGATAACAGACTTGTAGAATATGAGAAACTGGACCAGTAAATTAATCAAGTCTGAGAAGAAGTAAAAAGCTGGCCTAGCATTTGGCTAAAGGATTGCCTTTTAAATGATCTCAACAGGAATGAATTTTTCTATTGAAATTCATCCAAGGAGAAGGTAAAATAATCCTGTGCTAGGAAACCTGCAATGAAACCTGTCCAAAGGTTAATTTTGCCAACTAGACTGTGCAGAATTCTGTAGCAGGTTGCATTAGAGCAGGTAGACCACCTGGGCCAACTGCAAGATGAAAAAAAATGAAGGTAAAAGTTAAGAACTCATAGGAGAGGAACCTTCTCCACTTAATAGAAGACTCTCAGCAATGCAAAAATTAGAGCCAGTGAAGGGTGTGTACCTGAAGACAGTAGACAAGAAAAAAGAAAACAGGAAATCCCTGTTTTCTCTCTAAATGTCTTCTGGGATCTCTTCTGGAAAGATTCAGAGTTACAAAGCTTTTGAAATAAGAAATAAATATCTCAGAAAAAAATGTGAAAGATGACCTAAAAAAGAGATAAAGTCATCAACAGCAACTGAAACAGGACCTGACAAAGCAGATGGCTGAAATGAAATGAGCTGGTAGATGAGCTATCTAAATCAACTCTGAATGACTTTTAAACTAGGCCTATGGTCCCCAAAGATATGTGAAGTATATGCCAAAACAAAACAAAACCAAACCAAACAAAAAATCAACCACACCAAAAAACAAACACACACACACACAAAACCAAAAAACTCCCTCCCCCCCCAAAAAAAACAAAAAAAATCAAAACAAACAAACAAACAAACAAACAAACAAAAAAAAACAACAAAAAAACCAGCATTGATTCATGTAAGGAGGAACTTACAAAGTAAACTAGACAAGATGTAACAAGTAGTATAATACACAGGTAATACACACATAATACATACATTACCCTTGGCAGAATAGCAGTGAAGGGATTAGAAACCAAGACTTATGAGCAGCTGAGGTAATTGGGGTTGTCGAGTCTGGAGAAGAGGAGTCAGAGGGGAGATGTCATTGCTCTCTACAACTACCTGAAAGGAGGTTGCAGCAAGGAGGGTTTTGGTGTCTTTTCTCAGGTGACAAGTGGTAGGAAATGACATCAAGTTGTGCCAGGGGAGGCTTAGGTTGGATATTAGGAAGAATTTCTTCATGGAGAGAGTGGAAAAGCACTGTAAGGGTCTGCCAAAGGAAGTGGTAGAGTCCCCCTTCATGGAGTTATTTAAGAGATGTGTGGATGTGGCACTAAGGGACATGGTTTAGTGATGGGACTTCACAGGTCAGGTTGACAGTTAGACTTGATGATCTTGGAGGTCTTTTCTATGAAGTTCAACAGAATGAAGAGGTAGATAGAACTGAGGAACAAGTTACTTAGCAGTTGGGTCTCAAATAGATAAGGCTCAGGAATGATTCCTAAGATTTAGTTCTATTTGTTGTCTGTAGTAAGAAAGTGACCAGTACAGAGTAGATCTAATACGGAATAGCAATATAAGCTCACCATGCTGTGGCAAGAAGACAGAGTGACAGGCCTGACCAATTGTCCAGATTCTCTGCTTACACACTGTACTTCCTTCTTCCATTGAAGTGAATTAGTCAGTTCAGATGCTGGAGGAGAGAAATGGAGACTGATGAAGAGGTAGGAGCATGTTGCAACATTGTCAATGAAGACAGTGAGGTGGGTTGTTTTCTAGGTAAAACTTGGAGAGCAGCACAGTTCGAAGTGTCTATCTGCGCGTGGCTCTTTTGCTCCTCACATCCATCTCACTAAGGCCTGGTTCTTAGTTTAGAACTTTTTAGATAATATATATGTATAATATATATATTTAACGCATAACTTTAAATGACTTTAGAAACTGTCTAAATGTCAAAATAGTGTGGTGTTATTTAGTTATTTATTTTAGACCAGTGCAACTTGAATTTGATATGCTTATAAGATGTTTCAGGTAATGCAAACTCTTTTTTAAGCAAATGGCATTTTATTCAGATCTTGATTTCAGTGTAGAATGCTTTTTTTTTTTTTTTTTTTTTTTTTTCATGTAATTTTCATCCAAGAGGTTTGGACTCTCTCTTGGCTGAAAGATTAAAGTCACTGCAGTATGATGGGTAGGATAAAGGTTAGAAAGGTTAAATGAAAGCAAACTGTGTAAGTACTAGTGGGATATGTTCTTTCCAATATGATTGCAACATTTGTACATTTCTGTTTGGACCACATACATCTTGTGAAAATGATTAATATTAAACATTCTCTCTCTCTCTCTTTTTTTTTTTTTTCTTCTATTGCAGTAATTTTGGGTTCTTTTCAACTATAAGCAAGAAGCAATGTTAGGTGTATTCTTATGGAGGACGTCTGGAGCCCAGAACACCTGAATTAATTTGATCTTTGGGGATATTAAGTCTCTGTAAAGAACTTTACATCTAATCACTTCACCTGGAATAACATTTTAAGGTGTTAAATCTCACTATGAGAGATGCAGTCAGGAAGGCCCAGGAAAAGCCAACCCCAAACTATATTTATATATATATATATGTTTTGGTAGGAACTAGGCATTTAAATACCTAGATGCTAAATATTTTAGAAAAATATAACTATCCCTTTCTTTAGCTTAATAGTTATTTAGAAAAATGGTATTTTTTAAACCTGTCTAGTTTAATAGTTAAATGATATTTTGCTTTTGCTCTACTGGTACCTGTAGCTATATGTCAAAACAAAACTAAACAAAACAAAACAAAGATTCAAAGAATTGTTGGGGAAAATAGTATGTTAAAATCTATTGGAACTGGAAAGAATAAAGTTGTGGAGAAAAATGCAACTTCTTATAACTTGGTACATCTTTCTGACTGAGAATTGGACTCATCACTACATAACTCATTTTAAAACATGTTAAGTAATAATTAATATTTCCTGCGCTTAGAGCTAGAGGATTTTTTTAAAAAATATTTTGTACTAATAGAATATTGTCTGCAGTGTAGTTAAATAAACATACTGCTTGCAAGAATTAAAAACATCATCTCCTTTGAATGTTATATCACATGGCAATAGTACAGACATATAAGGTCCAACTGTACAGAAATAAATTACTATAAAGACGCTTGGCAAATAACGGTATTTTTATTTTATAAAAGCTATGGAGAAGCATAAAAGAACAAGAACAAGAAGCTAACTTGAAAAATTACCTGCAAACCACAAAAAAAAAAAAAGGAAAGAAAGAAAAAAAAAAGAAAAAAATCCAGGAGGCTTACCCCAAGCCAGCTTCCTATTTGGAAAATTGTCAATGTTTATTCCCTATGTGAAGAACTTTCAATCATTTTCCGTGTCAAGTATACTCTTGACAGAGTTTTTCTTGAAGTGTTTCCTGGATATGAAACTTTACCACAATTAATTCTACCCCTGTAGTAGTTCTAGAGGAGACAACTGAGCCTGACTAGAAAATAAAATTATTGCTAAGTTTAAAAGCACTCAGGCAACATACATGCTCTTTGTTATGAGTACTGACTTGCAGTCAATAGTTCAATAGTTGGAGCAGTACTATGCACAGGTTTCTGGGTTTCTGTCCTTTGAAAGCATGAGTGACAAGTCTTAATGTCTTTTTTTTTTTTTTTTTTTTTTTTTTTTTTTTTTTTTTTGGACATGGTAAGATGAATTAAGGTTAGAACAGCAGTAAAAAAAAAAAGCTTTTGCTCTCTGTCAGCTACTTTGGCAGTTGGGCATACTGTGGTTTTGCCAGTTTTTTTGAGGTAGGCCAGGTGTGGCTTTCTCTTTGAAGAGAAGGTTGATGCTGGCGGAAGAGTCTGAAAAAGCCAGTAAGAAATTAAGTTTGCAGGCAACAGCCAAGGACAGGAGAAGAAGGAGTAAGAATGGAAACTTCTGCTCCCCAGTTCTGGGTTCCCAAGAAACTCCAGGAGATCTTGAGAGGCTAGGGATACAGTCTGACAATGATAAAGTACAAAGCAGTGAGAAATCTCTATTTAGTGCCAAGGAGCTTTCAATTTTGAATCTTTGGCCCAGATCTCCACCTGGTGTTAATTCTGCTGAAATCAAAGAAATTATGCAACTCTCTGGGACTGCATGTGAGAAAGGTTTATAATTGTTCACTTGAAAATGAGCATGAGTTCACAGAAATAGAACATGTCTAGACAAATAGAAAACTATACACAGCTAGTTATTGTATTGTACTGTAAAGTTTACTGTTTCTTGATGTTGTCATGGGTAACTGCTTTAATTAAGCAACTCTGAATTTCCTCTGACCTTTACCTTATTCTCAGCTGGATGGAGAATATACAACTTTATATTATTGCATGTGTTTCTACACTTGGAGGCATACAAGAGAAGAAACTGTGCTAGCTAGAGCACCTGTGAGTGTATCATTACTTTCACTTTTCGAGTTGTGCTAGATCTTTGCATACAGCTATTTGCTTATCTAAGGGAAAAATGCAAAAAATATATTTGTGTGATATGTATGTGATAATGTATGGCATATTCTTACACATACACAAAACAAACAAACAAACAACAACAACAAAAACCAAAACCCACAAACCAAACCAAAAAAAAAACAACAACAGCAACATGTGGTCTGGGAAGCAAGATTTCCTGAATTTGTTCTATTTGATGTATATTGTTCTATTTTCATTGTGTCTTGGCTCTTTCTTACCATACATATCAAACAGCACAAACATTGCCTCTGCTACCTTAGTAACAAGAATTTGTGTTGGTCTTATGTTCTACAAACATTTTTTTTTTTTTTTTTTCTTCATGCTACTGACATTAAATTTAGATTAATTCATTCTGTGGATAACTTCTGTAGCTTGCCTTGGATCTTGATGTTGCCTTATCTTATACTGGGTTTTTATATATGATCTCCACCTCTATCACTTCTCTATATATAACTTTTTTTTTTTTTTCTACATTAACATTGTACAAGATAAAATGTTTACACGTGAAAAGTTCACCTTCTGATATAGATGAAATTTGTTTAGTAACAATGATTTATTTTTGCCATTTTCTACTGAATTACTTTGATTTTTGATAATAAGGGAGCTAGAAGAACTACCTATCGATTTTTGCAAAGGTATATTTTCTTAAAGCTAGAATGGAAGGAAATTACATGGATGATTCTCTACAGAGGATGATTCTCAACCCTAATCATTCCCTTATATTTTTCTAACAGATCACTAACTGTTCCTCTATCTTTGTCTTCTTGTCTCACGTAGAAACAGAGCAGTGGGACCTGAGGTACTGTCAAAAAATGGTGGTTTGACATATCCAAAATTGGCTCAAATGCTAGATTCTTTGATAAAGTTTGGAAGTGCAATGGGGGATGTAAAACTCCCAAGCTGAATGCAGTACTGAAATATTTAGATGCTTTAGACTTTTCTACTGTGTGCATGGCAAAATAACACAGTATTACATACTGCCGGGAAGCATTTTTCTCTACACCTTTAACTTTTACAGAGTGAGTGATTCAAGTACCAGTCAAAGATGTTTAGCTGATGATTATGATGGTTATATTTAAGAAAGAGAAGCTGACTGGTGAGTCCTTTGTTGGCTCCTTCAAAGCAGCAGAGGCTATAATAGGCATGTGGATTTGCTATGGTTGCTGCCCACTATAAGGACTGACTTGACTGAAAACATGTATCAAGGAAGCATAACTGGCTTGTGACTGCTCATGGGCTGTTGTGTATTTGAGGTGGCATGAAGAAGGGTACTGTGTCAGTGATAGAGAAGGATATATTTATATGCTTGTGAAAAAAAGCTAGTCCATCTTTCTGTGTTCTATTCTTTTTGGGGATTTCTTGTAAATTAAGAACCATATAAATAAAAAATGTGATCTCAAAAATTAAATGGAAAAGTAATGGAGTTTTTTAAGGCTACTGAAATATCTCTTCTCCACAGAATCATACAAATTTGTGTGGTGATCCTCAGAAGGCACTTTTTTTCTAGTCCTCTAGAACTTCTGTCATTACTGTTTCACTGAGCATGGCATAAGGTACTGGCATAAGGTAATGCCATAAGGATTGCAGATAACAGTTAAATTACATCGGAATTAGGATCTGACTCAAGAACCTCTATCTTTTCATGCTAGAACCATGGTCTGCTGTCACAGAAATTGAATTTAGCTACCACTAGAACAAAATTTCCTTAAGGGCAACAGCATTTTGCACACATTATGATGAGACTGGAAGTTTCAGAATATTCAGCTCAGAGTTAAACTTTCATGTCTGAAACATCAAACAAGGGTGAATAACAAATACTTTTGAATATTTCAGCTTGAGATTATTATACAAGGTAGCCTTATGAAAGACTAAGTCAGTTGCTATCTGAAGCATTAATATGTCAGTAAGCATAAATATGTCAGTAAGCCATTCTCAGCTGAAGTCCTTTGCCCATGAACATAATATAGATGCATATAAGAAAAGGAAACCTAATCCACTTTGTAACCCATTTTCTTTAAATTTGTCCATCTTTTCAAAGAAACGTGAAATTTGCACTTTAAAGGTCTTATTAATGTACCAAAATGTAAAAGATTTTTGAAGACTTAGTCAAGTGACATTGACATTTTTGTTGCTTTAAAATAGAAAATTAAAATGACATATGCAAATAGTTCAAGGAACAGTTTGTAGTTAAAAACAAGCAATTTAGTATTGTGATGAACATGTTAAGCATGCAAAACTGGGCTATGAATTTCAAAGTTTGGAGTTTTGGAGGGTATTTTACATAAGTTTTCTAACCAGATGTCCAGAGCATGGCAAAAGTATAACTGTTCAGGCACAGCAGAACAAAGAAATAAAAGGTTTTCTATTATATGTTGCAATATTTGAAATTAACTTTTATGCATTTCATTTTATTTAATGCAACAAAAAACGTGGGTGTTATCAGTCACAGCATTCTTCCACACCTGATATAAGACATGTTAAAGGACATTTCAGTGCTAGGTTAGTGGTTGGACTTGATGATCTTAGAGGCCTTTTCCAACTTAAATGATTCTGTGGGCTTTCTGAGACATTATTAAAACACTAAAATTATAAAAATTTACACAGCTTTCTCCTATATGAACAATCATCTTAAAAGAAAAACTCAGTGCATAAATCCAGAAAGGCCACACAGACCTGTAAAATTATACTTGTTTAGAGGACATCCTTATAATAAAATGCAATTGCTATAAAAGCCTGCAAGTCTCAGGAAAAATAATTCAAAACTCATAACAGTTTTGTTTTTCCTCACCCTTTCCTATCAACTGATATGTACAAAGCATGTATTCTAGAATTATTCTTGCTGTTTGGTTTTGCATCCACTAAAGAATTAGTAATGCTATTGAAAATAAAGGTAAAGCATTACATAGTCTTCTTGGGAGCAAATTTATTTAGATTTCACTGTGCCAAATGTAGCTATTGCAATAGTGGCTGTATCACTAAGAATATGAAGATATGTACTTTTGAATATGATCTTCTACAAGTATTTTCTCTCACAAGATATTGCTCAGGATGGAGTAGTTCTGTAGTACTTTCACATAATCTGGAGAACTACCCTTGGGAAAAATGGAATAGTGTAATCAGAACAGGTGTAGATAGTGATATAGGGAAATGCTGGTGCTGAGGATACTGAAAATGTTCTGCACTCCTTTGCCTACTCTTTGTAGCCTGTGGCTGCTGTTTTCCACTGAAAATCATTCTCTTCAGCTCAGTCCATTATTACAAACTTGCAGCTCCTTCTTTGTTGATACTAGGAGGATGTTTTTGCAATTGCTGAGTGTTCAGTGGTTGCTTTCTTGCAGCTGCTTTACATTAGTTACAAGTATATCTGAAAGTCTGTGTTGCAAAAACAAATCAGATGAATTATGATTTTCATGTGTAGTGACAGTCTGTACATTAGTGAAAGAGTGGGAAAGGGGAGGGGAAAGAGCAAGAGCAGAAAGAGAAGGACAGGAGAGTAAGCATGATAGAAGAAACACCTGGATGTGAGAATACATGATACTGACAGAATGGAGGAAAAGCTGTTCCTGTTTAAGTTTAGGTTGGAGAAGGATAGAAACAATTTCTATCTACAGAATGAATAGAAATGGACAGAAAGTTTAGACAAGTAAGATCTGCAAAAGGCTTTCTAATAGAAATATTTGGGACAATGAGTAACTTCTAAGATGAAGTTCAGTAAGCCTATGAAAGAGATTAAGTGATCATGATAAATGGAGTTGACGACCCAAGAGTTCATTCATTGCCATTGCCTCTCACACTTTTTTCAAGGGGTAGCATGCCTGAAGATTAAGTGCATCACTGAGCTCATTTTGTTTTGAAAACTAACTGTCTTGTTCAACCACTTTCAAAAGTGAATTTATTAAAAATATTCTTGGTAGAGTAAAGTGATACTGATGTCTTAAAATGCTCTTCCTAGTGCAGATTAATCTGATCTTGATTAATCAGCTGTTTATCTCTCTGTAGTAGAGATAACAGAGGAAAGACAAACACCGATAAATTGAAAGAGTTGTCTTCAGTGCTAACTTCCCACATAGATGGAGGAATATATATGGAGCCAGAAGACAACCATCCATTTCTACTCTTTCATATACAGTCAAAAGAGGCTGCAACAAAAAGACTCCAAAATACCAAAAGGGACTTTATGTCCCTCAGAAAGATGTTGAATGGATTGGAAGCACAAGTAGTCTCTGTCCTCAGCATTGATGACTGAGACCCAAGAAGAAGAACAGCCTAAGTGTACAATTGGCTGTGTGGCTGGTGCCATGCTCAATGTTATGGGTTATATGATCTCAGATGCAACTTTGAGAGGCTGGGCATGCTGATAACAGATGGGGAAGACCTGACCAGGTGGGTCAAGAGTATTTTGGGCAGCAAGCTGGCTGGTCTTTGAGCAAGCCTTTGATGTGGTGTAGGAAAGGGTTGTACCTCTGAGTCATGGAAGCAAACCGTGGAACGCTGTCACTTTAGGAAGCAACAGGGAAATACTTGTGAACTGTCCCAAAGCAATTAGAAAGGGCTTCTCTGAAAAAGTGATGCAACTGATAGCCCAGATGAAGTGCCTCTCCACCAGCACATCCAGCATGGGAAACAAGCAGGAGGAGTTGGAAACTGTGGTGCAATTAGAAAAGTATAACCTAATTGCTATCATGGAAACAGTGGGATGAATCACACAGCTGGAACACTGGAATAGAAGGCCACAAGATTTTCAGAAGAGAGGCAGGAAAAGAGGGTGGGGGTGTTGCCCTCTGCATTATGGAAAGGATTGATTGTGAAGAGCTGCCTCTGAGAAACAGCCACAGACAGGTCAAGAGCTTGTGGCTTAACTTTAAGGACTAGACCAATAAAGGACACTTTGTGGCTGGGGTCTACTACAGGCCATCCAATCAAGGGGAGCTGTTGATGAGGTCTTCTGCCTTCAACTACAAGAATCGTCATGCTCACATGCTTTCATCCTGATGGGGGACTTCAGCCACCTGGAGTGTGTGGAGGATAAATTCCTTTTTCAGGTATTAGACCAACCAGAGGAGAATCATTATTGGACCTGATGCTCACTGATGCGGATAAACTCATTAAAGATGTTAAAATAAGAGGCAGTCTGGACTGCAGTGACCACACCTTGAACTCATAATCTCAAGGAATAAAGGCCTGGCAATGAGCAAAATCAGGACCCTGAACTTCCAGAGTGAACTTCCTGCTCTTTAAAACCTAGTGGATGAGATCCCCTGGAACACCTTAGGGACAAAGGAGCTGAAAGAAGCTGGCAGAGAATCTTTTCTTAGAGCACTAGAACTCTTCATCCCCATGTGTAAGAAAGCAAGCAAGAATGGTTGACCTGCTGGTCAAACTGTGCACAAGAAGGAAATGCACAGGCAGTGGGAGAAGGAACATGTGGCCTGGGAAGAGTACAGGGATGATGTGCAAATATGGGATCAGAAAAGGCACGGCTGGAGCTCAGTTTGGCAAGAGATGCAAAGAGTAACAAGAAGGGATTCTATAGGGACATAGGACAGAAAATACAGGACAAGAAAAGTGTTCCCCCTCTGGTAAATGAGAAGAGTGAACTGGTAATGACAGACATGGAGAAGGCTGAGGTACTCAGCAACTTCTTTGCTTCAGTCTTCATTGCCTGTCAGGTTTCCTACGTCTTTCAGTTCCCTGCCCCTCTAGGCAAGGGCTGGGAGAGCAAAGTCCCTCCCACAGTAAGTGATGAGCAAGTTTGAGATCACCTGATGCAACTGAACAGTCTATGGGGCCCGATGCCATACATCCCAGGGTCCTGAGGGAACTGGCTGATGTAGTCATGAAGCTACTCTACATCTTATTTGTAAAGTCCTGGCAGTTAGGTAAAATCCTTGGTGACTGGAAAAAGCAAAACATCACTCCCATTTTTAAAAAGGGTAGAAAGGAGAACTAGGGGAACTACAGACTGGTGAGCTTAATCTCCTTGCCTGGCAAGATCATGGAAAAGATTCTTCTAGAAGCAATGTCAAAGCACATGTCAGACAAAGAGGTGATCCAAGAATTAGCATTCCTTCACTAAGGGCAAATAGTGCCTGACCAATATTGTGGCCATCTGTGATGGAGAGACTGCATCAGTTGTCAAGAGGAAACAGACTGATATCATCTACTTGGACTTCTCTAAGCCTTTAACATGGTCCCACGTAAGTGGATCCAGAGTAGGGTCATGAAGATGATCAGAGGGCTGGAGCACCTCTCCTATGAAGAAAGGCTGAGAGAGAGTTGGGGATGTTCAGCCTCAGAAAAGGCTCTGAGGAGCCTGAATAAAAGATACTTAAATAGCTTGCAGTTATATTGATCATAGAATCTTGGAATCATAGAACAGCTTGTGCTGGAAGGTACCTTAAAGATGATCTAGTTCCAACCCCCCTTCCATAGGCAGAGACACCTCCCACTAGATCAGGTTGCCCAGGGCATCATCCAACCTGGTCTTGAACATCTCCAGGGATGGGACATCCACAGCTTCTCTGGGCAACCTGTTCCAGTGCCTCAACACCCTCTGAGTGGAGAATTTCCTCCTAATCTCTAATCTAAATGTTCCCTCTTTTAGTTTAAAACCATTCCCCCTTGTCCTATTGTTATCTGCCTGAGCAAAAAGATGTTCCCCATTTTATTTATAAACTCTTTTTAAGTACTGAAAGGCTGCAATAAGGTTTTCTCTCTTCTTCAGGCTGAACAGGCCCATCTCTCTCAGCCTTTCTTCATAGGTGAAATGCTCCAGCCCTCTGATTATCTTCATGGTCCTCATCTGGACCTGTTCTAACAGCCTCACATCCTTCTTGTGCTGGGAACTGCAGATCTGGATGCAGCACTCCAGGTGGAGCTTCATAAGGGCAGAGCAGAGGGGAACAGTCACCTCCGTCCACCTGCTGGCAACTCCTCTGTTGATACAGCCCAGGATGCAGTTGGCTTTCTGGGCTGCAGGAGCACTCTGCTGGCTCATGTTGAGCTTTTCATCCACCAGAACCCTCAAGTCCTTTTCTGCAGGGCTTCTCTCAATGAGTTTTTTCCCCAATCTGTACTTATGTCTGGGATTAACTCTATACTGGTGCAGCACCTTGCATTTTGACTTTTTGAACTTGTTTAGGTTGATATGGGCCCATTTTTTTTTTTTTTTAAATTTATTTTTATTTTTATTTTTAGCTTACCCAAGTTCTTTTGTATGGTGTCCCATCCTTCTGTTGAATATCTTTATCAATGACATAGACAATGGGATTGACTGCACTACTTATCTTGATGTCATCTGCAAACTTGCTGAGGGTGCACTCAATCCCATTGTCTCTGTCATTGATAGAGACATTAACCAGCACTCGTCCCAGGACAGACCTCTGAGGGACACCACTTATCTCTAGCCTCCACTTGGACATAAACCACCACTCTCTTGGTGTAACCTTCATACCAGTTTCTTATTCACTCAGTGGTCCACCCTTCAAATCCATATCTCTTCAATTTGCAGATCAGGATGTCATGCAGAACCATGCTGAAAAACTTACAGAACTCCAGGTAGATGACACTGGTCTGTGTTCCCTTGTTGCATTCCCTGCAACTGTCAGGAATAACAGGGAAACTTAGATCCATCATTTTTTACCTATTTTTTTATTTTTCCCATCTTGCAGAGATTTCACCAGCCGATTACCCCACTTTAACACGTGTATGCTTACACTGGGAGCTTGAGAGATGTATCACAGGATAAGTGTCATACAAGAAAATAGTTGTCCTGATTTAGTGTGATAGTTAGCTAGTTTAAAATTAAGGACTTACAGAAGACTCTTTATGTGCAAGCTAATTGTGTGCATCCTTATCTTCATTTTATTCTATGGTTACCTACTTTTTGAGCAGTCTCTGAATTAAGATAGGAATCCTGTGTAGCAAGGTTTTATATTTTCATTATATTAATATATATATATCAGTGATTTGCAGTTAACTGAAAAACAACTCTTCTGAGTTAGGTAATCATATACAATTGGAATGAAATTTGGAATATTTTCTCTTTCCTCACATTTTTATTCCAACCAGTAAACAGGGAAGACAGCACCAGGGTTGGATGAAAAGACCACTTTTAAAAGAGCTTATGTGCTACAAAGTAAATGCATTGTAAATAAGTTGGTGTTTATCTAAATAACTAAAATAGTGTGGTTTTGTCAACGATTTTTTTTTTTTTTTAAATACATTGATCTCTTCACTCACAGACATGCACAGACAGAAGGGGTGAGAATTAATGGAGTTCAAACTGCCTTCAGTTTGTTAGAAATTATTAACTTGATTTACATTAGTGGAGAGAAAAATCCAGAGGTATCTGCTTGACTGAGACTTTATATAATTCAGAATTCCTTGTTAATTGTCTCTGTCAAATATTTATGGGAGAATATTTTTGTCACTTTGAAGAACTGACTTTGTAAGGCTACGTTTTTAAGACCTTGAAGGTTGTTCAGTCTTTTCCACAGCTCAGTTTATGCCATAAATATGTTTATGCCATATATACTTCATTTTAAAACATACACACACATACACACTGCAATGTACATCACTAGCTTTATAAACAGCACAGATTATCTCTGTATAGAATCACTTTAATTCCTGTGGAATAATTCCAGTCTTGATGACTTAACAAAAATTTCTGCAGAATTTAGTCTTCCTTGATCTTCTACTGATTTTTTTTTAATCTCTTATTTCTAAAACATAATTTATTATTGTATCATGTGCTTCCTTATTTGTATTTAAGGATGCTTACCTACCTGAGCAATGTATGAATGAGCTAAAATGGCTTTCATCTAACCAGAGCAGTAAAGAGCTCAGATTAAGTTGGTGAACCTCGGTTACCGTAATTATACCCACCTTGATTAACACCTCTGTGAGCTTCATTGAACAGAGTTATCTTAGTTTCTTTTTATTATAGCATAAAACAATATTTTCTAGAAAATGTTACAGGACAATACAGGATTTTAAACCTTTTTGATTACTTTGCCTCTTCTGCTCCCCTGTCAGTTGTGGACAAGTCAAAGAGGGCAAGCACAAGCATTTCTTTGTACTAGGTCCATGCTCCTGCAAGCTTTGGCCTTCTCATATGACATGCATTGAAGAGGGTGCTGGGGAACAGGGCTCAGTCATGGCCTTCTCTGTACCTGGAGAGAGCCCAGATTGGACTAACCATCTGGACAGTGAAATCAATCTAGCTGTGTTTGTGCTAGGTTGCTAACATGCGAACAAAACCTGTTAGCAGCATCTATGAAATTAAATTGCTCTCCTTTGTCCATTCAGCAATGTCTTGGATATCCTGGCAGAGCTGTATGGAGGGTCTTGTGTGGGCAGGCTACAATTTGCCTGGGAGCCAGGAAAGGAATTTTTCACAGTGTTGTAGAATTCAGTGCCAGTTTATCAAAATCTGTATAAAATTACTGCTGTTAACATTAATGTGCCCCCCCTCAGCCAGCTCATCACATAGTCTTGCCTCCAGAGACTTGCATGTCCTTCCGGCTCCTAAGCCACTGCACCTGCTAGCCAGCTAGCTGAGCTTGATCTTCATGGGTGCTTGCTCACTCGTGTACTGGCACTGCCAATTGCTAGCACGTGGGCCTCTAGTCCCTGGTGGTCCTCCAGTGGTTGGCACTTGGTTTCACTCTCTCCTGCGTCTTCAGCCGATGGCAGCCAAATGCACAAGACCCCAGCTCACCCTCCCACCCCCAGCTGCTCTCACTCAGATCTGCACTTACTGCAGCTGCTCAGAAGCCTCTGATCCATGGTCTGACCCCAGCAGCTGTACTCAGACCCCATGCACACACATGCATGCAGAACAGAGGAAAAGATTAGAAGGGAATTTGAAGGACAGACTGTGCTGATCAGGGCCACTACACAGACATTTGTTCCATCCCTTCTTCTGCCTTTGGTTCATAACCTACACATCTCATAATAAGTTTTGTGCGATCCAAAAATATGCCTCCCTGAATGATATAATGTGTCCCATATCTGTAGGCAGTAATTGCCTTGTATTGGATCTGGCTGTGATGGAGTCAATCTTCTACAGAGCAGTCCTTTGGATTTGTATCAGAAGCAGTGTTGCTAACACATCAGTGTTTTGCTGAGCAGTAGTTGCACGGTATCAAGGCTTTCTCTTTTACACAGTCTACCTATCCCCAGAGACTGGCTGGAATGTGATGTGAAGCTGGAAGGGGACACAGACCTGGAGAACTGATCCAGACACACAAAAGGGTTATTCTTGGATGTTTTATGTCATGGCCTGCAAGACAAACTGAGAGAGGGGTGCTTTGGGGAGGCAGATGTTTCTCAGAGACTACCTTGGCATCAGTCAACCTGTGGGAGATGGTGATCAATTGTGTTTGCATTACTATATTTATATCTATGCTGACTTGAGTCAACCTAGTACAACTCCTTGCCTGGAAGGTGGTAAAGCATTGTCTCATCTCAATGGGTTCCATACTTCATGGTTGAGAGTCTCCTGGGAGGGTTTTGGACAGGATATCCCTTCTTCTTAGTCCTTAATGTGGGTTCCCACCTACTTTTGTGCCCCTGCACTCCTCTGAGATTTTGCAGGTGGGCCTTTGATGGGCTGATGGCTCCTGTGTAGATGAGCCTGGGAGTAGTTGGGCAGAGTGCTATTTAGACTGCTCTTCCTGCAGTTGTCTCTGTGCTCCTTTGTGGGCACGCAGACCATCTTTTATCACATAGACAAACAGCCTGTTCTGCTCATTTCCACACAGTTTACCATCTCTAAGAATTTGCTGTGTGGAGTAGCTTGTGAACCGTTGTGGTTTATGTAGGAAAATGAACCTAAGTTAGACAACGTGGAGGTTTCACACTGACAGATAGGTAAGAGCCAATATACTCCTCTCTCACTTTCTCATCTTAGAAGGACATGGGGAAAAAAATAAGATGAGGAAAATATAATGGGTTGGGATAAGGACAGGGAGGTCAGTCACCAGTTACTGTCATAGGTAAAAGAGAGTCAGCATAAGGGAGATAAATATAATTTATTGCCAATTAATAATAGGTGGGAACTAAAAACAAATTAAGAATACCTTTCGCCCATCCATCCTCTTCTACCTCCTCCCTCTGAGCAGCACACAGGAATGGGGAATGGGGGCTGCAGTCAATTTATAACACTTTATCTTTCAGTCCTTCATCTGTTTTGCCCCTGCTTCAGCACATGAGATCCCTCCTGATCCAGGGTTCAGGGTTACATGAACTCTCTTAAGAAACAAATATTCTCTTCCTGCACTACTACTACCTTTTTTTTTTTTTTTTTTTTTTTTCAGTGTGTGTGTTGTGACCTTTAATGTCTATTTATGGTTACTTAGCACATCCTCTGTAGATGCTGAAAAATAACTGTCTGATTAATATGTTTTCCAGAGGGAAAAATCTATGTTGCTTTTTTATTATTTGAATTCTCAAGTGTTGTCCTTAAATTGAATAATGACATCAAACATGCCAGCACAAGCAGAGGTATATGATTTTCTTTTTCTGTATAATAGCAAATAACAAATATTAGAGGGACATTTATATATTTAAATAAATCAATTAAATCTCTAACACTAGTCCTGTAGTCATGGTCAGGTATTGGAGCTCTGTGTAACTTTCCATATTGTGCCTGCAGATAAAAGGTAATGTTGCACTTTTTTTTTTTTTTTTTTATGGGACACGATGGAATTTCAGTGTATGAACCTCCCTCCCTCACCAATTTTATAGCTGCACAAAAGTATTACAATTCACAATGATGGAGTAATCCCTAAATCATAAAAGCCTATGCTAAAAGAGATCCATATCTGAAGCTCTCATCTCTCATTCCATAAGGCATATAAGCAGGGAAGAATTCATATGGGATCAGTTAAAAAGAGGATTCACGGTGGAAAGTCAGATCAAAATCATTAACAACCTTTAAGACAAACAGGCTTCAGACTTCAGTTCCACAGAGACTTTTTAAAGCTAAATCTGTTTTCCTTATTCATGAATAAACCCACAGAAGTCTTCTTGCAAGAGAGGCAGATTTTGGCTTATAGGCTTATTCTATCTCTACATATAGAGAAAGTAGGGAGAGAAAAATAATTGACTTGCTACAGGCCTAATATGTGAAAGGATCCCAAATATGCAAATGCAACGACAACAAAATTCCTAGTTTACCTTTCAGTGGCAGCAAACAAGATTTTGCAGTTTTTATTTTTATCTGTCTGTCTATCTATTTATCTATCTATCTATCTATCATCTATCTATCTATTTCTTCATTTAGTTTTTCACTACGGAGGTAGCACTTATGACTAAATAAGGAAAATAGGAAATAGGAAAATAAAAGGATATAAATGGAATCAGGAAATGTATTTTTGAATATACACCATGTTATGCTTCCACTACAGCTGTTTTTCTCTTAGGGATGGGATTTACTAAAGAAAGTATTGCTATTTAGATTTTTGTTTTTATTTTTTTGTACATTTGCAGGGCTATATGTGGCTAAGTTTGGTAATGAAGATAAAATTCTCCAGTGTGGGTCAGAAGCTTATATACATTTTTTTTAAAAGGCTTTTTCTTTTCCTTCCTTTTGGTTAAAGATGATTTTCATAGCATCCTCACATGACACAGATCAACAGGGGATTCAGTTCTATTAAAGGAGATCTTTAGAATGAAATCAGCTGTGGAATGTTTTACAAATGTGGTTCAATAAACTCCCTATAATTTCAAAAAGAAAATGGTGCATACAGGAGTTTCTGGGGAATTAGCATAAATACAGTGTTTCACTTGGATTCATAGAAGAAGGACCTCTGGGAGAGTAAGACACTTTTCAAATAGCCTGTGGGGAAAAAAAAAAAAAAAGAAAAAAAAAAAAGAAAAAAAAAAGAAAAAAGAGTCTCTTTCGAGGGTCCTAAAGAACAAAATTTGCATATTAATAGAAGATTAAAGTGCCCATCGAGTATTCTTTAGCTGTTGCTTTCTCTTGTCTATTTTGCTTTTCATATAAACATCTTTCGTAATAAAAAGAAACTCCTGCATCTTCAGTTATTGCCTTGAATCTCCAAGGTTTCTTATTACAATAGCACACATGATTTTTATGTTTGAACCTTTTTGAAAAACGCTCCCTGGATTCTCTATTAACTATTTTTTCCTATCTTTGCATTCCTTTCCTCTTCAAGTTTTGTCTGACCTTTAAAGTAGGGTCTGGGTGTTTTTAAAGGCTAATTTCTAAGTAGTTTTGGGTCGGATCACAGTCATGTTTTTAGATATGAGCTTTATAGTTTATTCAATTTTGAATTTTAGATTCAATGATGAAAGAGCACCTGAAGAGGAAATCTAATGTTTGACTAGGTCCAGATGGAGTGTTCTGTTCTGCAGTGTTCAGCCAACAGCAAAAACCTTAGTGTTTAAGCAAGTAAAGAAGTGTGGACTAGGTTAGTGGAACTTGAATTATGGACATGAGTAGCCTCAGCAGTTAATATTTTCAAAACTGTTGTATGTTGAGTTTTAGAAAGCTGTGCCCCTCACTATGAATATACAATTCTATATAAAGTATTTTTTAAAATAATTTTCAACAATTACCTCAGATCTAGGTGGTGCTAGATCACCTCGACAAATAGGTGAATAAGAAGTCAGGTAATGTTGGTCTGTTTCATAGATCATATTTCATCTCATAGTGCACAATGTTAAAATGAGTTTTGGGATTACAGAAACTCCTTCAGTTTCTTTACACACTGCATACAGTGGAGCTCTCAAAGTCTAAGCCTCATCACAGGATCAAAGTACTCCCCAGTCTTTCCCAGCTATGTAAGGCAGAGAAGTCTTTGGTCACTCACTGGTGATGGCTTTCTGCAGTGGCAGCACTTTCATTCCCACTATCAATGACTTTTTTTTCAAGTCCTTGTATTTACCGTGCTCAATTTCCCGCTTGCAGCTGTTCCCAGGGATTCCACAAGACTTTTTCTTGATCTCCCTCTGACTTTGTAGTGACTCTTCCTACCTCTAGGTGAAAAGGGCATTATTTTTTGCTGATTCTTTCTGAGCTCACCTGTTTAGCTTTCCCACCAAAGGAGCCATGGTGTAGAGGCAGAAATTGTTTCCAGTAACTCTCACAGTCCCATGAGTGCAATTGCAGGCGTGATGGATGAATGGAATCTTAAAGTCAGGATTTGTACAGTGAGACTAAGATGGCTTGCTCTCCAGGGACTATGGTTGTGGTGAAGGCCATTATGCAACTCCAGCTATTTTGTGGGTTTTTGGAAGTCATCAGTGCAGTTTCTGTCACATTGATGCCAGTTCTGCAAATTAGATAGTAAGGGAACAGCACACAAAGCAAAGGCAAAATCAGTTGTTTTCTGGCTGGTCGCGCTTCACTGTCTGAATTAAATTGAGATCAAGACCTCAGAGACAGAATCTGAAAAAAAAAAAAAGTGTTCAGAAAAATTTTGATGCAATCTCTTGAATTTAACAACAACAGAGATTCTTGAAATAAATTACTATAAAGACAAGTTCCATGCATTCACTTTGTAGTTGTACTTAGGGGAAGCTGAGTCCCCAAAAGGAGTTTAGTGTAGTCCTTAATATGAAGTCAGAAGAAGTTTCAGGATAGGGAAATATA
Source organism: Oxyura jamaicensis (assembly GCF_011077185.1). NCBI lineage: Eukaryota > Metazoa > Chordata > Aves > Anseriformes > Anatidae > Oxyura > Oxyura jamaicensis. The sequence continues at coordinate 58,930,233 of NC_048926.1, read as the reverse complement.
TACCTAACTGGTGTACATATACTGCTAACTCTGTTGACACAGCTATTTGTACAATTTCATGGGCACTTTGTGAAAATGGATCATCAGTCTTCAAATCTATGGGTGCTCTAGGTATTTAATTTATTATTATTATTATTATTTTATTTTTTATTTTTTTTATACCAAAAGAGCTTGCAAGCTAGACTCTGAAAAGGTTTCAGTTTTGGAAAGGGCCCTTTATCTACTTCATAGCTGATGAAATTGTAGTGGCCCAGGGAATGTGGTATGGCTAATTAGATGACATTGCTTTAAGAGGTAAACTGCTATGAACTCCTACAATAATGAAAGGACCTTTGTTCCTTGTATGACTATTTAAAGTTTTATTGCTTTAATGAAAATAAAATGCTGTTGCTACAATTTAATGAAAGGGCTTCAGTTTCTCTCTCTCTCTCTCTCTTTTTTTTTTTTTTTTTTTTTTTTGGCAGAATGTGCGTGTAGGTACCAAATTACACAGGAGAAAGAGTTGTTAGAAAAACCTCAGAAGTGTTTTATCAGAGGGAGAGTTGTATGTGGTTGGTGTGTGATAGAAAATCTGAGCCAGCTTTTTGCAAATAATTTTGTTTCTCTTTGAATTTGATTTTAGGTTCCAGAGAATAGTGAAGACAACTCCTAATAGAAAAGTATTCCTGCATTTTAGTCCATGCATTCAAACCAAGACAGAGTACCTGACACATTAGAACACACTGTCTCAACAGGTCTCTGTGCCAGACATTTCAGTGCTTTCTGTTTGTGCTGCTTTTAAACTGTAGGGCATTTAGATGACAAAAGTTTTTAATTAGTAGACAGAATTATTAATCTTACTGAGAAGCAGCCCTTATGTTTGTTTCTGTTGTCTTGCAATGACTACAACACTTTTAATAAAATGACAGACTTTGTTTGAAACATCTAGACAAGCCAGCCCAGAAAAGAATCTCTGTCCAATGGAGTTGTCAGTCTGACTGATCTCATATAAAACTGGTGGTGGAAGTGTTCTAGAGAGGTTGACGTGAGTGAAGCTCTATGGTAGGACTTTCACTCAGGGAACTAATAGATCAGCAGAGGAAATGTGAAAAGAAAGACAGACAAATTAACTATTAACTATTAACTAATGTATTCAGATTTCATAGATGTTTTGTTTCTGGTTTGTCTGATATTTTATATATACAATAGTTTTTGTAGATAATGACTATGAATTTTATATGTATAAAAATTATTATTACAGTCTTCTCTAAATAGCATGTCCATGATCGATAAAGAGAGTACATAAATTCATAATTTTAATCTATAAACTTTCTTCACTAGTTATTTGACTATCTTCAATTAGATATGCTCTTTTTTTTTTTTTTTTTTTTTTTTTTTTTTTAAATAGAGATTTTGGTAAATATTTGATAAGTTTCTAATAGATGATCACAATGTTCCTCTTTGTTCTTTCTTCTGATCTGGTCATAATGAGAGCATTAGTATTCATTCAAAGTTGTCTTGTCTGGCCCCATAGATTGAACTATTATCCCCTTAGAAGGGTAACCTCTCAGCTAATTTGTAGTATTTTCTAAGCCTGAGGAGGCATCCTTAATTTCTGTTACTGATTTCCAGAGTAAAGGAGATATACCAATTTTGCCAATGAGTATTCGATATACAAAGAAGCAGGAAGGTGACATTTTGAACAGGGAAGTTTTATGCTTTGAATTCCTGTATGACTCTTAACAGTTTTAGACTTTGATTTCAGGAAGCACCTTGTTCCACATATAGATGTTCTGTAGCATACGTTGTCATGAGATATGCTGAAGTCTCTAATCCCAGGCTTTAGCAAAACATTAGGTGAAGCTCTAATCTGCCTGAGGGGCCCTTAGTCGGGGACACTGCTGTGAGGACAGTGCTTGAGGCAGATGCATGAGCCATAGAAACTGGTATTAATGGGTGAGGAGGTGGCTAGAGGCAACCCACTGCCTTCAGGAATCCAATTTTGCAGTTCTTGGAAGACAAATGTTTAATTTCCATATCTTCAGTGAACACGATGATCATTTTCTCTCAGTCAGTATCAAATGTAGTCAGTGTACTTCCATGTTTTCTGCATCACATGAAATATAGTCATTTAGCCATAATCATATAGTCTGAATATTTTAATATTTTCTCATGCTAGAAACCATTACATGATCATAATTTTATTCATTCTCAACATCATAAAATAATAATAATAATAATAATAAAATAAAAAGTAAACCTTGTCACATGTCTGAACTTGTGTTACTCAGGTAGATTTTTGATAGCATTATTGCAACATTTTATTCAGTGATATTAAGCTGGTAGATTTAGCTCTATCATTCTGATAGACTGACTTTTTATCTTCTGATGAGACACCTTAAAGTGCATAGAATAAATTTCTTGTTTCCTTTTTTTTTTTTTTTCTTGTGTGTGTGTGTGTGTGTGTGTGTGCGTGTGTGTATGTGAAACAGCTTCTAATGTTACAAGCAATTGCTGAAAATGTAATCTGTTTGTATAGTCATTTCACTATTGGCTTTTTATAGATTGTCTTGAAATAACTTGAGAATAAACATATACAAATGTACTGCAAAAGAGGTTTATTGTAGTGAGAATGTAAAGATTTTCTTTAATATTCTTTAAATTCCTTCTTTAGAGCCATCTGGGTAACTGAGGTTTTGACTCCCAAGAATGAATTTAGCAGCTTCTCTAATTAATCGAAGTCCAGCATGTATTGAATAGTGATAGACCAGTTGGAAGTCTTTAACTTGTATTTAAAGAAGAAAAGATCAATGTTTTCTCATGGTATCTTAAGATGCATGATCCAGCTTGTACTACTGAAGGTTTTCCCTACCAACAGGATGCAGGCAGAGTAAAAGATGGAAATAACAGTAGTGCAAACTGATGTAGAACACTAAAGAGAAGGATCCAGTCAACTCAGAAAATTTTCCCAGATATTTTTCCACATGAGAATTTTATAGTTATTGAGGTATGCTCTACATCAAAGACCTAAGGTTAAGAAATATCTAAATCTAACTGTGCAACCCTAGGGAACAAGACATTCTCTTTGGAAGTTGATTGCTTGCTTTCCTATAGAAGCTCTTATCTTTGATTTTTACAGCTTCTGATGGTAGCTCTGCTAAAGATTCTAAGTGATTCAATAAAGATCATTCTTTACATTTGCTTCAGTAGCTTTGTTTATGTTCTTTGTTTATGATTCAGGCAGTGGGTTAAAATGTTCATCTGCCTTCACAAAATTAGTTTTGTGATAACAATAGCATCCTACATTTCAATAATGTAAATGGTTAATCTAAAGCAGTACTCTAATGCTTTCTATTGGTCCAGCAGTCTTTATCCCCAGAGCTCTTTGTTCAGCTGTTTTCATTCATACATTCCGCCCTAAGACACTACTCTTTTTTTTTTTTTTTTTTTTAATAATATATATATATATATATTTAAATCCATGCCAGGTGAAAAAGAATAATCAGAGCATCTAGGTTTTATTGTACGTTTCTCAGTTTTAGCTTCCCTCTCCTCTTCACTTTGCCTAATTACTAATATTGCACATGCTGCATTCACACTACAAGGATGAATACCTCAGAGGGAGGCCATCAGTTTTTGCACATGTGAATCTATTAGATACTGATGTAACAAGAGGGCAAAAGTGAATCATAAAAGAGACTTTGGACCACAAAGATAAAATTCTGAGTTTAGCAGAAGCACTCACTTGACATATTCTAGTGAACTTAGTTTTTCTATCTTCTTTCATTTCAGGAAGAGAATAATTTCTAAATTCTGATTTTTCTGAATGATGCAGTGAGCAAAAGCTGATTCCAAAATACAAATTAGCTCCTCTGTACATGATCTCCTTATCTATACCATATATCTGTTTCTCTGTTGAAAACTTTTGTAAATGTATGCATGCTAAAAGAAACCCAAGCAAAATTATTCTGCCTCAAGAATAAATTCTATGTATGAAATGTATGTATATTAATCTATAATATAATATGATGTGATATCTGATATTTCTGCAATAATTCTACATTATGAAGTGTGTATCAGCTCTGCAGATTTGTTAAGAAGGGACAGAGGCCACCTTGTTTTTCAGTGAAATTTGAATTTATGAATCAGACACAAATTATAACTTCTGTACATTTTCATTATTTTGTTGAAATTAATAAAATAATGTCAGTATATACAAGATGAGTTTTCTAACTCCAGACAGCTGTGAATACCTCTTCACAGAATCACAGAATTTCTAGGTTGGAAGAGACCTCAAGATCATCGAGTCCAACCTCTAACCTAACACTAACAGTCCCCACTAAACCATATCCCTAAGCTCTACATCAAAACGTCTTTTAAAGACTTCCAGGGATGGTGACTCCACCACCTCCCTGGGCAGCCTGTTCCAATGCCTCACAACCCTTTCAGTAAAGAAGCTCTTCCTAACATCTAACCTAAAACTCCCCTGGCGCAACTTTAGCCCATTCCCCCTCGTCCTGTCACCAGGCACGTGGGAGAACAGGCCAACCCCCACCTCTCTACAGCCTCCTTTAAGGTATCTGTAGAGAGCGATAAGGTCGCCCCTGAACCTCCTCTTCTCCAGGCTGAATAAGCCCAGCTCCTTCAGCCTCTCCTCGTAGGACTTGTTCTCCAGGCCCCTCACCAGCTTCGTCGCCCTTCTTTGGACCCGCTCAAGCACCTCGATGTCCTTCTTGTAGCGAGGGGCCCAAAACTGAACACAGTACTCAAGGTGCGGCCTCAGTTAGCGCGGCAGTTCGCGCAGGCAGGGCAAGCAGGAAGGGCGGAGAGCAATTGCCTGCCCACATGAACACCTCTTCTTCACATTCTGTTAATAGCAAGTTGATGTGTTAGGAAAGAGCAGTTCGGAAATTTAGTTTTCCTTTAATAACAAAGGGAATAAAGAAAATCAGAGAAGTTTTTGAATAATCTTTTGTAACAGAACTACTGTCGCAAGCTAATATTTGGAGAATTTAAAATAATAAGCAAGCTAAAAATACAAGATATAATAAGCTTAATAACAAAATCTTCTCATTGGAAGATCTGGGGAGATCTATTCATTCATGTAATCTGTGAGGCAACTATATAGAACACCTGTGGTGTCTCTTCAAAGTCCATGGGTAAACCAATACTAGATAGATCTCTTACACTAGACAACTTTTCTATTTCCTGAGACTCTAGGGTGATTGACAAGTGATTTGCAAGTGATGCAGCTTTTTAATGAAAAATGGTATAGCTAAGGTAAATCTTTAGTTCTTAGGATATGGCAAACAACTATACAAACAAAATAAATCACAATTTATATGTAACAGAGCCAAAATCTACTTATCTTCTTGTGCATAGTTGAAGGAGTCTTATCAGATCTAGCACCTTATATATATGTATTTATGAATGTTTAACAAAAGTACTCTGATGCCTGAAGCTATAAATCGTAGGAGACCAATGGATTTTGGACTGCTAATCCAGAGTAGTTTATAGATTCCTCAGCCATTGATAGATATTTTAATCACTGGGGAAGAAAGATAGTTTGTTTTCCCCAGTGTGTCTCGCTGCCAGCACTGAGAAATATTTAATATTGAAATTTTTGGGAACCAGCTGGGTAGGTCCAAACACGGTGGAAGAGAATTAAGTGCTGGACTAGTGTCTGGAAAAGGCGGAGTCAGTGGTGAAAATATCCTCTGGGCCATCGAACGACACCAAGCTCCATATAAACGGTTTTATCCCTCTTTCCTCTCTTCCTCTCTCCCATTCTCTTACCAGCATAGATCAGAAAATGAAAAGTTGTTTGGCTTAATTTAGAGTCACTTTAATGTTGACTGTTTTGTGTTTTAAGGTATCACAATACTATATGATCCATCAGTGACAAGGATTTTTTTTTTTTTTTTTTTTTTAATTTAAAAGTTACAAAAACTTGTTAAACTCTCTGGCAGTAAAATTGGGTAATTTGTACTCAAGAGTAGTAAGAAAAGAGAATTAAATGAAGAACCCAGTATTGTGAGCGTGTTCTTACAATCAATCTAGGCAACACTGAGAAAGTTCCAGGGAAGAAGAGAAATTATGTTAATATTCAAAATGTAAATAAGAAAAATATATTATGCATTGCTTGGCAACACAGGTTTAAATAAAATTCATTCTACCACAGATAAATGTGAACTCAAAGAAAAATCTGAAGTTCTTTGTTCTGAGAAACAAAGAATTAGGTTAGAAAATGGACAGTGGCTTCATGGATTATTGTGACCATGAACTGGAGATAAAGTTGTGTACTAAGGTACACAGTTAGTACAGGTGTACTAACTGAAATTATATAACAAAAGCTCAGAGATCAAACAGTTTCAGTGTAGAAATACACTGAGTAAGAAAGAGTAATATTTCTGAATATAAAATTTGCAATAATATGAATAATATTCTGTGTCCATTCCTTATGCCAAATTCCGGAAGAGTCTTTGTAAAATGTGTGAGACCATGCCATTAGTCACTGACTGAAGAAGATCAATCTACTTAGCTTAACTGAGAGCAGTCTAGCCTACAGGCACCTAGAGGATACATATCTGATAGATGAGAATTAGTTAACTGTACCAAAAAAAGGCATCGGGCATTCAATCAGTACAACAGCTTAAAATACAGTAGTCACTACCAGTTAAAGTCTAGATAATATGTTCAACCATAACCAAAAAATTTAATGAGTTTTCCCATATCCTGCCCTGTGAAGGACATCAAGCAGAATGATTTTAATATTTTCTTGAATCCTAAAGAGGTATTAACCTAAGTAGAGACATTAAATTTCAACTCCTTAAACAAACTTCTAATGAAACTACAACTTCTCCCCATTATATTTTCAATTAAAATATCTGCAAGCCTTGAGACGCATCAAAATTCCTCCAAGAACAGAGTTAATTTTGCACATTTTTTCCTCAAAATAAAACTTGCCATTAAGAACTAGAACAAGGATTACAAAAAAAGCTTTTAACTGGTATCAAAACCTTTTCATTCCCTCTGTAAGATTGCATTGTTGAGATACACAGTAACTTAAGTGCTTTTTAAATGACTTTGTTAGCAACCTAGATTTATAATACTATTTTTTTCTATCTAAAATGTTCTCAAGGTGTATTAAATTCTTCCTGCTAACTTTCCTTCCATACAGTGTATTGACAGAGACAGTATTACAGACTGGGTATGGGGAAGAGGAAGGAGGGAACAAGCAACTTGATAGCTAGATAAAATAGGACGAATCTAATGAGAATATTGGATCAGAGAGAATATAGTAAGACATGGACAGCTAGACCAATATTTTTAACATGACATACATAAAGATGATCACATAAATCTAAATGATAGGCTCTGGTTTTGTACGTAAAGATGCTGACTGATGATGTTACAACTAAGTTAAGATTGCTTAAAAAATGCCGAGAACTTCTGATTATCTCATCACTTTTATTTAGCAGCTGGCAAGGACTAGCAGTGAGAATTCAGGAGCTAGCAGTGAGGACTCAGGAGCCTGGGTCATACACCACAGTGAGCAAATGTTGCCCTTAATTGTAGAATGTTTGGCTTGTGATTATGCTTAGCATAGAGATGCCATATGACCAGCTTGATTCCAATAACCAAGGCTGCAGATACAGGCACTTACAGGTGAACTGAGTTTTCTAAAAAAGAAAAATACCTACCTCTGAATGTTCTAAGAAAATACCCTCCCTCCTCCACCTCCCCCCATTTTTTTTCCTGTTGTTTTTTAAATTCAAGTAATTTTGTGAATGAAAAAACATACTTTTCTGAATTTGCCTGAATGATCTAGAATATGGTTTAGTAATATAGTCAGTCATTGGAGCCCAGATTTACCAAATACTCATGTAAGAACTGATTTCTTAAGTTACAAAAGATAAACATAAAGTGCCTGGAATGAACCATACTAACTCTTGTATAATAAAAGAGATAGCCAGTAATCTTGGTCTTCACATCACTAAAGTTAAATGAGTAAAGTTCCAACTAAAATTAAATAAGTTAAGTTCCAAATGTTAGGAAGAATTTGCTCAGGCTTTTGATTTTGTACTGCCCAGATTTTAGACATAATCAAAAAAAATAGTTACTAAATTAATTGGAAAATTGTAATCCATGTGATATTAATCAAGTAATAACAAATTAGAATTTACATTGGTAGATAAGTCGATATTTTATTACATTTATTTTTAAAACAGTTTATAAGCTTTTAAAATGGTATAGAGATATCTAAAACCAGAAATCCAAACTGAAGAATAGAAGCTGACCCGTAGGAAGTTAACTTATTAATAGGATGGGTAAATATTAAATAACCTATTCAGTCAGTTAGTTGAATTTATAATGAGCTAAGAACAAGTTGTTTGAATTAAAAGCTTGACTGCCAGGGAAAATTATACTTAGTTTTGCTTTGTACAGGATTATGGAGCTGACTTCAGAACGTAGTGCCAAAGGATATTCTGGAAGGCTGAAATAAGAAGGGGTAAGACATAGTAATATATCAAGGGAAATTTAGAGGTTAAGGAATTGAAACTGTCAATGGCTAAGAAATATAGTGAATCATTCTTCACTGAGCCAGAGGCTAGAAGACCTAATGAGCTAATAATAGTTCACATTTTAGACATGCAGGACATGGGGACATCCAAATGACACAGAAAGATAGAGAGGACCAGAAAAGTAACATGATTGGGATTATGTGTGATTAAAACTTCTCAGTATTAATTGTGGGATATGGCAGAAATATTTTCTATGATGGATGCAATAAGAAAGCGTGATAGTATTTCAAGACAAGTAAGGATCATAAAAAGATTTTATCACTTTGTTTTGGTGCCCTTTTCTTCATTTTTCTCCACAGAAAGAGAATATTGCAGGAAGAAATACCTGAATAGAAATAAATAACACAGAGCTAACTAGATGCAGAATACTCACTTGTGATGCACCTTTAAGTTGACAGGCTAAAAAAAAACATAGTATTAAAGTATCACGGAAGAAAATTCAAGAAAATCATAAGTCATCTAAGGAAATCTGTTGTTATGTTTAACAACAATAACAAAAAAAAATATCACATTTAGTGTTGTATTCAAATCAGACTTAGCAGGTGTAAACTGAATTTTGGTATTCCTGAGGCCTAAGCTGATTAAACATAGAAAAGACAGATCTGTGTTTCAGTGGCATCTATTGCAAGTATCTATGACCTGCCATGTATCTACTTTATAAGCTGACATCAGACCAATTTAAAGTATTAAAGAAATCTCGTATATTTTCTGGTTCTCCTCATAACAATTTGTTATCAGATTTCTCTGACTTGTAATGTTGCTCATCTCCTCATCTCACAGGTGTTCTAATAAGTTTTCTCTCTTTTTTTTTTTTTTTTTTAATTTCAGTAAATTATTATTATTTTTTTTAATCTCAGTGAAAAACAAGCAATGCAATTATGCAATTTTTATTTTTTCTTTAATGGCAATGAGATACGGAAAGCCTATGTAGTCCCATCAAGGGCAACAGTAACACTGAACATTAAACAACCCTAGTGACATGCTTGAGCATTTCATTCCAAAGATGTGCTCTATCTGTAACTTTGCAGCCACATATTTTGAGAAATGTTTGTATTGAGGTGACAAAACTAGGACTCCCTTGGGTAGTTTGGATGATTGCCTATTTCCTGATCTTGTTTTCGAATGTAAGCAGTTCTGTTTGGATGTTGCCATTTATATTATTCCAATATCCAATATGTATTTTCACATTTTATGTCCTTGCCATTTCTCTGCAAAAAGTTCCTATATCCAACCTTTGCAAATACCTATTTTTAAAGACTTTTTTTTTTTTTTTTTTTTTTCCCTAGTTGAGTGTTATCCTGTATATATATATATTATATATATATATTTCTTTCAGGGAAAACATACACAGCCGAACTTTCTTTTTCACAGCTTTTTTGTAAGCTAAAACGACTTAGTTTTTATTCAATGTAAGAAATTCCATGTAGTCTGATCATAAGTGTTGAAATAACTGTAGTCTAAGGTAAGCAAAATAAATGGAAATGTGGTCCTGTATAGCATAACTCAACACTTACTCAAAATCTCAGAAATGTATTTATATATTTTCCTTGTTTGAGGCGTTCTTGAACCTATATTGCTACCACAGAAACACTTTCCTAACTATCAGGTAACAGATTTTTATTGTTCCATCCCTAGGTGCAAACCTTTGGTACCAATTTTCTAGATGAACTGTGTGTATACACTCACCTGACTATGGAGACATCCTAACTGGTACACATTCTCTTTTCAAAATGTTTGTGTAGATCCTGCATTTGCACATCATTAACCAGTTCTCTTAACAGCATTTTTGTTTGGTGAAAGCAGCAGTGTTCAACCTTGTAATTAGAAGTACTGTGTATGTCTGCCATTACATCTTACAGATGTGTGTTACATCTGTAAGATGTAATAAACAAATGAAAAAAAAAAAAAAGGTCTATATTTAGCTGTTTTAGAACCCCCACCCCCAAAATAATTATTGGTTTACAGAATTCCTCTGACACTGTGCTTGAGGAAAGTATGATGTGTTGGGTCCAATATCAAAGTTTTATATTTGTATCTAGGGGCAGAACAGGACTGAGAGGTCTAATGTCTGCTAAAATAATTACTTGAGGAACTAAGCGCTGCATCATTTATAAAGAAATTATAACATAAATTAAAAATTTAATAGTAAAATTTCTATTAGTCCTCAAAAGCTTGGGCCTCGTTCTGATGCCAGATATTGAATGGTGTAACTTAACTGAAGCTAATGGAATTACACTGGCCTCTTACTCAATGAGAAGATAGGAAATTTGACCCATAATTTTTAATTTGTAATTCTCTATAGGTCTTGATTGAGTAAATTAATGTAAAAATAAATTTCTTGCCATTTAATTGTATAGTGTTTGATTGGTCAGGGAGTTTATGAAGTTCACAGGAGACCAATTTATATATCCAGTCATGCTTATACAGTCAGATCATTCTTTGTACAATTGCTATGATTTTTTCCATTCTCTGAGAGCATTGCTGTTGATCATGTAAGTAAATTTAAGGTCTTTTTTTAATTTTATTTTTTCCCAATATCATGAGGAAATACATAATCAGTTTGGATTTACAGTGGAGGCTAAGTAGGTGCAAAGTAACAGCAATAGTGAAAGCATGTGAAACTGCCTCCACCCATAGTTGACAATGATATTTAGATGCAGTTATAATCATCAGCCACAGTCTTTAGGTGTAAATATATTTCAGTTTAGTGAAAACAAGATTTATCTGATTTTAGTATGATTAATTTAAACAATATTGGAAAGAAAGATACTAGTCCTAGGCCAAACCTCAAGATGAGACAGCAGTATAGTGAAAAGAAGTAATCATTAAACATAGTTTAATGCTGCCATAATTATCCATTTAAAAAGTTAGAAACTTGGGCAACAGTTCTATAAGAGTAAAACCAATAAGAAAAAGATTTACTCATAAATATTTACTTATTCAATATGTGCACGTGAATATATGTTTCTCGTAAAGAAATTGTATGTCTATTTCATGTTTACTTCTGTCACTACTTGCAAAGTATCTTTCTTGCTACATTTAAGATACTAATGATTTTAATGCAAAACTGAACAACTTAATGGGCTGAATATGTTTAATGAAATCATTTTAATTGCAACTTTCACTATGTCTTCCCTAGACACTGAAGACTGTATAACAACAGGGGTGTTTTACAGAAATTTAATATGTAAATACTTAGCTTTAGATAGACTTTTCATTTATTTATTTATTTATTTATTTATTTTTTATTTAACATAAACGTTAAACCAATGAATCTTTTTGTTGGGGGTAGCAATAGAGACAGCTTCAAGAACTGATACGAATCTCCCGATATATGTGACAATACATGCACCAGCTTCATATCCCAGGAAAAAATAATAATAATAAAAAAAATCCTTGATTGATTTTTCTTCCAAAGAATTGACTTCCCAATTTTTGCTATTGAGAGAAATACTGAAGAGAATGAAAATATTCTGTTGGTTTAGCAGCAGTAGGGTAGTGTTAGCAATGCAATAGCCCATGAACTGGTGGTTACTTCTACAGCAGAGTACAGATTATATTTACTATTAAAACCAAAGCCAAAACCTAACCAACCACCCAACCAATCAAAAAACAGATTGTGCTAATGGTCTCTTTCTTATGTAGATATTTAATTTTTCTGTATTTCCAGTTTCTTATTATTTATAGCAATGAGACATTATATTCAGCTCAGTTAAATGATTATGCACCTGGATATCATCTACTGATGATTGTGGTGTGGGTGATAGTTTATCTTTGATGGTAGACCACTGAGAAAATTTGAGCGTCCATACTTAAGGAAGGAAGTAGAAAATCTGGGGGAGGATAGGAAGAGAAAGATTTCTGAAGAAGACAAACCATACTTTTATGCAGAATAGCTCAGAATTTAGTTGCACTCTTTTAATTGGAGGGATTTTATGTGGCTAAATGATTATATGATTCTTGGAAAAGTTAGAGCTGTTTTCTTCTGCATATTCCTAACTCTTTACATTATTAAGAAAAAATGCATACTGAGGGTTAAACAATAGGTTCAGAAACAGTTTCTTTTTATATTCAGATACTTTTATATTTTTTATTAGCTATTGGAATGGATCTGACGCATCTTTTAGACCTAGTAAATATCTTGTGTTTATTTGATTTGTTGATCAGACTTCTGAAGACAGAGAATGAAATTGTAAATTTGCACAAAATGTATGCAAATAAATTGCAAAAAATTAGACAGACAGATTTTATTATAAAATGTTGTTGATCATGTTCGCTGTTATAGAAAAATCTGCAATAATAATAACTAATTATAATAATACCTAATAGATAAAGTATTGAAAGTTGTAATAGCTTAAGGTGTAGTATGCAGGACAGATAAAATAAAATTCTCTGAATCTCTGTCAAGGACTTCAAACCTGAGAAGCTTTACTTCACATTTGTTTTGTGTAGTTGACAACTTTTTCCTGCTTCAAGTTAACATTTTTGTATTCTGCTGAGTCAAAGTATATATATACATATATATATATAAAATAGAGAGAATAATGTATTCAAATTCGAATTGTTGTACTTGCAAACCAAAAAATACAATGAGAGCTCTTCATTATGATCTAGTTATACCTGCTTTGGAAATTCAGGTATTAGTAGTTACAATCACGTTGGATATATACCTTTGCTTTACTTTTTTTTTTTTTTTTTTTTTTTTTTTTTTCCAATAAGAAACACGTATTTTAATCTCAACACTTCTAAAATAATATTTGTTCTATATAGTGCTACTCTGGGTCATGTTTGTGGTTCTGTTATGGTATGGACATTAAGAACAAGAGTTCTCTGGCAAAGTATGAATCAGCAATGGAAATTGGATCTGGGGGAAAAGATATGCATTATTTTATAAATATGACACAGCAGGTGCTCACAGGCAGCCATTAAATTTAGGATAATACTTTACCCCATCTAGCAAAAGTAGCACCTACCTATGAAAATGGAGTTTCAGCATCAAAGAATGAAATTCTCTTTTCTGCTGAAGTTCTTTTATAAGACAAGCAATCAGAGCTGTAGACTGAATTTTTATATTACCAGTTTTATGTCCAGAATGGAATGGAATGGAACGGAATAGAATACAATAGTTCTGTTGGAAGAGACCTACAATGAACCCAACTGCCAGGCCATGAAAAGTTAAGCATTTTAATGTTGGCATTATCAATATGCCTCTTGAACACTGACAGGCATGGTGCAACAATGACCTCTCTAGGAAGCCTGCTCCAGAGTCTGACTCTCTTCACAGTAAATAAATTTTTCCTGCTGTCTAGTCTGAACCTTCCCTGGAGCAGCTTTGTGGTGTTCCCATGAATCCTGTCATCAATTACCAGGGAGGAGAGACTGGCACCTCCATCACCACTCCCCCTCCTCATGAAGTTGTAGATTGCTATGAGGTCTTCTCTGAACCTTCTTTTCTCTAGACCAGACAACCCAAGTGTCCTCAGCCTCTCCTCACAGGACATATCTTCCAACCCTTGTACTAGCGTTTTTGCTTTCCTCTGGATGCTTTCAAGTGCCTTACCATCCTTTTCATATTGTGGAGCCCAGAACTGTACACTATACTCAAGACAAGGCCTCAGCAATGCTAAATGTTGCAGAATTGCCACTTTTGACCGTCTGGCAATGCTGTGTTTAATGAACCACACAATGTGTTTTGCTCTCTTGGTGCTAGGGCACACTGCTGGCTCATGCTGACCCTGTTGCCAATCAGCACCCCCAGGGCCATTTCTGCTGCTCATCAGCCACTCATCTCCCATTCTGTGCCTATGTCCATCATTACTCTGCTCCAGGTGCAGAACTTGTCATTTTCCTTTGTTGAACTTTGTGCTGTTGCTGACTGCTCAATGCTCCAAAATATCCGGATCCCTCTGCAAGGCCTCTCAACTTTCCAGGGAGTCAACATGTCACACCTTCAAGTGCAGGGAGTGCATTTCATTTCTGTAACCAGATCACTGATAAAAATGTTGAGCAGGACTGACCCTAGAACTGAAACCTGGTGAAGATGACTGTGACTGGTTTTGCATTTGCTCTTTGTTAAAGCAACCTGGAAATTGCCCTGGTTATTTGCTCACAAATACATTTTGGAGTTTTCTGTTAATAGCCTTCCTTTAACTTGGCACGAGCTTGAATTACTGAACTTTGATAAATGAGACAAATATTTTGTATATTTGTAGAGGTTAGTATGTGTTAATGTTATCTTAAAAGAGGGGATCTGGCACTACATATATTATTCATGACACTAGAAAGTCACACAGCTTAGGCACAAAAAATCTCAAATAACTCTATAACACTTAGGAGTGTAGTGTTCAACATATGAGCCAGCAGTGTGCTCAGGTGGCCAAGAAGGTCAACAACATCCTGGCTTATGTAAGAAACAGTGTGGCCAGCAGGACTAGGGAAGTGATTGTTCCCCTATATTCGGCTCTGGTGAGGCTGCACCTCAAGTACTGTGTTCAGTTTTGGGTCCCTATCTACAACAAGGACATTGAGGTGCTCGAACATGTCCAGAGAAGGGCAACAAAGTTGGTGAGGGGTCTGGAGATCAAGTCTTATGAGGAGTAGCTGAGAGAGCTGTGATTGTTCAGCCTAGAGAAGAGGAGGTTCAGGGGTGACCTTATTGCTCTCTATAGGCACCTTAAAGGAGGTTGTAGCAAGGTGGGGGTTGGTCTATTCTCCCACGTGCCTGGTGACAGGACAAGGGGGAATGGGCTAAAGTTGCACCAGGGGAGGTTTAGGTTGGATATTAGGAAGAACTTCTTTACTGAAAGGGTTGTTAGGCATTGGAATGGGCTGCCCAGGGAAGGGGTTCAATCGCCATCCCTGAGATCTTTAAAAGATGTTTAGATGTAGGGTTTAGTTATATGGTTTAGTGGAGGACTTGTTAGTGTTAGGTCAGAGGTTGGACTAGGTGATCTTGGAAGTCTCTTCCAACCCAGATGATTCTGTGATTCTTTTGTAGTAGTGAGCAATGTGCAAAGAATGTATATACAATTTAAATATTTCTCATTTCTGGAGGAGGAGATGAAGGATACAGGTTTGCAATACATATTTGAAACTGAACTCTTGGAGAAATTAAGCAAAGTCGTAGATAAAGTATGCAGGAGGATGAGATGTCAGATGGAGGAAAACTGCAAATTTAAAGGCATATTTTTTAACTCTGCTAGTTAGGAAAATTCTCTATGTCTAATATGTCTAAAACAAACATACCAGAATGTCTGTTTTGCTAAATATAAAGTTATTATTCTTAAATCTAATCACATTAAAAACAAAAAGCATGCTTTATGAGTACCTTGTCTTCTAATTAAATAATTCAGTATTTGAATCACCACCTGAGTGACTCTTAGAAATGATAGATTGTTTCACAGTCTTGCATCCGTTCATAAATTGCTTTAACAAAATCAGTTGATGAGCTATAGTGATACAATAGGATAAATACAATTGGAAAAAGATAATTTTATTTTATTCAAACTGTAAAATAATCCTGAGTTTGAGATATATTTTCATACATTTGCTGTATATTTGCTGAAGACAGCTGTAGGAAAAAGCTGGAAATGTTCATGATATATATCTGCTTATGAAATATTTCAAGTGTAAGCATCTTTTTATTTTTAACAAAAGATGAACAACTGGTACTTTTTGTATCCTGGAGGAACATTGAGATGCTGGTACTAAGAACATATCAAACTCTTTGCATGAAAAGCATTTTAAAATTATACTTTCATTGATCTAAATCTGCATTGATGAATTAGTGCAACTTTGCTATCTAGAATAGAATCAGGAAGACTTCTCTGCAACTGAGGTTAAGCAAAGGATGTGATCTTACAAATTAGAACTAAATAAGAGAATGATATTGAGAAACTGAAAACTTGTTAGCTATAATAATAGTGAATCAAGTCTATGAGACAAAGGGTCCCTAAGGTGAGGTAGCTGGAGTTTGAATACAAATGGCTGTATTATTATTAACACATCCCTTCATGAAAACAGGTTTGCAATACATATTTGAAACTGAACTCTTTGAGAAATTAAGCAAAGTCTTAGATAAACTATGCAGGAGACTGAGATGTATTTAATGGTTTGTAGTCACTTTAATTAAATAACTTGACATAAGTCTATTTCTCCATGAGAAAATCACATGAAAAGAGTCTTGTTAAGGCTGCAAAGTCAAATGCTGAAAAACTAGGAAAAGCGTGAAAATAAGATGTCTGCTAACTTCAGTGTTGCTCTATAGCATGTGCACAATGGAACAGTTTCTTTTTATGGTAAATATTGCAGTCTTATGCCAGATTTTTTTTTTTTTTTTTTTCAAATGATGGTGATATCACTCATTGGAAAGCTATTCAACTTTTTATTTGTGTATTATAGAAAACTGTGATTTATTTACTACACTCTCCAAAATCAGCTTTGATGACCCAATTTTTACTTCCCTCATTTCTACTGTGGTCTTCACATCAGCTGAAAACTTCACAAATATATTCATGAACTTAGGCTGATATTTATTCTGAAAAATATTTCCATGTATGTAGTGGCACAGAGGCACAGTCATATTAAGAAAAACAGTATCTGTTAATTTGAGATAATTTTAAAGTAGCAAGACTGTATTATTATATTTATTTATTTATTTATTTGCTCTATATTGTCATGTTCAGTATTATCCAGCACTCCAGATATTCAGAGCATGGCTCTCAGTGCTTTCATTTGCAGTTCTGCAAATCTAAGGAAGGACCTTTTTATTTAGGTGACTAGTTTTACATTTCAGTAGAAGGGTGTCACAGAAGCAGGGAACACACAGAATTGTCCCTCTCCTGTCAGCTTGGTTTTCTCAGTCTGTGTTTATTTTTCAAAGAATTTTATCCAGTCCTGTCCAATTAACCTGTTTCATTACCAGACACACAAAGCTGATTAATGTGTTTAAGTGTGCCTTTTTTACTAAATATCTCTCCTGGGCCTTGTGAGATCCCTGCTTTTAGCTCAGATGCCATTTGTGGTCTATAGCAGCTTGTATCTGAATCAGTGGTTGAAATTGTTCAAAACAGTACAACCAAATAGTTGTCTCAAGTAGAAAAAATCACTTAAAATCTTTCACTTCGAATATTTGACATTACTTCGAGTTAATATTTGTGACTATTTGACTATTTTTATTGGTGTTGGTGGTACCACAAATCCTATTCCACAAAAATCTTCTCTAAGTTAAAGAGAGAATGGAGGAAACATGAAGTTGTAGGATAGGGTTGCACCTCTTTCGAATGAGTTCATCCTGTCACTTTAACACTTGCATTGGCAGAACTCCTACCATCTTTCACTGACTCCGTTAAAGTAATCTGCATAACCATTGCTCAAATTTGCATGAATTGACTATTATTATTATTATTATTATTTTCTGTAAGTATACACTGGCCTACAAGCATAAGAAACCCAATTTACAATCTATCCATGGTAATATAGAACTTTTGGATAAGCTTCCCAAATTGAATAAGATGATGTGATGTCAAGGTTTTATGATGGAGATTGGAGTCTGGCTGTGACAAAATTCAGTGATTGCAATTCCCTCACAATTCATGTTTGTATGTCCAGCATGCTTGTGAATATTTCCTGGATGAAGTGGTTTGAGGAAGAGGAGCTGGCAGGACCTTCTTTCTTTGTTCTGAATTGGGAAAACTATGAAGATAGAATATATGAAGGGGTTAAACTCTTCTTGGTACATTTAGGTGTTTCTAGTGCTAGGCAGTTGCTAGCTGTAGAATATTTTGGTTTTCCGAATTCTCAGCTTTTTGTACTGGTTCTTGCTGTGATAAGTTATGAAACTAACTTTCTTTATAGCAACCCACATGGTGTTGTGCTTTACATTTGTGTCTAAAACAGCACTGATAATATTCTAGTATCTCTCTTTTCACCACTCACTCTCAAATTTGAATAAGCTGGAGATGAGCAAGAGGTTGGGAAGAGATATAGTCAAAACAGCTGACACAAACTGACCAAAGGGATATTCCATACTGTATGACATCATACATATCAATAAAAGATCAAGGAAAGAAGGAAAGAAAGAAGAGATTATGTTTGCAGTTATGGCATTTGTCTTCCTAGGCAGCTGTTGCATATGTTGAGGCACTGCTTCCCAGAAAGTGGCTGGACATCTCCCTAATAATGGGAAGCAGTGAGCTAATTCCTCTTTTTGGCTTACTTGATCACATGGCTTTTGCTTTTCTTACTACACTGTCCTTATTATAATTCATGAGACTTCACTTTCCTTCTTATTTTTCACTCCATGCTCTGGGAGAGGCGAGTCAGTGAAAGGAGTATTTGTCTGCTGTCTGGGGTCAAGCAACCACAACGTTTAAGATAGAACTTCAGCAAAATTTAAGCATCATAATGATTTTTTTTTTTTTCTTCACATTGCCCAAATAGAATCTTACCATTTTCACAAGCAGAAGACTGCCAATGCCAGCAGTTACAGGCTTTTTGTCAGATGAAGAGAGTGAGCCAGCCACAGTGCAAATGAAAACACAAAAAGAGGCATATGTGGTGACATAAACATAAAATCAGAAGAAGTAGGTGGAATAAAGTCTTTCATTAGAGAGAAAAATAGTTTATACATGATCCAAGCTATGTACTATGGTACATAGTGTTGGCAATGTATGTTTTTAACAAAGGCTCCCTTTATACAAGCTATGTAGGCAATATCTCTTCAAATCCTAGTGGAACTCTTTATTCAAAAACCAACCTTATTACCATATACTCTCAACTTCCTTGACCTAGATATTCTGAATAATTTTATGGATTTAGAAAAATTTTTGTTTTTCTGTTATTTTTGTCTTAAAATAATCTGGGGTAGTTACATGTTAAGAGGTCAAACCTTGTTCTGCATAGCACTGTCAAAGTATCTCTCTCCTTAATGCATGTTATTGAAATACAAATTTCAGTACACAATATTGGATTGCTTTAATGACCTAATCCCCTCACTGCTGTGATTCATATAAACTAACTAATTCAAATTCACAGTGTTCTGCTTTAGTGAACACTGTTTTAAATGTGAATCCAGAAAGTTTTTCTTGAAAGCATTCATTTAATATTTTATACGTGTTTTATCAGAAGATTTGTGACACTTGCATTAATATTAAACGTGGTATCTGCCAACATAATTTTCATTGATTTTTCTCAGGAAATATTACAAGCCCTCATAATATGTTGGACAACATATATGAATTTAGGTTGCTCATATGCTATTATATGTGAAGATGTCATATATTGTGGCTGTCATTATGCAGTTTGCAAACAAAGCTGAACAGAAAGTTGTGTAATCACTCTGCTCATTAGGAGTACCAAGAATTTTTTTTTTCACCAGCTGTACAGTGTCTACTTGACCTACACAAAATAGATGGATTTTTCATTCATTTGGATGGCATAGATTTGTTCTTGGGTGTTTTACTCTAATTTTGTGTGAAGGTGGGGAGAGCTTCAAGGTTAATAGTCATTCTTTCTACGTTTTTCATTTTTTTTTTATTATATTTTATTTTTTCCTTCTCTATTTCTCTTTGATTTTTGTTGGATTAGAAGCAGGGAATTAACTTACCTTTTCACATTTTACCAGTGTAGCTGGCACATAACAGAAGTGAGTGAGGATGGAGCATGGATCATCCTGCATGTTTCCAACTCTGACAAGCCCACAAATCTAGTACCACAGGCAAGTTAGACAAAACAAATTTCAGTTTGCTCCATGTGTATGTATGGCATGATTCTGGACCTTGAAAGACCAATTCATCTTTTATTCTCTTCTGAGGGAAAATAGTTATCATTTGTCTACCAATACTTGATTGACACTGATTGTCATCTATAGTTTATATGTTAGTATCCTAACTGATATTGACATGCATAATTTGTCAGCAAATGACTATTGTAGGTACTGAATTCTGTATGAAAATATTTGCTTCTCATCTTTAGTGTAAAAATAGTTATGAAAAATTAGGTTGTTTGACATGAACTGGCTCAAATATGTATTTCTTTCTCTGTAAAAACAGCTTCACATAAACTTGTTTACTTTAAATAAATTTGCATATACCTGTATGTATGTTTGAGAAGTAGATACTCAGACAAATTTTGTATAGTGAACAATTGATTAAGAATCAGATACAGGTAAAGATTACATTAGTTAAATACTAAGTTTCTATATGCAGTCTATTACCAAACATATATAAAAACAACAGTTGTAAAAACTTTAACATTCATTGCTATATATATGTCAAGGTGTTCTAGTACTCTACATGCAGTTGAAAACAGCCTAGTCATACATTTACATTGGCAAATTATAATGACATGAAGGTTAGAGGTTGATTCAAAATTGCATAGCCTGAAATGGTTCCTTTCCCAAATGAAGCATGACTCAGCTTTCAATTCTCATAACTTACTGCAAGTTTGCATCTGACAGATCACAGGTCATATCTAAAAGGTGATAAGCTAGAATGGACTCAGGAAAGCTAGGCCTGCATTTTTCCTGATACCTGGAAAATGTTTGCAGGATAAGTTTAGAATCTACATTGCTAATTGTTCTAGGATTTAGCATAGTCACTTTGCAAAGCAGGCAGATCTGGCATATAAATTTTCATTTATTTATTAAAAAATGAAAGCTTTCAGGCTGGCAATAAACATAAATGAGAACTGATTTGTTTACATGGAAGCTGTGAATGAGGAATGTCATAATTGTGGACCTGGGTCACAAGGAATTATGCAAATTATTTTTTTTTCCTATTTATGAGCTATATAAAATGTACAATATTTGCACAATATATAACAAAATAATTTTTGTCTCTGTTTTATGCAATCTATTGTTGTCATCCCCAGTCTTTGACCTGAGCCCATTTGACTTGATACCAACGGACATATTCCAGGATAACATGGTGGATTATGTAATTACATTCATTGGGTTATACTGCTTGTGAATACAGTTAAGATCTCAGTAAATAATTCAGTTAAAGATATTTCATTGGAAAACTTGTTGATCTTGTATTTTGCTTCTGGCACAATTCCCTTCACATTCTTTTCACTGTTTTGAAGAGCTATGCAGCTGGAAGCTCACACAATTTTAATGCAAACTGTTTTGATAGGATAAAGCCATGAATACCTCCTAACTTTCTGAACAGAACATGCAAGTGGCAACCTGGAGTCAAATAGACTACACAATGCTTTAAAATCATGAACTCAAAACACACTATCTGTTGTGAATCTATTGACTTGTTTGAGCTATTTTTTGAGCTTGGAAAACATTAGAATATAATTTGTTCCCATTTTTAGTTTTGAGGATGTTAGAGCTTAATTGTAGTGGGGAGCATATCATTAGTCATGAGCATCTGCCAGACATTAAGTGCTCTAGTGGCCAACATTCTCACAAAGCTTTGAAACACAGTCTGGGTTTGATAATGATCTGCTATCATTTGATTGCAGCAGTCCACAACAAATAATAAAAAATATTTGTAAACAAAGTTTGTTATGAGTTAACAAAGAGTTATGATTCAAATATGGAAATAATGGGGAAAAAAAAACCAAAACAAACAAACAAACAAAAAACAAACAAACAACAACAATAACAACAAAAACCACTCCCTGCTATTCTTCTCTTTTGATTTCATGAATTATAAGCAAATTTATTTCGGTAGGTTATATATACATGTGTTATATTATTCATATTAGAGTGACTTCTACTCTGGGAAGACACCATATGCAAAACTGCTTGTTGCATTTTTCTCATTAAAAGATACCAACATTATGCTTTTCCTGGTGTCACAGAAAGGATGAATAACATATAAAATCACAAACAATTTGTATTGCAAACTCAGCTTATTCTGCCATTTTTAGGAAAATAGAATGGATCAAATTTCTGTCTAACAGAGAGTTTGTTCTCTTCACTAGAAACGCTTTTAAACAGCACAAATCTTCAACATAATACAGGAATTTTCTGGGGGTGATTTTGGACCATATGCAGAGGCATGCTCTATACAGTCTTCTATAAGAAGCTGTCAAAAAGTAAAAAACAAATAAATGTGAAATGACAGATAATAAGATAAAATTAAGTTATTACTCTTTGTGCTATATTTCATTATGGTCTACAATGTATTACCCAAAAGGTCAAGGAATATATCTAATATTTTCAGAAAAATGGAAATGAAGCTTTCCAAAACAATTCCAATTCTGCATGCTGTCATTAAATCATAGCAACTTAAATAACTATTTAAAAATAATATATAGGCATATATATTTTTTAAAAAAACTTTGAGAATTATGCCACTCCTTTTATTTCAGAGTTCACTTTAAGTTGCCTTGCACAACCTTTCTCTTTTACTGTGGTTCACACACAGTACAATTTCTGTGGAAGTCAGGAAACTGCTCGTAGAAGGACAATATAAAAAACAAAATTTCTCAGGGAAGTAGCTAAACAGAAGTTTCTGCCTCTGTGTTCTACCAATTCAAAGTATTGGAAGTGACACAGCAAGAAAAAACAGAGCAGTAGTATTATGCAGTTATAAAATCTGCCATCTTGCTTTTACTATGCCATAACTATACAACCTCTTGTAATTTATGTATCATATACAAGCTAAATATATAGCAGCAAACTGGTGGCACTTTAATCTATGAAAAAAGATAAATTAAAAAAAAAAAAAAAAAGGATCATTTTTATCTCAAAAAATTTTTTGGGGGAAAATAAAATTTTTTTGGGGGGGGGGTGAAGGGGGTGGTCTTTTAACTACTGCAGCAAACTTTATGTTCAGTCGAAGGTTTTTCATTTGTTCAAAAAGTCTTAAGTATTTTTTTTTTTTAAAGTGCCTCATGTTTAGAGCTATAAAAAATAACAGAGAACAGAAAACAGTTTTGTTTCACAGCTGGTTGTGAATTGATGAGACTGGGGTTAACATGGAAAGTACATGTGGAGGAGTGGCAATCCTCTTTTCAGACTTCCCTTTTTTTCTAGGACATCATCTAGGATGTCCTGCCCTCTCCCCGCTGAGATTATTTTGTACAGTATTTGCTCTAAGGTGGTGGTGGTTGCACTTTCCATTCTTACTCATCTCCTCACTGGATTACATCTAACTTAAAGTGTATTGTCAAAATCAAGATGTATACTAAATGAACCCTTATCACACACATGTAGAATCCAAACATTACCTCAAACATTGTATACATTTTTTGTTTTCCAAGCATGAAAGCTAGATTTTTTTTTCCCCATAACTTTCATGGATGGTTTTGGTTCATCTTCAGGGTATGATGCTTTTTAGCTCCTAGACAAATTTTCTTAAAATTTTGTCCAGATGATGCTAGCTGGTTGCTGTTCAATTAATTTCATTATTGCTTATATCTATGTTTTCACGTGTCATTACAGAACTGTAGTTATTTCAAACCATTTCTTCAATTTTTTTAAAGGTGATTTTAAAATTATTTAACTCTCTAAGTGGCTACATCCAGCACAAATTCAGGATGTCAGCAAATATAATAAACAGATCTTGTAGTGTATGTAAATATCAAGTTTGATATTTACATGCTTGATATATATCAAGCAGGCCTGGACTGGGACCAGATATACAGGAGGTATATTTATCCTTTCCATTTACAGAAAAAATAAAATATTGATACAGATTTCTTTTCTTCTTCTTGCTTGGTAATTATTTGCCACTATAGTTTATATTTTGTCATAGTTACTAATGAAAACTTTGAACAGAGCTGGACTTTGCATGGACTACTGAAGAAACTGTTCATCCTTCCTTGTTGACATTGAAATTTTAACAGAAGCTACATAGACAGCTGTTACCCAGTATGCTTTCTTGACTTCTAGAAAATCATGTGAAATCACAAAAAGACCTTATTAATGAAAGAATATATTATATAATCTACTTAATCTGTAATCTAAAAGACCTGCATCAGGTGGTTTGCCATGATTTGCTCTTGATTTTTCTTTGCCTTGACTTGTCCATGTTTGCTGCCACTCATATTACCATTATATTCCACATAGTTGTTCCAGAGTTTCTCAGAAACTGAGTTAACATGGTCTATAATTCATAACTGTAGCACTCTCTCTCTCTCTCTCTCTCTCTCTCTCTCTCTCTTTTTTTTTTTTTTAATAAAAATTAAAACTATTCATTTTGTCTACTTTGTATTTTAAATATAAAGAACTACCTGCCTTATTTTATCAGTGGAGATGATGATGGAGATGCTATTTCCAGCAAAAACCTTGGATTAAATAAGTAATATGTCTGAGTTTAATTTATGAGTGAACAGCCTTTTCATCTGTTATTTTCCTGTACCTTATTTGGTCTTGTCTTTTCCCAGCTCCTAGATTCTTACCCAACCTCTGTGAGTGCTTAAAGGTAATCAGATGTTGCTTGATGAAGCACTCCATGTAATCTGGATCTGCTTCATCAAGCAGATAGGTGGAGAAGTAAAAACTTTCTGGATCTACTTTCCTTTTTACTGCCTTCTGTTACTGATATTTAATTGTCTGATTAAAACTAGCCTTTTAAGTGAAAATTGAAAGAAAAAAGGGCATTACACGTCAGACTTCTCAACATCATTTGTCATTAGCCTCCAGTTCCTCCAGTGACAAAGACCAATGCTTTGCTTGGGTTTCCTTCTAATCTAATTGTAGAATGCTTTTTTGTTGCCCTTTATGTTCCCTGCTACTTGTATCTCATTTTGTGGCTTGACCTTTCTATTTTGGGGCCTATGTGATTCTGATTTTTTTTATTTTATTTATTTTTTTTATTATTATTTTTTTTCTAGTTTGCCCTTAATCGCTTGGCTTTTCATTTTTTATTTATTTTTCTAAATCTCTGTGCTTCTTTCTTGGTTTTCAGGACATGGAACAATTTGTAAGGAACATCTGCTACACTTTCTGTCTTGTTTTGGCTTAGTGAAATTTGTACTTAATAGTTAGCATACAAGCCTTCAAGCCATTTTGTAAAAGACCTTCCAACTTGTTTTAAGGAATTGCTGTCCTTCCCCCCCCCCTACTTTATTCACTTCTGAGGTCCACTGAGGTCCTCTCTACAGATTCTCCTGTGGTATATTTTTTTTTGACTTTTGTCTTGTACATCCCTTCATGCTTTTGAACTAGTAACTACTTCAAAGAATTACCTTATATTGTATGGAAGAAGTCTCCTCTAATTCATTTTCTCTACTTTCTTTTTTTCCCCAGAGAATGCACAAAGCCTTTCTGATATATATACATCTGCATTTCCCAGCCAAGTGTAGATAAAATTTATCTTTAACACTAACCAGTATGCTTTTGACATTTTTCATAGTTGTCAGGCTTTCACATTTTAAGAATTCACAATTAACTTTTCCTAGTTCGGTGGCTTGCAATAGTCATCATTCTGAAATGATTTTGTTCTCTTTTATAGAGACTCTTTACTTTTACTGTCCACTGCAGTCTGAACTTAGGACTGTCCTGCCTATCCTTCCTGAACATTTAGTTCTCCATCCCCCACTAGCTGACGCCTAAGGAGACAGTGGGTAATTAAGGACAATTAAAAGGCATTACACACTCGATGGACGTATCCTTATAGGTGGAAGATATTCAGGTCCTGATTCTTTTTCATTTCTGTTACGGTTTATCTTATTATGATACTGTATGGAATTACGTATACAGTATGTGTGTATATAGATTATGAGAGTAGATATAATTCTTCACACCAGTGGATGATTACTACAGCTTAATGTATGACCTTATCTCTTTCTTTACCTAAATTACTGTGCCTTACTCTTCTCTAAATTCCTTCAATCTCTAAAACACTTCATTCACGTGCCCATAAAAATAGAGCTATTTTCTTCCCTATTACATCATTTAACTTTTTGATCTTTCTTGCTTTCCATGAAATTAATGGTACACCTTGAAATAAAATTATAATTCTGAATTAAATATCTGAAATTTAAGATGTCTGAGAACTCATCACTGAGATTTCTGAGAACTCCAAGTTGTTTGTTTGGTGTTTATATAAGGAACAGTCACAAGACAAGAACTAACACAAATATATCATTACTGAGTAGTAATTAATGCCAGCAGTGACACATTTTTCTTATGCTTTGGCTTTCAGCCAGTCAATTCAGGGACTTAAATAACTGAGAAATGAATTCACAGTTGTCAGCTGGACACTCTGCACCATCATTGAGTCCTGATTAACTGATATAATTCATTTTAAGGTTAGAACAGGTCATTAGTGGGTGTAGTCTCATAACTCTGTTAAACTAGACTGAACTTTCTCACACCCAGAAAAATGAGGCAAAATTCTGTAACTGAGGAGCTATCATTTTGCAAATGCTTTTACTTTTATTATTATTATTATTATTATTTATTTTTCTTTCATTTATTATTATTATTATCATTATCAGGAAGGTTTTTGGGGTGAAACTTGCTTATATTCTGTTTTCTTCGGAAATAAACATTTCTCAGTAGGTCCTGCATTGACAATTAGGAGCCTGACTCAGAGTTAGAATGAGGCTTAAGGTTTGCACTAGAGGGGTACAAACCCCTCTAAATCTGTTCTCATTTAACATGTTGCATTGTCAGAGATGGATATTTAACTCTTCTATTTTTCGTTGGAATCCATAAAATACAGATAAGTTAGCTCACAGGTACTGAAGATAGACAGGGTATGCTTCCATAAACAGAGGACAACAGTTCTCTAGCAAAGGTGGACACTTAAAGCCAGATCACTTAACACCACTTTACCATTTCCTTGATTTGACAAAATTGAGCTGCTGTCAATCTGTGGAAACATAACTGTTTCCTGAATATAGAGTCATAGTTTAGGCAAAACTGTAGTTTAGAAATGAGACATAATTTAGAAATTAGATGAACCATGGTTTAGGAATATTCTAGCAAGGAAGGATTAGAATTTTGATACAGAATCTCAGGATTAAAAACATAAAGCCCTCTTTAAGTGAAGGAGCAGTATATACTCTCTCTCTCCCACTCTCTCTTTCTCTTTCCAAAATGCATGTTTTCAATTTACAAGCTGCCTCCAATATGTGAAACCATTTTCTCATGTGCTTTTTTAAATCTCATCACATTTTATTAGCTTCTTTGAACACTGCAATGAGATGCAACAGAAGTTTAACAAAGAATCTCATAGAAGAGAAAAATAAAATCTTTCTGTGCTGTACTGCAGTCTTATTAGTTAACACACTTATTTGAACTCATAATGTACATTCTAAATTATTTCAGAGAACTGAAAACACAAGTAAGTGTCACTTGCTTACAGAAATGTGTTATCTTATATACTGAAGCCACTTTAAACACTGCAGGAGGCATTCATGTCTTGCAATCATTACAACGATACTGAAAGTCTAAGAAGTCTATTAGTGAGAGAAACTGCTGGGTCCATTGTAAAATGAAATTATGATATTATTATAGTCTGTTGCCAATGAAAGAAAGAATGCACCAAAACAGAAAGGGGTTTTCAGTTCCTGTTTAACTGGAAAAGCAAAATGAATTGTTTTGGAATGGTTTTCTATTCTCTAAATGAATAAGAGTGTTCATGGAAATCTGCGTGAGTTTTAGGTTCAGCACCATCATCTCAATTGCAAATGGAGAATAGCTGCATTTACTATGATGTATCTGTTACAAACATCTCAACTTACATTATGAGCTTCAGAATACACTGGCACTTTTCATCATAAAAATGCTGAACTTCTATACATACAGAGGGATAACTGGACAAATGGCTGATTTTTTTTTTTTTTTTTTTTTTGGTAGATTTTACAGCTGTGGTTAAAATGTGTTGTAAAGCTCAGTAAATTTATTTAATTGTTCAGAAATGATAAGGAACTATAGTATGATACATTTTTGTCATGTATAAATATACAGAGTAGTATCTCAGATTATGTTCATTCAAATCATTTGCACAAGTAGCCCAACAACTTGAAGTACTAGCAACTTCAGAGCAGAAATGAGTTTATTATAATGAATATTCATGGAGTGAATTAAACTTTTGTTCCAGTGGCTCATGATTAGCTTAAATACTGAGTTTTGTTAGCCCCCTTTTTTTTTATTTTATTTTTTTTATTTTAATTTTTATTTGTTATTTGTTGTATGGGC
This sequence comes from Oxyura jamaicensis, assembly GCF_011077185.1. NCBI lineage: Eukaryota > Metazoa > Chordata > Aves > Anseriformes > Anatidae > Oxyura > Oxyura jamaicensis. The sequence continues at coordinate 58,901,559 of NC_048926.1, read as the reverse complement.
ATCCTCTCTGAATGCTTCCAAGCTCCCTGTCTGAGTTACATATTGTGTTGTTGAGTGGTGTAAAACTCTACTCAAATTCTGTAAACAGTGTATAATAGTGCATCCTGGACTATTTCAAGTACGCTACTGTACTTTCCCACCTCATCATGTGCCATTTCTATGTCACAAAAAGCAATACTTTGAATATTTTTAGAAAAAAAAAAAAAAAAAAAAAAAGAGAGAGAGAGAAAGAAACAATTGTTCTATGATGTCTCATTTGTAATAAAGGTGCACAGCTTTGGACCTGTGTATGTATGAAAATTCAGTCATCACATTAGATTAATTGTACTCTTGTAGTACAGTAAATATGATAATCTTTTCATAATTTTAAATCTTTTGCAGTTCCTCAAAGCAGTAAATGTTTCTTATCATATTTTAAATGTGATCACTGATCACCTTTAAATGTGATGTTGTATAAAGGTGTGAATAGAAGTACCTGATCATATCTGTCCCAAACTATTCGTTCCTATTCAAG
>NC_048926.1:58875585-58900945 GCF_011077185.1 Oxyura jamaicensis | reverse complement strand
TTTTTTTTTTTTTTTTTTTTTTTTTTTTTTTTTTGAGTTTACGTGGCTTTTCATGGCTTTACTCCTAAGTAACAGGTTTAAACTTGGGTATTTTGTATGGTGAAATGGATCAGCATGTAAACATAAACTATTTTGTAACAGAAGTTATGGTTCTTGCCAGGTAGGCTGGGTACTGACAGAATTAAATCCTAAGTGACATATGGAACAGAGTTAGAAAATTTGATGTGGCAGGAGTTTTATGCACACTTCAAAATAATGAAAAACACTTATTGGGAAAATGTCATGTACTTACAGCTTGCTCTACCTGCTGAATCTAATCTTCTTTGTACAAGTATGTGAAAAACCTACTAAAAACACAGATCATCTTGTCTTTTGTTAAGCTATGATCTCTGCAAGTCAAGGTTGATAATGGAAACTCTGAATGGACTAAATACAAGTATACAAAAATAATTGTCAACCAAGAGGGTATGGAACTCTCTTTTCACTTTTCTAATTTTGGTATCGCAGTGGAAGAACACCAATAATAAGAGTGAAATATATAATATCAACAGCATATGTTGTTGCAAATCTAATATTTTAAGTCTTGAATTTAGATTATATTCATTTGGCATTCATTTTTCTTCTACTAATGTTTTTTATAAAAATAATGTGACTTTGCTTTTTGTGTTATAGAATCCTTTGCAGAAGGCTGCTTATACTGCCACTGTTCATTAAAGGATGGTAAATTGATTTCCCATGTCATTTGTTATCAAAGGTATTATTTACAGAAGAAAAAAAAAAAAAAAAAAAAAAAAAAGTGTCCCCAAATTCTTTATTCAGTGTTGGACCTTTGAAAGAAATGGGAAAAATAAAGATGCAAAATTAAACAACAGATCTTTTGAGTAAGTATGAGGATCTCTGTTTAACAGATGAAGAGGCCACTTTATTTATTCTCAAACAGCTTTTATCATCTTTAATACAGAAGGGTTAAAGAATAGTGCACTGCATCTCTGAGTCAACAGTCTCTCTGAAATTTGTCACTCAGCAAACAATGAAAATGTTCAGATGTGATTCTGAGCAAGGTGGCCTTGGTTATGCTCTAAGGCACATCAATGGCCAGCAAAAAAAAAAACAAAACAAAACAAACAAACAAAAAAAAACAGATATAGGACAATATAATTGCATAACTTAAATGCATTAATTTATATTCGGAATAGCAAGATATTTTCTTTTATTTATCTTTTATTCATTTAGTTCTAATTAGCTTTCACCAAATGAAGTGCAAGACAAAAATGGCATGTTTAGTACCTTAGAAAACCAAAACAAAAGAAGACCAATGCAGAAAATAGAATAGTACCTTCTTTCATTTAAATTCTTTTTTAATTTAAAAAATAATAAAATTCAAAAGAGACAAAGAGATACAAGTAAAATAAGTCACAATGCAGGCAGAGTGTGAAATGTGTTTATTTGATTTGTGTCAGTATGGAACAATGCTACGGCCGCATGATGAAATATAACTTTCTATTTAAGAAAAACAGAGTGATTAGTGTACATAGTTCTTGTATCATGCAAAGGAAGGGTCCAGCAATTTGTGTAAATAGAGGGTTTGAAGGGTGAACATTGAGACACGAGTCTGGGAGATAAGAGGACCAAGGAGTTTTTAGGAAACTGCTGACTTTTGCATGGGACGCTGCGCAAGCCTCTGATATCCGGCAAAGAGATCCACCAAATAAGGAGAAAGGGGGAGTTGAAGGACGACCGAAGGACAAAGCCTGGGAGGATGACTACGAGCCTTCAGCACAAGAGACCCCCAGAAAGACCACCAGAGACTGATACGCATGCGTCCGGAGAGGGTTCGGATTTCGGGAACTAATTATAATAACCCTGCCTTTTCTAGGAATAGTGATGAATATCTAGGAGCAGAAAAATCAGCCACCTGATGTAACAGGTGTGCGTCTTGGTGGAGCAGAGACTCCTGGCACACTCAGCGCTGTTTGCTTGCCTCTATTCGCCTAATAAATTACAAACTTTAATTAGAATCCCATTTGGGACTCAATCATTTATCACAATTGGGGGCTCGTCTGAGGTGGTCTTGGTTCCTGAATTCTAACTTGATCTAGGAGGGGTGCCCCACCATTTGGTGGCTCCTGTTCGAGTCAGGTTAGGACTAACACCATGCTGAACATGAATAAAGGCAAGCAAAGAATTTTTTATTTTATTTTTTTATTTTTTTTTTTTTTGCTGGCTGCAGCATTGTATTTTACCTGTAATTCTGTGCGCGAAGATCCAAATGAAGACAACGGAGTTGTAAGTATTTAAGGTGTATACTGTTCGGTTGGGTGGGATTGGGTTGCCTGTGTGTGTAAGAGTGTGACTGAGACGGAACTTAGTTCCAAAGCGAGTGTGGAGGTCTTCCAACCACGGTTCCAATCTCACGCGAGGGACTTGGCCGGTGAAGGACTGAAGTGATTCCTATAGGATTCGTGGGTGGGTGATAGGTCCTAAACCCCCTGCAAGACACTCTTACTGGGTAACCAAGGGCTGTAGGAATTGCCACAGTAAAATTCCTAGATGGGTCAGACAAAATTGAAGACCTGGGACCAGAGAAAAGGGAGCAAATTAAAAATGGTTCAGTACTATATGATAGAATGGCCAAATCAGGATATGCAATAATTAATAAGGACCTAGAACCTGTGGAGTCAGGACCTTTGAGTCTATCATGGTCAGCTCAGGCTTGTGAGCTGTATGCTCTATGTCGGGCCCTGGAACTATTAAGGGGGAAAAGTGGGGCTATATTTACAGCACGTTAAACTGAATGAACTCCCCATGCCTGAATCACCACCAGAAAGCAGTGTTGTACAACAAAAACTGGAAGTTTCTCCAAAGATGTTGCCATTAAACTAATAATATTAATTAATAAAATATAATTAATAAAAAAGTACTCATCTCTTGCCATGAAATACTGTTACTATTAAACTTTATGTTCTAGTTTGGAGACAAAAAGGAATATAGTTAAGGTATGAGCATGTGACTTTCTGTTTCCTTAAGGTGGTGAGCTTTAATTCTATTCATACTAAGTCTCAATGAGTCATACTAGCATCCATGTGGACCCATTCATTTTAATGCTGTAAAATCGTTGGTCAGATGATTCAAAGCCTTAATGTAAATGTACTCGAGTAGGGGAAAGGTGAATTGGTATCATTTATGTTTAAAAAAGTCATATGGTGGATTTGTTTTTTTTTTTTTTTTTTTTTTTAAGTTTGTACTAATATAAAAATCACATGAGCATGCCTGTTGAACAGTAAAAGTTATTTTTATGTAAGTGCATTTACTCTTTCTATTTTTGAACAAACAGAAGTATCAAATACTTGTTTAAATATTAAGTGGGTGTTCTGAGCCTGCAAATTTAATATTGGCTCTAAAACTCTGCTTTCATAAGTACCATTTATTATACCACTATATTTCTGATGTTTGCATAATCATAAAAGGATCTCAAAACTTGAATATGCAGACTGAAATATAAGCTGGTAGCCGTGAATATGTCAGTGTGCTATATAGTGGCCTTTGAGGACTGTCATGATAACCCTTCTACATTACAGAGCTGATGTTTTAGTCCTAAATTTTCAGGACCCCTTAGTACAGAAGAGAAGAGAGCTTTACACAATTACTGATGTGAATTTATCTAAAAATGTATATTTTTGTGTCCGTTTGTATTATTTGTTCCTTTGTATCAATTTATGTTTAACCCAGCCAGCAGCTAAACACCACACAGCCGTTCGCTCACCTCCCCCCCTCCCCCCCCCACCTCCCGGGATGGGGGAGATAAACGAGGAAAACTGAGGCCTGTGGGTTGAGATAGAGACAGTTTATTGAGACAGAAAATAAAATAATAATAATAATGATGTGTACGGAGAGGGTGATGCAAAGAGAAGTTGCTTGCTACCCACTGACCGATGCCCAACCTATCCCAAGCAGCCAGCCCCCCTACCCCGGCTAGCCACCCCTATATGTTGTTCAGCATGCCGTCAGATGGTATGGAATACCCCTTTGGCCAGCTGGGGTCAGCTGTCCTGGGTCTGTCCCCTCCCAGCTCTTGCTGCACCCCCAGCCTGCCCGCTGGCAGGACAGAGCAAGAAGCTGAAAAGTCCAGTCATTTATCACACAGAGTGAAGGGGGGAGGAGTGGCACTTGTGAGCTTGCTGCACTGAATGGAATGGGCAGGTTATATTGTACTGGGTTTACCTGGCAAAGTTTTGGTAGCAGGGGGGCTATAGGGGTGGCCTTTGTGAGTGGAGCCCAGCAGCTGCTCTGTGTCAGAGAGGAGCCAGCTCCAGACAGCTCCAAGAGTGACCTGCTGCTGGCCAGAGAAGAGCCAGGGAGTGACACTGGGCAGGCCTCTGGGAGAACAGACTTAAGGAGGGAAAAAAAACTACTGTGCTACAACAGGGTGAGGAGTGAGCCAGCCCTGCGGACCCTAACCAAGGTGATTGCAGCAGGAGGGCAGGAGGTGCCCCAGGCAGGCAGCAGCAGTTCCCCTGCGGCCTGTGCAGGGAGAGGCCCCTGGTGGAGCAGGCTGTCCCCCTGCAGCCCATGGGTCCCACATGGAGCAGATCTCCACGCTGCAGCCCGGTGGAGCAGGTGGATGTGGCCTGGAGGATGCTGTGGCCCATGGAGAGCCCCCGCAGGAGCAGGCCCCGGGCCGCAGCTGCAGCCCGTGGAGAGGAGCCCACGCAGGAGCAGGGGGGCTGGGGGGAGCTGCCGCCCATGGCATCTGTCTGGTAAGGAGCTAGACTGTAGAGGTCTCTGCTCAGGGTAGGATGTGAGGAGGGATTATTTTCTCCAAAGAGCTCTGTTGTATTGCAGGTGTGGGAAGGCTGGTGAGTACTACAGATATATCCAGACTAGCTCAGTGTATGTCCAGAAAACTGTCTAAACAAGCTTTTCTTACCAGCTGGAAGAGTGGCAGCAATGTTTTACATACCACTCTGGGTGTAAAGATACCTAGCTGAAAAGGATAAGCAATGAATTTTGGTCACTATTTACAGATCTGTTTCTTGGTCATGTTTTTTACTAATCCGTCTGCAGTTCATTGCCATACAATACCATTCCCTCTTCTGCTTTTTTTCCAGTATCCATAAATTTTACTTTCTTTTCTGTGCAATGGCACAAAAGAAAAAAAAATCCTGTGCGAGCATTTTCCTGCAGGAAAGGGAAGACAGCAGCCAGTTGCACACCCTCATGCCCAGGGGTGCATTTTCCATCCAATTTCTGTTTCCCAGGGAAGTGCTGTAACTTCTGGGCTGATGAATGAAGTATTAATATCTTTTCTTCACGTGGTCCTTCACAGATACTTGCCCCATATGGTAAATGTTAAGTGATAAGAATCTGCACAATCAAGCAAGCCTCCTGGAGGAGGGGAATCCTTCTCTGCCTGGCCTACATATGGCTGGGCTTCAGCAGCAGGCTATGGAACTTTGCTCTTGAGTTGCAGTAGCTCTGAAAAGCTGAGGCAGTAGCATTGTGAATGCCTTGGGAAGCTGGAGAATAAGCAGAAAAGTGCACTGCAACTTTGATGGACCCACAATTTGATGGGTATGAAACCTAAATCCCAAATTCTTACGCTTACTGACTAGTTGCGTAAGACCTTTTAGCTTACCAAGCTGGTTTTGGGATCCAGACCACCAATGTTTATCTTTTATTTTTCCCCTGAAGATTAGGTGATGAAGGAGTAAGCATAGCTTTTTCTTTTTTTGTGTTTTTTTTTTTTTTTTTAATCTAATAATTAAATACTGAAAAGTCAAAAGTTGAATTTTTGAGAATCTGTTTTCCCTTTTTGTCCCTCTAAAAATTGTTCTGGCATAGTATAAGTTGTCTGGCAGCCTCCCGTTGACAGCAGAGATTTTTGGAATGGCATTTTAGGTTATGTTAGAGAATGAGCTGGAAGACTTTGGCATGGTTAACGAGCAAGACTACTGTGTATCTATGTTGTTTTATTCCACTTGGTCAGTGTTACTTATTCCCTATCTAAGTGTTACTTACTCCCTATCTAAGCAGCAAATTCTATTAGAATCCAAAAGAGATATGTAGAACATTTAACTAAACAATACAGAAAAAAAAAAAGTAAAAGAAAATACCTCTGACAAAATGCTCCCAAAGTTTAGCCTTACTGCTGGCAAAAGGTTGGACCTAAAGACCTCAAAAATTCTCCTCCAACCAGTTGTGGGTTAAACCTGGTAGGCTTCTCAGACCCATACAGCTGCCTGCTCTCTAAACCCAAGAAGGATGAGGGAGATAATATGAAAGGTAAACATGCAAGAGCTTGTGGGTTGAGACAAAGGCAGTGTAACAGGTAAAGCCAAAAATGTGCATGCAAGCAGAGCAACAGATAGAATTCATTCACTGTTTCCCATCAGCAGGCAGGTGTTCAGACACTTCCAGAAAAGCAGGGCCCATTATGTTTAACGATTTATTGGGAAGATAAGCTCCATTACTCTGAATGTTCCCCCCATTCCCCTCCCTTCTTTTCTCTAGTCATTACTGTTGAGCATGATGTTGTGTAGTCTAGGACATCTCTTTGGCCAGTCTAGGGCCAGCTGTCCTGGCTGTGCCCTCTCACAGATCCTGGTGCAGCCCCAGCCTCCTAGCTGGCAGGGCAGCTCCAGAAGCTGAAATGTCCTTGATTCTGTTGAGCACTGCTTTGCAACAACTAAACACATCAATGTGTTATCAACACTGATTTCATCCTAAATCCAAAACACAGCACTATATCAGCTACAGTGAAGAAAATTAACTCTATCCCAACCAAAACAAAGACACAGCCTAAACCATTCCATGATTGGATCTTCAATATCAATAGGGTAGTAGGATTAATATTTGTGAAGGCACAATTTTATGTAAGTATTATAGAGGTAACTTCACTGTCAAAGAATGGTTGAAGCAGACTTTGTTGGTTGTAATGACACAGATGGATGACCATGATGTAACAACCAGTTCCAGGTTGCAAGTAAAGATTGCCAAAGAAGTGCAGGGGATTTCATGCAATTTTAAGGAAGGACATGGTTAAATACTTCACAGTAAAATTATGGAGCTAACCTGCCAAGAACATAAAATTTAGGTAGACATTGTGCAACTGAAATTTACGCTAGGCCATTATGAATAAAATAAATGCAGCATCATTGGTAACTAAGAGCCTGGCTGTATAGCTCATGTAAATAATTAGTGTTGTGGTTTCTATTAAAACTTTGCCAGTAATGAACATAAGGGAACAAGTGCCTGATGAAATATTTCTGAGATATGCTGTGTTTAACAGCATAATATGGCAGCTATGGCAGATTCTTCAAAGTGTCCTGACAGGAGTCACAATTATGGTATCACTGAGGCTACCCTTACAATGTCCATTTTATGGGGTGTCTGTCTACAGTTACACAGACCATCGGCTAGACAAGACCAACATATTTTAACAAAGAGAAAATTAGTACTTTCTGATGGTAGAGGTAGGAATAACCCATCAAACTATTTTTAGGGTTTGTTAAGTGTGAGCAAAAGGAAATGTGTACGTCAGGGCTGTGGTATGCACTTGGGACTGTGACCAGTGTGTTGAACCCACTGAAGCCCAGTGTCTTCCTTATCCTCAGAGCAGTCCCTGCTCATCTGCATGTGCCTGGTGCAGTGCTGCTTCTGCAATAAATAAGTCTGGCACATTTACTGGGTAAATGGATGGAGTAGCTGAGAACAAGGCTGAAGTTCCTGCTGCTTTTCAAAAGTAAGGGTGCAAATTGCTTGACCTCTAAGAAAAGGGCCAACCCCCTCCTTTGGCAATAGCTACTGCTCTGATGCCCTGAGAAGTATACTACTGGCCTCTGCAAGTAAGAAGCTGCAATTGTCTGCTTGAGTATCGTGTGACTGTCTAGGGCAAGAAAGGTTTTCTTTGTTGAGGTACTTAACAAAACCCTTCCCTTAGTCTTCACTGTCAGTCAGGCTTCCCAAGTCTTTTGTTTCCCTGAACCCGTAGATGGAGGTGGAGGAAGCAAAGTTCCTCCAACTGTAAGTGAAGACCAGGTTTGAGACCACCTGAAGAAACTGAATAGGTACAGGTCTATGGTGCCTAATGAAATGCATCCCAGGGTCCTGAGGTAACTGGCTGATGGTGTTGCCAAGCCTCTCTCCATCATGTTTGAAAAATCCTGGTAGTCAGGTGAAGTCCCTTGTGACTAGAAAAAGAGAAACATCACTCCCATCTTTAAAAAAGGCAGAAAGGAGGATTCAGAAAACTGATGACTGGTGAGCCTCACCTCTGTGCCTGGCAAGTTCATAAAAAAGATCTTCCTGAGAGCAATGTCAAGGCACGTACAAGACCAAGAGACAGCCAGCATGGCTTCACCAAAGGCAAATTGTGCCAGTCCTATCTGTTGGCTTTCTGTGATGTAGTGTCTGCATCAGTTGTCAAGGGAAGACCAACAGATGTCATCTGTCTGGACACCTGTAAGGACTTTAACATGGTCTCACATGACATCCTGGTCTCCAAATTGGAGAGAGATGGATTTGATGGGTGGGCCATTCAATGGATAAGGAGTTGTTTTGAAGCTCACACCCAGAGAGTGGTGGTCAGTGGCTTTATGTCCAGGTGGAGGCTAGTGATGAGTGGTGTCCCTCAGGGTACTGGTCCTGGGACCAGTACTGTTTAATACCTATATCTTTAATATCCACAAGGACATAGTGGGATGGAGTGCACCCTCAGCAAGTTTGCAGATAACACCAAGCTGAGTAGTGCAGTCAATACAGCAGAAGGAAGGAATGCCATCCAAAGGGATCAGGACAAGCTTGAGAAGTCAGCCCCCATGAACCTAATGAAGTTCTTTAAGTCTAAGTGCAGGGTGCTGCACCTGGGTTGGGGCAATCCCAGATAAAATTACAGACCGGAAGAAGATGTTATTGAGAGCAGCCCTGTAGAGAAGGACTTGAGGGTTCTGGTGGAAGAAAAGCTCAACGTCAGCCCGCAGCGCATGCTTGCATCCCAGAAAGCCAACTGCATCCTGGGCTGCATCACTAGAGGTGTGACCAGCAGTTTGAGGGAGTTGATTGTCCCCCTCTACTCTGTCCTCTTGAGGCGCAGCTTGGAGTGCTGCATCCAGGTCTGGGACCCCCAGTACAAGAAGGATGTGGATGTGCTAAAATGGGTTGATGAGGCCCACAAAGATCAGATGGCTGGAACACCTCTCCTGTGGAGAAAGGCTGAGAGAGATGTGCCTGTTCAGCCTGACAAAGAGAAGGCTCTGAGGAAACCTTATTGCAGCCTTTCAGTAATTAAAAGGAGCCTATAAAAAAGATGGGAAACAACTTTTTGCTCAGGCAGGTAATGATAAGACAAGGGGGAATGGCTTTAAACTAAAAGAAGGAAGATTTAGGTTAGATGTTAGGAGGAAATTCTTCACTCAGAGGGTGGTGAGGCCAGGTTGCCCAGAGAAGTTGTGGATGCCCCATCCCTGGAGGTGTTCAAGACCAGGTTGGATGAGGCCCTGACCAAAACAAAAACTGGAGTTGTTGAAATTGAAGCTGAAACATGGAGACAGAGATAAAATATCATTTAAAATATGTGGATTTTTTAAAGTAATCATTTTATAACATTGTACATTTTAGACTTGCTTGTTGGAGAAGTGAATAACATTGAGCTTGTGCCCCAAAATACAAATAAAATATTGTAAACAAAACATTTAAATCCCAGATTGACGGGGAGTCACACAGTGGCAAAACTGCTTTTCACTTCACACAGGCTCAATTTCAGTAACAATCTTCTATCTATGGAAAATATGAACTATTTAGAGGTGAATAATGGTATTTTATAAGGCTAAAGAATTCTCCATGGCTATAGCTTAAAGAAGATTTTGGCTTTACTCCTATTGTTGATCCATGTCTTGGCAGATAAACACTTCTAATTTAAAGAACTGAAGAAAACACTAATTCTAAATAGCATGGGATGGCTCTGACTCAAGCAGACATTTATTGTTTTGCACGCACTCATATTTTTAAGCCTTTCATTCATTATCTGTGGGAAGAAAATGCTGAAACAGTTTTATGAGGAAATATTTCTTATTCAGCCATGCATAATTTTGAAGAACACATGTATTTACCTCCTGAAGTTCATGGTTGAATTCTCAAGTTTTACTACAAGTATATTCTGGCAAAGAAAGTCTTTCACATAACTCAGTATTGCGGTGACGTGTATGGTGATGATGAGAGTAGGATGTGTCTAACAAGTTCAGAATGTGGATATTTATAGATGTGCAAGAGAGGTGATAAAGATAACAAAGTATTATATCACTTACAACACATTTTTGGGGCTGTTCCTACTTCCTTCATTAACATTATTCCTCTTTACAGAGGAATTATTGCTCTTAACAGTATCAAATGAGATTCAGATCTTACATGCCTTCATTTGAAGGCATTATCTTTCTTCAAAACCTCCATGTTGTGATCTCAAAGACAAAATAATTGAACCAGCTTTTCTCTAACATCTACTATGGGACCAATGTACTTGGTATGTGTGTTTCCTTCTAAAGAGTAGGAAAAAAGGAAAAAAAAGATGAATTAGCTAAAGCTAGTGTCACTATACAAGTTATATATATTATAGACAGTATAAGTCTAGGACTAAATAGAAAACAAGATGAAAAATGCATAGTTTTGAAAAAATAAACTTTAGCTAAAATTCAAAAGAGAATTACAAGCTTTTTAAATAGTTAATTAAAATATTAAGATACTAAAACTAGTTAACTAGTTAACTAATTATTGCTGTAATGAAATCCAAGTAACTTCAGCAGAAATGTATTCTGAAAAGGACAAAGAAATGTTTAGAAATATCTTTAGTAAAATGTAAAAGCCCATGGCAAGACTGAAGACTGCATTAGGAATTATTGTTTTAATTATGGAGGCACATATCTAATTAACTGTTGCCCAGAATTCTTTCTTTTGGTATCTCTCATGACAGAAGTCATATATAAATCTGCATTGATAATTAAAACTGCAGTCAAGGAACAATCTGAATTTCGACTTTAAGGGACTGCACTGCAGTATATGAGTTAGAAGTCTCTAAGTTTAGTTATCTGGTGTATCAGTTACTAAATAGCAGGAGAATGAACATGAAAAATAATTAATGTATTTATACTGTGAGATACTGTTTACATGTAGGGTCAGTTAAAGAATATATCCATTATGCCTTAATTGAGAAATTCATAGAACAGTTCCTGCCATTGTCAGGGCACACTTCCTTTTCTTGGTTCATATAATACTTAACTACTGCATTTTATAGCTAGTGGGAGGAATGAGTACACAATACTCCAGCTCTACTCACCAGTGCTGAGTAGAGGGGAAGGATTGCCTTACCTGACCTGGTGGCAGCACTCCTCCTAATGCAGCCCAGGATACCATTAGACTTTATTGCAGCAAGAGAACATTGCTGGCCTATTTCAGCTTGGGGTCCACAAGTACTCCCGTGTCCTTTGCTGCTAAGCAGTTTTCCAGCTGGGTGACCCCCAGTATGTCCTGTGTCTGAGGTTATTCCTCCCCAGGTGCAGGACTTTGTATTTCCCCTTGATGAACTTCATGAGGTTCCTGTCAGCTCATTTCTCCAGCCTGTCCAGATCCTTCTGGATGGCATCATGGATCTCCTTCATCAGACAATCTAGTTTTGTGTCACCTACAAGCTTGCTGAGGATGCACTCTGTCCCATCATCCAAATCACTAATGAAGATGTTAAATAGGAGTGGACAAAGTATTGACCCTGGGGTACACTGCTAGTTACTGCGCTCCAACTAGAATATATGCCACAGACTACCATCCTCTAGGCTTGGCTATTCAGCCGGTCACTCACTCCTCCAGACTGCTGTGAGGGGAGAAGCCATTCATTTGTAGTCTAAGTTAAAGGAATTTTTCATATTTTCCAGACCAGTAAGTGCTATTATATCAAATTTCAAAATGCCTGGCACAGGTGTGAATGTAAATCCATTTTTAAGCATCACCTCTTCTTTGTAAACTTTATTGTAGAGCAATGGAAATGTGGGTTCTAAAAAGGCCCAAAGAAAAAAATCTGTCAATTTTTCAAATACCATAGAGTAAATAAAGCTCTTTTTAAAAACTCCTGAAACGCAGAAGTCTGCACTATGTGAAATGAAACTAAATGAAACATAAATCCTCAGTTTTGCTGTGAAGTGCTATAAGATATCTTGGATACGGTCTACTTTGTGATCTCATTCTCTTCCATTGGTACTGTGTCATGTATAAACTAAATCTGTAAATACAAATAGCCAAATTTTCAGCTTTCAAGTTCATTTGTCATCCCAAGTCTAATGCATGAAGCAGCAGTATATGTGGTGAATACGTGCAAAGTCTGCCAATCTGGCCTAGAGGGTCTAACTGTAGCTGTAATTTGGATAAAGAATATATAATCAGAGAAAAGCATAATCCAGTAGATTGCATATCTAAATGTCGTATCATTTCATATTTGTAACTGAGGCACTACCTAGCCAAAAAATTTACTGCCTGGAAATATTTTTTTAGTAATTTTGACAATAGTCCAGGGTTTGTTTCTCTGTTTGCATAGAAGCGCTAGATATAATCTCTGTTTGTCAACTCCAGTAATTCCTTATTGGTTTAAAAAATCTCCCCTAAATCTTTAAACCCAGCCACGAATCAAAATCTCAAGTCCTACATAATGATCTGAAGAACACACTGAAACCGCTCAGCTGTGGGAAGGGGTGAACAGAGAGCATAAATTTAAATAGATTTAAACCGATCAGATAACCAGAAGCTTAGATAATGAGTTTACTATTTGTTTCATCTCCTGTTAGAGAATTGCATGTTACGATATATGCTTTAATTTTAAAACAATTATATTTTTACCTTTTTTTTTGGGCCAGGGGGGGTGGGGGTGGGGAAGGCAGGGAGCACGGAAGAGTGGAGGGGGAGTGCACAAGGGTAATCCATCTTCAAGATATGAACTGTTACATGATATCTCATAAATCATTGTGGGTGCTAGGAATATATGACTTAGCCAATGCAGCTTAATGGGATGTCAAAGCAGATGCTTAATAATTACAGTCTAAACCCCAATATTGTTAATAGTCTTGCTGTAGACATTAGACATATCTAAATTTGCTTATACAATAATCCTAATCATTGAGATAAAATGAGATACCTTTATTCCCAAACTATAGTTGGATTCAAGTTCCTTCTTCATGTCTGAAGAAGTGAATGGATGTTTTCTGGAGTCAACTGGCTTAATAACACCAATATCTTTCCCAACATATCTAAGTTCTTCCTGTTTTTTTTTTTTTTTTTTTTTTTTTTTTTTTTTACTTTTACTTTCCTTCTGATGTCCAGCATTTATCTTAGATACTTGTGAGTGCAGCTGTGGCTCATGTAGTATTTCTAGTCTGCTGCACCAGCCATCAGAACTAGATGACAGACTGAATTTCTGCTTGTCATAGGACAGTGACAACTAATAACATTTTTAGATCCTCCTCCTGATTGAGTCAGAAGTAATACAGGAAACTGCCTGTTCAGAACAACAATCTTGGAAAAGCAAGTTATCCAAAGCCAACCAAGTATGTCAGCTTTTTTTCTGCAGGAAATTTAGGTGGAAAAGCACTTTGTTTTTTTCTTGTTTCCACAACTGACAGGTGCTAATAGTGTGTCTGGCATGGTGGAGCTTTATTTCCTCTATGGTATTAGGAAAACTGACAGATTTTTTTTTATTTTATTTGGTGATCTCAAAGACCACCAAATGCTGGGAAGAGAATCTTTTAAGAACTGTGACAATTCCAACAACTTTTAATTGCTTTAACTCCTCCATGATTACCAATGCAAATTCATAATTACTGAGGATCTCTTTAAAACCTAGGCAGGAGATGTCTAAAAATGTCTACATTGGCATGAGTCTTCCACATACCCTTTACAAGTTCTCAGTGCTTGTTATGTGGGTTTATGACTAGGAGAGGGCAAATAAAGCAATTTTAGATTAGCAGATTGTTTTATTGACTTGTATCTTTAGATTCCAATATTATTATTTCCATTTGTTATTTATTTTGAAATGCAGTGCCTTCCTATTTTATTACTTGGACTGGACCTATGCCATGGGAGTTCTAGAAACATAATTCTGGGCTCTGTGCCTGTCTGCTCCTTTTAGAAAATTCAGGATTTGGTTGGGATGGGTTTCCAGGCTGAGCAGTCAATGACTGCTCCCATTCTTAGAGCAGCCTGCTTTACACTGAAACTCGATTAATAACAATATGCCTCTCAGTTACATTTCTCCATTAAATGGCACTAATTATACTGCATCTACTCTTCAACAACTATGCAGAGTGTATCTATAACACCATTTAATGCAGCTGAATTTGTCTAAAATGTAACTTCAGAATCGCCTGTGTAACTAGGAGAACGTTGAATTAATGACACTTTAAAGTAAATTCTATGTATCTTCCTATTGTCATTGAGAAGACTCTGGATGGAAGCAGATTCTGAAAACAAACAAACAAACAAACAAACCATCTTGTTAGAATTTCATACTTTAAGAAGCTAATTTGGAAAGCTAAAACATTACTCTGGTTCCTTTTTTTTTTTTTTTTCCTTTTTTTTTTTTTTTTTTCCTTTGGTTTTGTTTTTAAATAAATAGATACATTCATTACTTTATTACAAAACATTAAGGTCTTACAGGAAACATCTGCTTTCAGGATTTTCCATAGAGGTATAAAATAAGATTTTTCAAAGGAATTGATCTAGATCATTTATTCAGCCATTCCTGCAACACTTCATCTAAGAATTTTTGTTGGGCTATGAAAATGAGTTCAGTTGCCAAAATACAGCAAAAGAGTTGAAAGCAACTTTTTCAGTTAACTTGGCCCTCATCCGGTCCTAAATGTAATGATACGTTTACAAATCTGTTTTGATTGGTTGTATTCCTAAGTTCTCAAGGCCTGTGTCTGGGTCTTTGTGAAGCCATTTCACAATAAATAATAAAAAAGAGAGTTTGATTTAGATTTCTTGTACAGAGTAATATATGACAAGATGACACCGATGTCACTGACACAGCCCATCCTGCTGCTGTTGCAATGATATGTTATTTAATGCACTTCAAAAAGTTTAATTTCCTGCCAAAGCTGGCTTCTGAGAAGAAAGTAGCTGTTTAGCCATTGTTTTCTTCACTGATAAATAAATGCTAGGTAAAACTACACAGTCTTTGTGGATAGTCACCTCTCTGGAGTAATGCAAATGAGATTAGGACTGTTCCTTTCGTATGTGTAGCAATATGTATGAGTGATGATCCCTGCTAAGCTGAGTCGTGCTAAAAAAAAAAATATATTTAATATGACTAATAGATTTTACTCTTTCTTTTCAAAGATGACATCATATTTTCCTTGTTTTTATTTGCAAGAATTGGTTTTGATATTACTATTTGTGTATTTTCTTGAGATATTAGTGCAATTGAACTATATTAGAGAACATTACTGTGCATTTAATATTCCTAAATCACTTTAAAGTTAAGACACATAGCATATTATGCACTGTATATTAATGCTTTATGTAAAACACAGCTAAGATGAATCAGTGAATCCAGGATGACTAATTCATTGCCAATTTGGTCTGTTCTTCCTGACTGAACAAAACAGAATTACTCTGAGTGTATATGCATGACAAAATTGTCCCAAAGATGGAATCTATATTGTGTAGACATCATATCAAATTCTTCTTCTGGTAAATACATATATTTAAAATTGTTTTGAATTCTGCAGTCTGTTGAGACACTGTAGATTTGCCTCAATAGCAAATCACAATGGTGTGTTGGATAAATCTTAAATTATAATAAAAAAAACGGTGTCTTTACATTTCAAAAAATTCAAGTGAAGGGCCCCATCCTGCAAACACTAAGCTGGCCAAATAACAGTTTAAAATGATCACGTTTGATCAGAAGTAGCTTTCCCACTGTCAGGATGTGAGAGAATTTTCACCTCAATGTTTGCACAGATGAGTCTTCATCTTACAGCTGATGGGTCACTCAGACCTGGCTTATTCATGTGATGATGAGGTGGCTTTTCTTTCAGGTGAGGCTAAACTGGGTTGGCTATTTTTCAGTATTATCTCTGCCACTGTGCGGTCAGTCTCATTCTATTACATCCCATAGCCATAGTAGCAATAGCAAAGCCATGAGAATTGTTTGCAGCATCTGGAATGTTGACAATCTAACTTGTTCAAAACCAATAATGGTTGTACAATTTCTGCATTAGTGCCACTTCAATTCCTCTCTGCTCTGCCAAAGAGCTTATATAACCTGACTGCTTTACTCTTTTCCTTTTCCCTTCTCTTTTTTGTTTTGTTTTGTTTTGTTTTGTTTGTGTGTGTCCAGGTTCTCTTTTAGCTGCAAACTGAATTCATGTGTTGCTTTCCAAAGTATGCTGTTTCTTTGATCTGTTAAATATTACGGCATAAAGACCTCTGTAGTCTTGCAAATTTTAAATTGCCATAAGGTCTTGGATCAGGGATTCTACTTCTGTTGATGCTAGATACAAACTCTCTCAAAATACATTGTAATCAAAACATGCACTGATATGTGCCAAAATATATAGTTTATGGTTCTGCATATATACATATGTGGTTTAACCTAGCAGGCGATGAAACACCACACAGCCATTGCTTACTCCCACTGCAGGGGGCTGGGGAGAAAAGGGTGAAAAGAAAAACAGCAACACAATTCATGGGTTGCGATAAATACATTTTATTAGGAAAGAAAATAGGGACTCCCCTTCCTCCCTCCCCCCAAACAACAACAACAAAAAGAATGCACAAACCAAGTGATGCACCATGCAATTGATCACTATCAGCTGACCAATCCTCAGCTACTCCCTGAGCAATGGCAGTCCCACCGCTGCCAACTCCCCCCATTTTTACTGCTGAGCATGAAGCCATATGGCATGGGACGTCCCTTTGGTCATCTGGAGTCATATGTCCTGGACATGTCTCCTCCCAGCTCCTGGTGCGCCCCCAGCCTCCTTGCTGGAAGGGCAGCACCAGAAGATCAAAAGTCCTGGGCTCTGTGTAAGCACTGCTCGTCAACAAGTGAAACATCGGTGTGTTATCAACTCTGGTTTCATTCTAAATCCAAAACACCATACCAGTTACCATGAAGATTATCAGTATCCCAGCCAAAACCCAGGGAAGGTACTAACTTTTACTGTCAGAGTCATTAAGTCAAAAGCAGGGCTTTTGACAGTATTTCTCTTCTTTTGACAGTATATCTCTTCTGATACACTCACTATATGTGCAGAGTCACTACATAAATTGTACCAATTTTTAAAGTTGAGGAACTGATTACCAAGAAACTACACTGTTTTGCTGCTATTTTTAGCTCTTGGGAGGTACATTGGTAGTCTTGATGTATGACTTTTCGTCAGGTGCCAGTGAATGAAGAAGTGTCCTAAAAACTCTTTTTTGTCGTATTACATTTTCCTTTTATTTTTAGATTTGCCTAGGAAAACAGAGTTGATTCACATTTCCTGTATGAAGCTCCTAATTTTCTGCAACAACTGAATATCAAAGATTCAAAAGATTTCCTGCATCTTCATTCTTCCCAAAGACATAAATCTTGTTCTATTGATTCTGGTTTGGCAGTTGCAGAATCATTTTAAAACAATGTAATTTGTTACAAATGCCTGAATCCATGCATTGCTCCTTCCCTGTATTTTTATTTCACTGTTAAAATAACAGTGGCACAGGATAGCCCTTCATTCTCTGGCCTATTGTACTGAAAAATGAGTGAGTGAGAGTCTTGATTACCTTACAGATAAATCTGGTTAGCTGTTATATTAATTAAAATGCATGATTTTGAGGCTATTCTGAACTATTTGTATGTGATTTAATTCATATCAGCAGCTAATTTGTATTTAATGCAAACTAATGGGTTTTATGTAAATGGAGCATGTGGCAGTCTATTTAAAAAACAAATTATCTGTAGTTTCATTTCAGTTATTTTAATTAAATTTAGAGCATGTGTGCAGTGGGGAGGGATAAAGGATGTGTTATATATGAAGTGTTGATGATTAAAACTAATTTAAATATATAGAATAAGAAACAAGTGATTCTCTTAGCAGAAACACTGATTCATTTTCTGACATTTGCATTCACTAAAAGAGTATACACGAAAACAGGCTAGGGCCTGTGCCTGGTGGTTTTTGGACTGGAGTACAAGTAATTCCAATAATACTGTGGAGATTAGCTAGTTCACATTTACAAAATGCTTTGAAATTTATGGGCAAATTACATTCTGAGTGTACCCGAGTGCTGGAGTTAAGAAAATGGCACCTCTTTATGTCAGGATAGATTTTCTTCCTAAAAATAGTACCATGCAAGTTCTCCAAACTCCTATTCAACCAGTGGAGCTGTCTGTGCAACATGGTGTCTGTACTGGTTGTTTTAACTTCAGCAAGAGATTATTTCAAGATGTTTAGGACTAGTGCAAATACCATTTAGCAGTTTTGAAAACCGAAGTATTATATCTCATGCCCTATTTGCTTGCATTTGCTGAGCCTCGTTGAATAAATGGAGTCCTTATTTTCCACTGTTCTCAGGAAATTTTGTTCAGCATCAGCTCAACTTCCTGATGATTTTGTCTCATCCACTTTTAACCAGTCTGACATACTTTGCAGAAGAGATGTAATAGATGAAGATCTTTTTCAAACATTTATCACTTTCAATGTTTCAAGGCTTTGGCAGGACATGTGCCCCCAGATACTTTTGTTCCTCTGTGAAGTTGCAGCGGTAGAATATCTTTTCAGGAATTTAGGAATTTAGCCTGGATATTCATCAACAATTCTGGTATAGCCCAACAGCTTGTATACAATGTCAGTCAGCTGTTAAACTCAATTAATGTTTTAGTGTCATCGGGGATGGAGATGCCAACTCAAAACAATGAGTTTACTAATGTTAATTCTAGTTCCACTTGTTATCTGACACTTTTTCTAATTTCAGAGGCTGTGGTGGGAGTTTTAACTTTTTTTCCTTGTCGCCATTGCAAATAATGTGACTTCTGTAGATTCCTCAGCGTGACAGTGGCTGGTCAGCTGAAATGGCAATCCTTTCTTGGAAGCTTAAGTACTACAACTTTGTTAGGAAACAGATAATCACATAAAAACTATTCTTGTATGTTTTATTCCCAATATAATTTCTGGTTCAAATGGGTTGTTTTAATAAAAAGCTCTTAAAAACAGTTGATAGCTGTGGATATATCTCCACTGACACACAGAGACAATGCACAGTACTAGCATGTCTCCAGTTCAACTAATATCATAAGCTGTTCTTTTACTGAAACAGGACATCAGTGTAGGATTTGATGAATAAGGAAGATTTAATTCCATTATCTAAATTCAGCAATTGCCTCAGTGATCTGCTGAATCAGGACAGAGATATTGGCATGTTAAACTCTGACTGAATGAGAAGACTACACATACTATGAAATAAGAGTGACCTACCTGTTAGAATGGTTATTTACAAAAATCAATGTTCATTTTCTGTCTCTCATATGCCAGCGCCAACCTGGCTTTTCCAACCAAGGGTGAACTTATTTAAACGTGATGCCAGAATAATTGCACAGGTGACCTGTCTGATAAATAAGGCAAAACTGGTCGCTAATCAGTGAGATATTGGACAAAAAGCCAAAAAATGTCAAATAAATAAACAAAAACTATTAAAACAAATACAATATATTCCTCAATGAACCCAAAGCACTGACCTTGGAAATCTCCCTCTCTTTTTAATCCTCTCTAGTCTTACCAGTGTAAAATATCATTAGCCAGACTGGTCTTTGCACAGGAATCTGAACTTTTGCATTTTCTAAATAAATTTCATAAAGTCATATATGTTCCCAAAGCTCTAAAGGCAGAAAAAGTAGAAATTGAGAATATATCTGTTATCTAATAATATATATGAATTGAATTGCTTCTGCTGTAATCTACTAAGAGACAGTTACCTTGACTGATTTTTTTAATAATCTCACTGACTACTTCTCACACACTTCTGCCTGTCTACTCTTCCCCTTCCCCTTCCCCGTCCCCTTCCCCTTGCCCTTTCCCCCTTCCCCTTTTTTCCCTTTCCCTTTTTTCCCTTTCCCTTTCCCTTTCCCTTTCCCTTTCCCTTTCCCTTTCCCACTCCCCTTCCCTTCCCTTTCCCCTTCCTCCTCCTCCTCTTCATTCTTCCTTCTCCCTTCTTTTTGAAGCAAACTTACGTTTAACCCAAATGTTCATTTCGGATGGTGGGATTTCTTGAAATCATGCAGTGATTCAAAGAACCAGGTACACAGCAAATGGATCTACAAAATAATAATAATTCAAAGCCTGAAGGCATTCCCAACATAATACTGAGACTTCCATTACAGTTGAGCAGTTACAGATTTAGAATTCAACCCAAATTGTATGTGGAGATTTGCAGGTGACAATTTGGTGTCTGTAAATGTTCTTTTTTTATGTTGTTGTTGTTGTTGTTGTTCTTATTGTTGTTATTACTGTTATTATTGTTACTTCTTGGGATTCACTGATGAATAGTACAGGCCATATTTTAAAACCACAGTCTTAAGAGTTAAGTTCTGTTAGTGTGGTTGAATTCCTTCTCCTGCATGATTTTCTTTCATGTACTTTTGATTTTACTGTGTAATTAATGATTTCCTCTAAATCAAAGTCCAATCCAAACTATTAAATATTCAACAAACTCTCCTTATTATGCTTAGAAGAAAAGGTACATTAGTCACTTAGCTCTGACATAAAGAGGAACAGAATTCAATGACTTGCTTCTGTAAATTTTATCCACACATTTACAATGAATACATACTATTTTCCTTTGTATAAATTGTGTGTACTGAGAACTGGGTGGAATGGGAGTATAGTATTAGTTCTTTACAAAACAAAACAAAACAAAGCAAAAATGTAATTTCTTCCCTTTGTCTCGAATATGTACATACTCTATTTCTTTTATAAATTTCTCTGTGGTAATGAAATTTATATAGCATTTTTTGGTTTTAATTAAGAGATATTGTATTAAAGAGTGTGTCTCTGTATAGACAGAATTCTGAACCATATTGTGATTTCAGTCTTCAATGGGATTTATTGTGCACCTATGTCAGTGTCTGCTATAATACTTTCTCAATCATACAAAAGGAAAAAATAATGATTCCTGTCACAGCATTCATTTATTTTGTTTCCTTATTCCCTAGATAAAACATCTAAAGTATCTTGTTTTCTTTTACTCATATTTCAAAGAAATTAATGCTTCCATATATTTTTTGATGATGTACATTGAAGTTCTGCTAAACTGGGTAAAACTCCCTCTGTTTTTTTTTTGCAATATATTTCTCAAGGACTTTCTCTTTGCATCAAAAATAGTTGCTATTTGCAGAAAGAAGGGCAAGACGTGATTATTTTCTTCATGTATAATGATGATTTGTACACAAAGTAGAATGACTGCCTTGTCTCCCAAATTGAGTAGTGTATCTGCTCAAAGTGAGTACCTTTGCATAGCTTTTGAAGTAATTCTTGCCTGAAGGCATTGCCTGTTGGTATCAGACAAGATACAAGAGGCAGGAACTAAATTTTATTCAACAAATAAAGGTGGTATCAATAGTGTCTTCGAGTCTGATGTAAAAAGAAATATCTTTTATCTTTATTTTAATCAGATTAACTTTCTTCATTTAATCATTAGCTTTTATTGACAAAGAACCATATATGCTCATTAGGTGTGGGGAAACAGAGAAGAATCAATTTATACGTTAAATTAAAGGGTAGGGCCTCTAGATATTTAGACTAAAGATAAAGTAGTAACCTGTCAAATGCAAAGGTTTATTGATAGAGAATAGTAATTCCCTCTAGCAGGCACATTCTTTTAGCAGATTTTCATTTACGATGGTGTCATTGCTTCCTGGAGCAACGTTTAGGTTGGGCAGAATATTGGCTTTATCAGAGCTGACCAAGTTGGGTAAAAATAACAATTATGAGTAGATTTTGAAAGAAGCTCTGTTTTGCATTTGGCAACACATTAGTTGATGACATTTAACTTTTGAAGTGACTTTAGGAGTTAGCAAAAACACTGTCTACTTGGAAGTCATAAAAAAAGTGAGAAAGTGATTTTTTTTTTTTTTTTTTTTCCCAATTCATAAACTATTTAACACCTGCTTGTATTTGGCATATCTAGTTGATGCTAAGCTGAACACTGCTTGATGGTATGCTGCTACCAGTTAGCTGCATATAGTGCATTATCAACCCCTGCTTTCATTTGACATGTCTCTTTAATAGTGTGTTCTTGATTACTGTTCTGTGTTATTTTCCCCCAGAAGCTGGGCAGAAACAGGTGTAAATCATGGAGTCCTGGGGCACACAGATGTCCATGATCTATCTTCTATCAGTTATCTTTCACCGTTTTCAAGGTCTGCACTGTGACAATGGTCATTTCAAATGAGTTGCAGCTTGTGGAGTCATATTTGATATTATGCTGACAATCAGCCTTAGCTTAGCCTGCCAATACCACACTACCAAGAAGCTTTTGCAGAGGTTTAGGCAGCATTGCCAGTAGATAAATGCCTACAGCTGTGGTGGGAGAACAGTGAGGAGGACGAAAAGGACACTAACCAGCTGCTTAGATCAGTTTCTTGGATTGGTTTCTCTTTGTGCAGAATGTTTATGGGCTCACAAAACAAGTATTGAACCAAACAAACAACTGTGCTTGCAAACCAGTAACATGTACAACATTTTAGGAAGCTGAAGTGAACATTTTTTTTAAAGATCTATGCACTGGTTGTTCCAACAGTCTGGTGCGTGTGGACATGCTAGCTTGGAAGACTTAAGCCCAGAAATACTGTCCTTTGAAATCTGTCATCTTCCATTGCATCCAGCTCAATAGCTAACCCATTTGTTGTGGGCAAATAAACTGTTGGGGCAGTTGCCATAGAGGCTATTTCACAGTTTATTAAGGAAAGGTTGTCACTATGTATTTCAAAGCCTGCCAGGTTTTTGGAGATTATTAACGATACCACCTGAATGGGACAATAGATAGAATCCATATAGTTCTTGTTTGCTCTATTCCAAGCTTCTGGCTTCAAAAACAGGAAAATATAATTATTTGTTGTGCTTCAGAGGCTGTGGCTTGGTTATTAATGTTGGTGGCAGTTCATGCTGAAGGGGTCAGAACTTGGGTATATATGCTTACATATATATGAGTTAATATGTACTAGAAGTTTTATGCCACTATCACAGCAAGAGAATTCAATTGTGCCCACCTGTCCCGTGATATCCTGGGACAGAAGTTATTTAGTTTTATTCTGGCTAATGAGTTCCGTGCCCCAGAAAGATATTATTTTCCTTCCCCTAGCAGCGGATGGTGGCTTGGGGATATAGGAATCAAAGGGAGTTTTGTGCCATGGTTAGACAACAACCCGGACAATACTTTCCTTGAATAAAAACTGTTGTCTGCATAATACGCAGATTTTGTAAGAGAAAGGGAGATTCTTGTGAAGGACTGGTAGATGTAAATTCGGAAGATTTTGGAACCCACGCACCAGCATCCACAATACCAGTACTCTGTGTATTCTAGGGACATCCTGTCCACTTGAGATATCTTATTCAGAATGGCAATATCAGAGCAAATATGACCTAGGATATTTTCTGTTACTGTGACGAAGGTAGAGTTTTGTTGTTTTTTTGGCTGTTGTTAGTTTTGTTTTATTTTTCACACCTAAAATTCAATGAACATATGGTGTTACTTGTGTTGTGTGTAACATTTTTGTATAATTTGTGGAAATATAACAAATTACTCCATGAAATGCTGTAATACTAACAGTGTAATTTCATTATGTGCAGTAAGATTTAGTCATGCTTTAGTCATGCTTTCCATGTTTTTTTTTTTTTTTTTTTTTTTTTTTTTTTTTCCTTATGCTGTTTATGGGAACTATACTTTCATATTCATACCACATGGAATACCATTATGTTACTGCTGGTCTTAATCAAAAATATTGTGACCTGTGAGTACTATTCATCACTGGTGATTAGAGTTACTCTTTTAATTAAAATGCAATTGAGATAACCTAAGAAATTCTAGTGTTTTAAGTAAAACTAACCTTGAACAGTGGCAACAGTGACACATTTTTTAAAAACAGTTTAAGCAACAGTTTGAAACTCAACATTCAAAATGATCAGCTTGGACTGTCTCAAAATAATATGGTATTGAGATTGAAACTCAACATTCAAAATGATCAGCTTGGACTGTCTCAAAATAATATGATATTGAGAGCAGGAAAGCTGTTCATACAGCGGTAACACTGTGGTTGTTCACTTCTACAGTGGTCTCTGAAGATTTTCATTTTCTGTAGGAAGGAGCTGTGATCAGGTTTCTAGATGGAAGTACAACTGGGATGGCAATGGGATTAAGATCTTACCATGACAAAGCAATTCACCATTCAATGTTAAATACTAGTGTGTGCTACACTGAACCTTGCTTCACCCTCTGAAGTAATCTTTTTAACTACAAGTCTTTATTAAAACATCTGTCCTTGGTAAGTAAGGTCCTTACAGTTCGTACTCACAGACATTTGACTATGGTCCCGAGTCAGAAAAGAAAGAGAATGTCTAAGAGCAGATTTTCTCGGAAATTTGTGTCTTTGCAAAATGCTCTTTGGTATTTTCTATGGGCCTGATCTTCATGTGTTCGGGAGCTTCATGGCTGTAATGATGTCTTTCTTACCAGGACTTATCTTCCTGTCTGTATCTCTGCCCTGAGAAATTTCTACCATTAGCAAGAATCCAACCTTGATTTTAGGCACTACTCATGCATGTCTAAACAGGGCTGTTCCATACAGTATATATCTTCTACATATAGTTCTTACAGTATATAAAATGGACCTTAGACAATAACCCAGGTGATGCTCTGTATGTCTGGACTATTTTTGCTGCCTGGGTTAGTATCTCCCAGATGGCTCAAAGTGAAGGCAGATATTCACAGCTTGCACTGAATGGTGTAGACATATTTGTCTAATATTTCATGACTTTTTTGCTCTGCCTTTCCCATCCAAGTTGCCTGACACTGATAAAAGCAGATAACACGCATATTTAGAAACGCTAAAGGGAATCCTGCAAGATTTTTTGTTTATATTACTCAGCTGAATGGTCCCACCTGGTATTCTTCATGCCTGACAGGGCATTGTGACTGATCTTGGAATGAACAGCAGGCCAATTTCTCCTTCCAGTGTCTGAGCCATTAAGAAAAGGAAAGGAAAGGAAAGGAAAGGAAAGGAAAGGAAAGGAAAGGAAAGGAAAGGAAAGGAAAGGAAAGGAAAGGAAAGGAAAGGAAAGGAAAGGAAAGGAAAGGA
>NC_048926.1:58855679-58875485 GCF_011077185.1 Oxyura jamaicensis | reverse complement strand
GAAAGGAAAGAAAAAAAAAAAAAAAGAAAGAAAGAAAACGCTCTCCACTGCTTAGGTATGCTGCAAGTGTGTAGCAAAATAAATAGAATTTTCCAAACACTGTTTGGGCCATCTGGGGTTAACTCATCTTGCACCTATTTGACCTTGATGATTGCCAAGAATTTTTGTTTATTTCTTAAGCCAAATCTCTCTGCTTTCATAATGCTAGATTTTACTGGGAAAAATACCCTAAAAATAACTATGGTTAAAGTGCCTCATTTTGTCCTGTAAATATATCTGTAATATGGACAGTGTTACGTGCTTTGAAGTGTACTTTATAAAAAGTTATGAGAACAAAACTTTCAGCAAATAATAGAAGGGAGGGGCATGCTGGAGAAAAACAGGTAGGGATGAAAATACTGTGATGGGTACAGGAAATAATATATTGCCCTTTCTGCCTTGCACGCCAGAATTACATGTGTGAAATCTGATTTTTCTTTGTTAGGTCTGTTGTCTGAATGGGAGAAAGCGTCTCTCTGCTGTGCATGCCAAGGAATGAAGGATGTTGCTGCAATTGGTTGGGAGAGACTGTCTGCAAAGAAATGGGAATAGCAAATGGGAGAGAGTTCTTTTCTGACTAGTACTTCCAGTTCAGCATGACAACACTACGACTGCAAACTGATTCTGATTCACCCAACACTGTGAGCGTCATTCTCGCAACAAGTCCTGTTTAGCTGTTGCTGAACCAGTAGGGATGGTCCAGTTCAGGATGCCACCTGTTGCAAAGAATGGGGAAAAAGGTGGGGTAAGGCAAAGCTAGAGAAGACCGTGTGGTGACTGGGTTTTTTTTTGGTTATTGGTGCTGTGTGTGAGTTGTCAGAGGTACTAAGACAAAGAATTTTGATAACCCTTGGTTCCCCATCAATTCCTGTCAAACAGCAATAGTTCCTACCACAGCTACTGTTTTGTCCTCTCATAGCAGAACAAGCAGGATAGGTATGAAGCATGAATATCAAAAAAGTTCAAAGCAGAGTTGATCTGTTTAAGCAGTATGCAATCCTTGGCTTTTTTTTTTTTTTTTTTTTTTCCCCTCCCTCTGTTGTAATGGTCTACTTCAGCCATTTTGCATGCATAGAAAGACAGTACAGAATATAATGCATTATGGACATGTCAACTGAAACACACTATTGTAGTATTCAGTATTCAGAGGTGCCTAGCTTCAAGCTAACTAACCAAGGCCAATACACATTGTTATCATAACAGTCTGTCAGTGTAACCCAGTAGTGGAAGGAGCACAGAGGTAAGTAGAAGGATCCTGGTAGGATGCTATGCAGCAGGGGATAGCAAGCTGAGGACTGTCAAGAATTATGCATGATACAACTATGCCCAGAGAATACCTGTATGCATTCACTTCTAATGCAGTGGACTTTCTTGTCTTGTAAACAGAAGCTAGAAAACTTTAACACGAGCACACATTATTCTGCTCATTCATTATTATCATACGAAATATACCATGAACATGGTTAAAAGCTGGAACATGTTGTTTAGAGAGGTAGAGTAGTTCCTTGCAGACAGTTGAAACTGTCAACATAGCCTTAAGTAACCTACTCTCTCTGGATCTGTTTTGAGCAAGAGATGAACTAGATAACCTCTAGAGGACCCTTCCAGCCTACATGATACGTCTGTACTTTTACCAAGAATATATCACTTGAATAACAACCTGTTAAAATTCACAGTGGCTGAGTTTTACCAAGTCCTAAGAGGTAGACAAATTCTACAGGACACTGTGGGCTTATTAGGTCTATATGCAGGCATACAGATAAGCTGAAAGCTGTAGTTGGAATTTGGCAGGGTTTGGGTATGCTTACCAAAGAGTCATGCAACACATGAGAAAGACTTTGCCCCTGAAAGTAGGATTTGTAGAGTTCATTAAACTAGAAGAAAGAAAAGAGATGGCTATATAGGGAGGTACTAAGTGTAGAGAAGTGTTAACAGTTGAGCTGAGCCTGCTGAATAGTGCAGTCAAGAGGGGCAGGAGGTACAGTGCCTGTCTGAGAATCACAACCATGTATAAGCTCAAAATAAACTTGTGAGCAGGGTGGGAGCAACAGGACCTAGTTAGTTTGGCAGAGATTCAGGTGCTACTAGTATCTGAAGGAACCCAGAAGTGTCTAATATGGGTTGTAGCTGAAATGACAGCTAATTTTTTTTTTTTTTTTTTTTTGAATTTACTCCTAACTGAACATCTGTAGTAACATCTGAGCAATATTTGATATCCACTGTCCTTGTGTGATTCATAACAGATACAGATTATTCACTTTATTATTTGATATGCTAAAAGATGAAAGGGTTTTCATGGTTGTATCTTAAGGCTGTTATTACTGATTAGCTCAGAGATTTTAGTCAATTAATGATAATAAAAAGACCTAACTATTGTCACTAAGATATAACTCAACAGTAAAAGGCAATGTGTTAACTTGCCAGTGGTTAAAGAGGAGGATACTTTTCCTCCCTTAATACTTCTGTATGCTAAGCAGACACTGTTTGTTCAATTCAAAGAGTTGATTTTTTTCTCCCTCTGATGTGATGCTCTTCCCCACCCCCCTACTACTCTCTCTCTCTCTCCAAACACAGGATGTATTAATGGGATTCACTTTCAATGCATTAACATTTGAAGTCACAATTCTTTTTTCGTACTTACTCCTCTAGAAAAGCTGTAATCCCTTCATTATTCCATTCTATTCTCTTTTGAAATGACCCACTCTTCAACTTCATAAAAAGTCTATCATATTTCAGAAAGATTTAGGAAACTTTATTCTAACTTCAAAGATTTCTTGGACTGCTGGACAGCTGCATGTAAGGGAAGTGACATATTAAAGTTGACGGATGTTAATGCAAAGACAGCAGTAGAACATTATTTTAGTCATCAAATTATGTTTCAATGTACTTCTTCTCCTCCCTGACTGAGTGCATCTTAAGTCTGCAATAATAAGGGACAATAACAGACAGAAACAGGCTGGAAACTCTGACTTCTCATCCCTTCAGTGTAGTTGTGGACACTCATCAGCGTTTCATGTGGAGCCTCACAAGTAACGTGGAATTCACAAATGAAATTACCTCTTGAATTACCCTTTTACACATCTTAATATTTTCCCTTCCCTTCAGAAAACCATCCTGTGAAGCCACACCACTTGCCTGAGCAGTTTTCTTATCATCCCACTTGTCTGCAAAGAGAAATGCATCAGGAATGTATCCCTTCATCTCTTTGTATAAATTAGTATAATGAATGCTTCAAGTATATTCTGAATGACAGCCTTTTTGCCATGGTCCAGTGGCAGGATATTCACTGGCCAACCACAAATTTCTTTGCTGTCCAGCTGGTTGGTCAGTACTATGCAATTTGGTTTTCTTTACTAGGCTGGAATCATCTTCCCATTCCCTTTGAGAATCTTAATCTAGAGCAACAGTCCAGCTGTCACTTAGTGCAATTCCCTTTTCTCTCATCCAGACAGAGTGCAATATCATTCTGTTACTCTTCATTGAAAAACAAGATTGTTCTCTAGAATACTCATCTATGTAAGAGTTATCTTTAGCAAATCAGTGTTTAATAGCAATGTTTGTAATTTGTTTGAACAATTTTGTACATGTTTTTGGACAAGCTGACAACCAACCAGAGGTTTACACTGAAACACCATGCAGGGTTTTTCAGTAGTCTAGCTATTACCAGATAAATTACACATTTTGTTATACTCCTTCCTTGCAAAACATATTCTATGAGAACAATATACACCATGGCATCTCCAAGATTTTCTTCCTTATGTCTTTACTGTTTGTGTTTCATAACAGTTTTGCAGTTCAGGACAAATGGTTGAAAATAAGTTGGATGTGAAGGGTTTTTTAAGTGACTGAACATTTTATAAAAGAAAAATGGAGAATGGTTCTCTATACCCACCTTTCCTTTTCAAACATTAGTTGTTTCACTGGCTTCAAAAATATGCTAATGCATAAACTAGACAACCAACAGCTTTGTGCAAATGTTTGCTACTTACTTGGCCCCCCTATGAATTCTCTCATTTACTCACGTGTGGGGAGAGAGATAAGTAGAGGAATCTGAATTCATAGAAACATGGAATCAATTTTGTAGAGAAAAATCTGAGAACTGGCTAGTTGTTCACTGAACATGGTGTACAAATAACATTTAGCTGACAGCTTTATCTTGCCTAACGTTAAATTTTCAATAGCAATAGCTTTCAGCATATCAGAAAACTTTTTAAACATTGTGTATAAATTACAAGACCACCAGAGCTTGCCAGTTTGCAGTGGTGGAAAAAAAATCCATATATATCTGAAAAAAAAAAAAAAAAAAAAAACAAAACACAAACAAAAACTCAAAGCATCCAACACGATGAAAACACAAGTCTGACACTGTAGCTATGGAAGGGAAATAAAAACAGCATATAGGAGTTAAGGTTATTTAAAAAGTAAGGAGGAAAATATTTTTTTTTTTTAAAAAAAGACAAAGCAAAAGATTTCAGTCATTCAAGATTTCTCCTTCCTTTTTCTGTGCTTCACCATTTGTTACCATAGACACTAAAACAGAAAACGTCAAGTGTTTTGTATTTGTTTTCCAAATATGCAATGAATGCTACCTTTCTGAATGTGTGCATAGTGTATCTCTTCTGAATGTAATTCCAAGCCTGGAAATGGGTGTAGTATTTACTCTTTCTGCCATAATCATAGCAAAGTCAGGGATGCAACATCTAGTATACTTTAGCTTGACTGATATTGGAAGAAAGGTCATGTTATCCCTGTTTGTTCCCTTGCCTGGGGGTAAATATCACATTAAAATATGTCCTACATTGAGTCCCATTTGGTTCTACTTCTTCCAAGATTTTTTTTTTTTTGTACAAAGACCAGAAGTTGCAAATTTTTTACTCTTTCAGTAGTGATAATTGAAACAGTTCATCTGACTCAGTGTTGGCTTGCATTACATCTACATTTAGAATGAAATTGAGTGATTGGTTTAGATTGATTAGTGAGTGCTTTGAATCTCCATAGAGAAAGACTGAAAAATCTGCAAGTACTTCAGACTCTTTTTGTATTGTCTATAAAATGCTAGAATTCTTCCCCTTCCCTTTTCCTCCCTTTCTTTTCTCCTCTCTTTTCTCCTTTCTCCTCTTTTCTCTCTCCTCTCACCTGTCTCTTGATTAAATTTACAAATGGCAATAAAATAGTAGGTTAGTAGGCGTGGTAAAAGATTGTATTATACTAAAAAAATAAAAAATTTGAAGACAGTCAATAAGGTAAGGTATGCAGGAAAATATGTGAGGTGTGCAACAAACAGAGAATAGAGATAGTATACAATATACAACAAAACAAGCCCATTCTCTGAAAATGCATCATAAAGGCAGAACTCTGTCATGAAGTGTCTGGCAGTGGAAAGGAGAAAACGAAAAAGTCAGGAAGCCAAGAATGTTATATAGCATGTTCCTGATGCTGTCAGAGATTGTATCTTACATGTCTTTGCTTCCATAATTTAACAACATTCTCTGCCATTCAAAACAAAAAGCCACAGATTTAGGAAGTAGGTTCTGTTCCTGACTCACTCAATAGCTTTTTGACTGTGAGAAACAGGTCAGCAACAAATCTTCAGTTCGTCCTATAATAGAAATATTTTTGAGCCAGTAATTGTCTTTAGGTGTTTAAATCCCCGCTGAGACATTATGCCTTTAAATTAACAATGGAAAAAATAAGAGCCATTTAATGAAATAAGTTTGATGACATAGCCACCAGTACTTGAATTTCTTAATTTGCCAAATGGAATCAATACCACTTGTAATTCAGAATAATATTCTGTATGCAAGCAAAACTTGCTGTTCAATAATATTTGGAATGATTATTTGAGATTTTCAGATGACAAATGTTTAATGAAAAATATTTTCTGCTTGTTTGTGCACTCCTATAAATACATGATATAACAGCTAGATGACAAAACACATTTAAGAATCTCATTTGCTGTAAATCAGCTGATCTCTGAAGAAATCAACAGGATTTAAGCATGTACCAATTTACGCATTATTTTGTCTCTTTTCAGAATCAAGACCTTAGGGTGAAATTAACCCCTATGAACTTTCTGGTTACACTGCTTGCATCCTATATAAGCCCAAATATGAAGATTTAAATCAACTCTCTAAATGGATTTTATAGGACTCTTGCTGGCCCAGAAGACAAGTGTATAGTTGACGTGCTAATTATGCAAATCCAGCATCTACAACTGTTATTATTGGGACCTTTGTAGTTATGAACAGATCTACACTTCCAAAACTTTCTCTGCTGGGTTGAGTGACTAGTTGCACAAAAGGATTCAGTGATAGACCTTTGTAGTGTTTATCTGTTTTGGTACAAATCCCTAAATAGAAGAAATTGTAGGGTTAGAATTGTTGTGGTGTTAGAAGCACAATGATTATGGAAAGGTGTGGAAAAATATTTGAGACAGTCAGCATTACGTTGATGTGGTAATATACTTGCAAATTTTCAAGGAATTTTCATTGTTATATGTAGAAGATTACTTATAAATAATAGTGTTCAAATTACTAAAAGTTATTTATGGGTTTTATGGGATGTTCATTTGAACACTTGCCTATTAGAATACAAGCTATACCGCTTGCTTATAGAGCACCCCCCTCAGACAATGAATAGAACAGAATGAGCTATTGCCTTACCATTCTTTTTTCTATTTAAATGTAATTTACTAACACCTGTTAAATACAATAGTAACTACAAATTACTTTGCTAGTGCTGACCTGTAGAAACTCCAATTACTACAAAGCCCTTCTGTCACCAGCAGTATGATTAGAAAATTAAGACTGTACAAATGGATAAAGGATAACACATCACAGTCTCAGAAAACAGCAAACAAAAGAGCTAAGTGATTGTTGAACTCATATCTTTAGAAATGTTTATCAATCACCTTCTGATTGGCTTGTCAGGAGATACGTTTACAGGAATCTTCCTTTTTTTTTTTTTTTTTTTTTTTTTCCATCCTTGGGTATTGCATGTTTATAATATACTCCTTATATTGGTACTGATCTCTGAACTCTACTGTCCATATTGCATGGCATCCCTGCTATGAAGTAACATCCCAGCTCTCCCAATCAAGTTATATACAAGGTTATTTTTTTTTCCTTTTGTAAGTGCTCAGGGCTGTTCAAAACATCTTTTGTTCTTCCCCTGGCCAGAAACTATCATATTCCTTATCCTTTTAGAAAGTGCTTCAGAGTGCAAAAACAGCTTGAAAAGAAAATATTTCAGGAATTGTTTTGGGCTCTTCACCACTTCACAAGGGACAGCCAGCACATAAGAATAACCAACCCTTATGAGTCACGTATGCTTTTCTCAGGACACATCTCCCTAAGAGTGCTTGAGCCCCAGGGTAAATCTATTTAGTGCACAATCTGTCCTTTAATTCACATATATCTTGTGATGTTTATCTGGATTTCTTCCAGCTTGATACTCATCTGAATATTCTTCTGAATTTTTCAGTAGGATAAATTGGCAATAGTTCTGCAATATTAGTGATATTTTCTTCAGGCTGCTTTCTCTTGAAGTGTATGCATACTGAAGTGGAATTGTAAGTGTGGAAGGCAAATTTACACAGCTACTATTTCCCCAGACTTGAGAAGTTTTAGATTTCTTTGAGGGTAAATTCCCTTCAGCCACTATGGAAGTTTATACCATGGATGTTCTTGTTCTTGCATGTTCAGCATTCTCAGCAGTTTTTGGAACAAGTCCTGTGTGTGCTGCAAGAGTTAAATAGCAATGAGTAAGTCATACTTCATTTGGGTCAGAAAAGTAAACTTCATCCTAATGTGTAGTCCTATTATCTGCTGTTTTTGGCAAAGAAATGCAGGTGCACAAGTTGTCATTGATAAAATCAAGCTGGGCATATGTTTTGCACATGACTGAAGGAGCAGAAGGTTTTAAAAGAGCTGTATTCATGAATTGTATCTGATGGATAGAGCACACCACACCAAATATTTCAAAAATAACTATGGTATTGGCATCAAAAGACCTATAATCTGCAGGAAAATCCACATACCTCTTGGGAATGCCAAGAGAGATCTATCATTTACCTGTAGTCTGAAAGATAGTGTTTTAGATAAGAATCATATATACCCTATATACTCCTTTTAAGCTGATCAGTATAATTAAAACTACTACAGAAACTGCCCCAGTATATTAGTGAGGGTAGGTAGATGATGTTCATGATCTTTAAAATACTTGGAAAAGTTCTGTTTTTAATAGAGAGGAAAAAAAGGCCCACAACACAAATCAAACTACTGTTTGCTAGAAACTTGTGTTCTGTTGCTGTTGGTGACAGAAGGAAAAATTAACCAGGAAAGCTGATAATTTCCTGCCATCTTCAGTTAGAATTAGTAAGAAGTTTCATCTGATACAGTACTCTTTATCTGTTAGCATGTGAAAGTGTTTCAAAATGGGAACCATCCAAGATTTGAGAATCAATATGGGGTATTGATGGGTTCTGAGATGTAAACCTGAAGAAATAACAGCTACTAATAACAACGGAGGCTATTATAACAGATATTTTTACCAGTCAGTGTAGTGGGTTTACGTGGCAAGGTTTTGGTAGCAGGGGGCCATAGGGATGGCTTCTGTGAGAAGGATCTGGAAGCTGCCCCATGTTTGGTAAGGGCCCCACTGCTGACCAGAGCTGAGCCAATAAGTGATGTTGTTTGAGTCTCTGTGAGAGCATATTTAAGACAGAAAAAATGCTGCGCCACACAGCAGCTGGGAGAGTGAGAGGAGTGAGGAACAGCCTTGCAGGTGCCAAGGTCAGTGAAGAAGGAGGGGGAGAGGTGCTCCAGATGCCGGAGCAGAAGTCCCCTGCGGCCTGTCGTGAGGACCATGGTGAAGCAGGATGTCCCCCTGCAGCCCATGGAGCACCACGGTGGAGCAGGGTTCTACACTGCAGCTTGTGGAGGAGACCACGGTGGAGCAGGTGGACCTGCACCAACGGAGACTGCGGCCTGTGGAAGACCCCTGCCGGAGCAGATTCGGGGCCGGACCTGCAGCCCGTGGAGAGGAGACCATGCAGGAGCAGGTGACCGGGCAGGAGCTGCTGCCCGTGGGGGACCCAGGTTCGAGCAGTGTGCTCCCAAGGGATGGACCCCGTGGTACGGACCCATATCTGGAGCAGTTCTTGAAGAGCTGCTGCCTGTGGACAGCCCATGCTGGATCAGTTCAGCAAGGACTGCATCCCGTGGGAGGGACCCCACAGCACAGGGGACGAGAGTGACCGAGAAGGAGCGGCAGAGAAGAAGCACTACAGACTGACCATAACCCCCATTCCCCCGTTCCCCTGCGCCGCTCGGGGGGGAGGAGGTGGAAGAGGGTGGATTGGGGGGGAAGGTGCTTTTGGTTTCTTTCATTTGTTCCTCATTTCAGTATCTTGTTAGTAATAGGCAATAAATCTCACTATCTCCCTATGCTGAGTCTGTTTTGCCCATCACAATAATTACTGTGCAATCTCCTTGTCCTTATCTCAACCCTTGAGCCCCTTTCATCGTATTTTCCCCCTGCTCCTCTTTGAGGAGGGGGAGTGAGAGAGCGGTTGTGGTGAAGCTCGGTCGCCCACCCGAGTAAAACCATCACAGTCACTCAGACTAGATTTCTGTTTTATAACCTCATGTGACTTTTTCTATTTCTGAGTAAACAATGAGAGGTAACAACGCTGTATTTTTCAAATCTTCTGAAGAATCCTGAAACACACTAAAGTGCTGTTCTCAGGAGAATGATGTGTTGTTGCTCCTGATGCTATGTCTCCCCTACCAGTCTGTCTGTGTTTGGGCTGCTGTCACTGGCATACAACTTACAGTCCTGCCTCCTGAGGTGCAGTTGTCACTCAATTACTACTCAGGGCATGTGCAACATTAAGAAACCTAGAAGGATTCAGCGCTGCAAAAAACTTTAGACTCGTTCTTGTAAATAGCTTTGTAAAGGATTTGTTTCTTGCTCATTCACTGCCTCTGAATGTGGGTGCATTACTAACAGTCTCTGAAAACCTACATAACACGATTTTGTTTGTAAAACTACAACCAATGTTTTTGTCCCTTGGATAACTATAGAAATGCTACTAATGATGCGCTGAAAATAGATGTATCAAAGAGTCAGCAAACAAGAGAGACAAAACTAGGACCTTGCTGCAAGAGGATTGCACAGAAGATTCATGAACCCACCCGAGGGTGCTGAGGGAATTGACAGATGTGTTTGCTGAGCAGCTTTTCATCATCTATCAGTGGTCATGGTCCCAGACCATGTGGAGATGTCCCAGATGACTGGAGACTTTCTGATCACTGAATAACAGAATTGCAGAGGTTGGAAGGGACCTCGAGAGTTCATTGGGTCCCACTCCCAAATATGATGCCTGTCTAAAAGAAAGGTTGTAAGAAGGACCTGGGGAACTACAGGCCTGTCAGCCTGACATCGGTACCAGGAAAGGTGATGGAACAGATCATCTTGAATGCACACAGCATGTGCTGGGTATCAGGCCCAGTCAGCATGGGTTCATGAAAGGAAAGTCCTGCCTGACCAACCTCTTCTCCTTCTATGACTGGGTGACCAGCCTGGTAGATGAGGGAAAGCCTGTTGACATAGTCCACCTTGACTTCAGCAAGGTCTCCCACAGTATTCTCCTGGACAAGCTGTCAGCCCATGGCTTGGATGGGTACAC
Organism: Oxyura jamaicensis; assembly: GCF_011077185.1. Lineage (NCBI taxonomy): Eukaryota > Metazoa > Chordata > Aves > Anseriformes > Anatidae > Oxyura > Oxyura jamaicensis. The sequence goes on along the minus strand of NC_048926.1, from coordinate 58,864,756 downwards.
TCTTTGTTGGGTTAAAAACTGGCTGGACAGCTGGGCCCAGAGAGGTGGTGAATGGAGTGAAATCCAGCTAGTGAATAGTCATGTGTGGTGTTCCCCAGGGGTCAGTGTTGGGTCCATCCTCTTTTATTGATAATTTGGATGAGGGAGTTGAGTGCACCCTCATTAAGTTCGCAGACGACACCAAGCTGGGGGAAGTATTGATCTGCTGGAGGGTAGGAAGTCCTTGCAGAGGGACCTGGACAGGATGGGTCGATGGGCAGAGGCCAATGGGATGAGGTTCAACATGGCTAAGTGCCGGGTCCTGCACTTTGGCCACAACAACCGATGCAGTGCTACAGGCTTGGGGCAGAGTGGCTCAAAAACTATGCAGAGGAAAAGGATCTAGGGGTGCTGGCTGATGCTCGCCTGACCGTGAGCCAGCAGGTCCAGCCAGTGGGCCCAAGAAGGCCAATGACATCCTGGCTTGTTTCAGGAATAGTGTAGTCAGCAGGACCAGGGAGGTGACTGTCCTCCCGTACTCAGCTCCGGTGAGGCTGCATGTCAAGTACTGTGTTCAGCCTCACTACAAGAAGGACATCAAGGCTTTGGAATGTGTCCAGAGAAGGGCTACGAAGCTGGTGAAGGGCCTGGAACACAAGTCCTGTGAGGGCACTGGGGTTGTTTAGACTGGAGAAGAGGAGGCTCAGGGGAGACCTCATTGCTCTCTACAGCTATCTGAATGGAAGGTGTGGGGATCTGGGGGTCACCTGCTTCTCACACATAATTAGCAATAGGACAAAAGGGAATGGCCTCAAGTTGCAGCAGAGGATGTTTAGGTTGGAAATTAGGAGACATTTCTTCTCAGACAGAGCAGTCAGGCATTGGAATGGGTTGCCCAGGGACGTGGTAGAGCCACTGTCCCTGGGGATGTTCAAGGAAAGTTTGGACATGTTGCTTATAGACATGGTTTTGTGGGTGATACTGGTGTTAGGGGGATGATCTTGGAGGTATTTTCCAACCTTTATGATTCTATGATGTAAACCTCATGACTAGGAATGAATGCAAGTAAAGCTGTATTTACTCCTTTTAGCTCCTGTGGTAATTTTCACAAGAGTCAATTTCTCCAATTATCTTATATCATTTGACATTTGCTTAGGAATGTTTCTGACCTAGGAAAGACTACTTAGTATTTATAGGTATTTTGAATACATTTCTGTTTCCTATTGCTGACTGGTAGTGGTACCCGTTTAGTTTCAAATACAGTGTGTCAAAAGACTTTCCTGCTAATGTGTATTACTTGCATTTTTATTAGAGCAGTAGTCAGAAGTACAATGTTCTCCCATCTTCATTTTTATAGCAGTCAAAATGAAATGTCTGGAAGGATGACAATATTCTGTAACTTTTCTTGGTCAAAGAAATTTTGCTTAAAGCTTACTTTTTCTCCTTAATTCATATATAATTTAAACCAACAATTTCAAATGATAAACAGCCAAAGCTCTACACAAAGAAGGAATTAATGCTTTGAGATATCTGTTAGTAGGCTATATGAGGAAGATAAATGGAGGTTATATTTTAAAAGAAGGTTTAAATAAGATAAAGATTTAGGGAAGCAAACTCATGAAAAAGGAAATTCAAAGAGGAAAATTTCACAAGCTAATAACATGCTCAGTAGGGTGTAAGTTCAGACCTGTGAAACTGGCATGTTTATGAACATGTTCAGAGCTGGAAAAACTTTTTGGTAAAGACGTGAATAACAGCTTCAAAAATTCCAGTTTGTTTCAGAACTCCAGTCTTAGTCATGCTTCAAGAATTTGAAGATCAAAAGAACCAATGTTGTATGAACTGGATACTCAGCTGGCATAAATCAGGATTGATCTATTTAAAACAATGAGACTACTGAGCTACACCAGCTGTGGATGTAGCCTCATATTTTTCATGCAATAGGAGAATTTACTTTGTGCTATATTCCAAACTGCAGCCAGTGTATTTACTGATGCCATGTTTGACCACTGGGCCATAGCTTTCCTGCTGGGCAGGCTGCTTTTTGGGCAGAGACTCCTCCAGGGCTATGATAAAGCAGAGCACTTTGCACTCCCCATCATGAAGGAGGCAAATTCAGCATGCCCTCTGGCTGACAAAGGGAAGCAACATCATATTGCTATGTTTTTGCTCTCATCCTGTTTCCTTAGGGGTACCTGGGAAAAGAGGCTGGGGAAAGAACAGTGCCAGCTTGATCGAAATTCACAGGGACCATCACAATCTCCTGAAACTCTTGAAAGAAAATGGCTGATGTTTTTATTGATCAAATTGCTATCTTCCCTGAGCCTTTTCCTCTCCATATGACTGCCCATGCACACATTATACAGTGGAAGGTGTACAGTGTTTTTCTGAAAATAGTGTAAATGGGAGTGGACTTCCTCCCTTGGTGATGTTAGATAAATCTGGTGGAAGAAAGCTAACAAAAACGTTTTGGGCATCTGTGTATAGCTCTCTGTCCATCTGCTGATCAGCCTTTATCAGGGATGATGAAGGTAAATAAAAATAGGCTGTTAGGGCTTTCAAGATACACTTAATCTGTTATTCTTGACTGAAATGAGATGATCATTTTTTTCTAGAGAATAAGCAAATCCAAATCCTCTTTCTTTCCCTCTTTCCTTTCCGTCCCTCCATCTCTTCCTCCCTAAAAGGTAATAATAGAGTGAAGCTAACTCTTTAGCAGTGGAAATTTTAGAATTCTGGTATTTTTTTTTTTATTATTATTTTTCTTGAATTCTTGCTATGGTTCTGTTAAATAACTTTAAATTTTACCAATCCCACTACTTTCCACAATTTTGATTTTTGCACTTGTATATTATTTGCATCTACATGGAGCATATCAGGTCAATTGTGTATCAGAATAACACAACATGGGAACCGGAAGGAGAATTCTGAGTGAACTATATGTGCCTGAAAAAAGCTTTTTAGTTTAGATGACTTGGAAATACAAAGAGCTTATAGGAAGAGTGAACAGTATAAAGTTTCTTAGGTAGATAACTACTCGTCTTCCTCATTTGTTATATAAATCAAAGCTAAGCCAAATATCTGCCTTCTTTTAGTTAGGCTCAAAGCTTAATTTGAAATAAGATGTTTTTTGTATAGCAGTTATATTTTAATTTATTCTGTTGTTTACCAAAAAAAAAAAAAAAAGGGGGGGGGGGGGGGGGGGGGCAGGGGGGAGAGAGAAGGGAAAACAGAGATACAGAGATGCTATTAGTACTGTTAAAATGTTGTAAAAGCTTCCAGGGAAGCAGATATCAGTTCACAAATATGACATTTCTCATACTGCTGAAATAATGGAAAAGCGAGTTGTGAAGCTTTTACTTTATGAGTGCTTGTGGCAGTCCACAATAACAATTCCTATTAATAAGATATATAATGTTTCTCAACATGTGTCCTGATCCGCAACTATTATGTCAATAAACATAGCTAATCAGCTTAATGTGCTTTAGGGTGAGACAAGCAGTGAATACCAATACACAGATAATAAGAAAGGAATCTCTTTTATCATTTTCTCTCTGATAGGGCAAGCCTGTGCATCCATCTGTGGTCTATTCTCTTAATGAATACCGTTTGAAAAAAAATCTGAGAAGGTGGATTTTTTACATTAAGAAAAAAAAAGATATTTTTAAGTGAAGAAAGTGAAGAGAGACTTTTCCCCTTTAAAAAAAAAAAAAAAAAAAAAGTGATGTAACTAAGACATTAATGTCTGTTTTCAAACTAGGCCATTTTTATTACAACCTGGTATTGTTTAACAAACAATGATTATGCTTTGACTTTTTTTGGAGGAAATTGACTTCTTCAGGCTCAAATATTAAAATGTAGAGAAGATATAATTTGGGCTAGTTTTTATCTTTCACTGAACTATTCTGTGCACCTCTTTGTACTGTTGTGAAAATTTGTCCTTAACCTTCTCTTCTACCTGTTCATTAGCTGTCCACATTTTCTTCCGGTCTGGAATATTTATATTTGACTTACCAAAACATGCTTAATGTTGTATAAGAACTGTCTTGAGAACTCTTATATTTCTTGAGAACTCTTATATTATTATAATTTCAAAATGAACTGTTACAGTGCAGACTGAAGAAACTTAACACAAATGAGTAGTGATGCTGTTAAAGGCGTATACAATTTATTTATCTTTTAAAATCAACTTTCCAACTTAATTTTGTCTCCTTACCTTGAGTACTACACATTTAACTGTGGGGATAAAGCATGAATAAACATCACCGGCAGACTTTGACAAACACTGCTGTGACTTCTCCTTTGTAAAGTGAGGAGGCCCTGCAGTGTGTTGAATTTCTGGGCTGTTTGAATGGTTAGATAGTTTTTACATCTTGGATGGGAAAAAGAAATACATAATTTTCAAGTATATCAAAGACAAAAATATTCCTTTAATAAACAGAAGCGAGCTACTGAAAAGCTGTGGACCAAATTCTAATCTGTGCGTATTTCAAATACATTTCATTGATTTTGTAGTCTTGCAGAGCTACATAAAAACAGGGAAGAGAGAAAAGGAAAAGACCAGTTAGGTCACCTAGCCTGTCCCTCAGGGGGTCAGTAAAGGATTGTTCCCTACAGTGTACAATAATCATTTAATCTAATTATACAACTCCTAAGAACAACCAATCAATTTAATCTCTCAATTAATGAAACATTCTTTGAGTCTTTTTCAATAAATAGTGGTACTTTGAATTCTAGATAAATGGCATGTTACAGTTGAAGGAAAAAATAAATCTATGTGCATAAAAATAAGATTTTTAAACAAACATCTAGCAGAAATCAGGTCTTCGTTGCCATTCTTTGTAGGTGCCAGGACACAATTGCAAGAAGCAATGCAGCAAAGGCTAGCCAAGTGTATTAGGGTAAAGGATTGTGAGGCAAGTGAACAACTAATATTTTCTTTTATTTTATCAAATGGGTTTTATAAATTATATCTCTGAAGACAAGAACCCTCAGTTCTGGACAGTTTGATTTTTAGACTCTCCAAGCTGTCACTTGGAGTCACCACAACTCACCACAAGACTTTTCTTTTTCTATATATACTTTTAGTAAATTGGTAGACAACATGAATTAAGTACACTTTGTGCCTGTCACCAATCATCTTTTGTCCCGATGGATTCTTATTAACTGTCCTGTTGACTTGTTGGCTTCCAGCTGAGCTATACTCTGCTTGCTCATATTTCAACTGGCAGCTTTGCTTTCAACTAACTTTACTCTAACCTGAATATTCGCCTCCCAGTTAAATCAGAATGTGGAGAACATATGTTTATTGACCAGAGCTGAAAACATGTATAGCAGCGTGTATTTACAACTAACTGAGATTCTGTTTGGCTTGCAGGTCTCACTTTCCCATCACTTTTTTTTTTTTTTTTTCCCTTTAGTATTGTTTGGATGGCTCCTGCTTTCCAAAAGGTGTTACATATTTATTTATTTATTTATTTATTTTTGGTGTGTGTGTGCGTGCGTGTGTGCGTGCGTGTGTGTGTGTGTGTGTGGCTTGATTAAGTTTTCTCTTCTAATCAGATCTTTTTTGCTTGATTACTTTTCCCCTTGATTTCTTCCCTTGGAGAGCTCTGCTGAAAGAAAGATTCTCAGACATCTGGACTGATAATCTTTATCTTCAGTCCTTAAATAAACCTGTATATATTCTTTCCTATTAACATAATTGGGAGTTTTGTCTAAGTAAAGACGAAAGGATCATTCCATCAATATTTACATTATTTCCATGATGAAACCTCATTGCTGTGTATATATATAGCCTGCTAATGTTCATAACATAACTTTAAAAACAGAGCTACAAGTCAAGGTAATGCTTAACATACAGAACCTCATGAGATCTCTTACTTTCAGCAATTGACATTGTACCTTCTTCTGTGAGTTTTAATCTGTGTTCACCATTTATCTGTTTGCTTGACTGTAAAAAGATTAGTTATTACAATAATTTTAATTCTCTATATCTTGTATGTGGATGGCTGAAGAATTCCTGGCAGTTTGACGAGGACTGGGCATGTGAACTGTTGCTGAATTAAAGACTTGCTTTTCAGTTTGAAGGTCACCACAGGGTGGATACTTGAAAAACTATGAATAAAACATTTAGATGTATTTTCCTCCTTAAAGATTCTGAATATTGTGCAATAATATTTGTTTCTGTTTTCTTATTTATTTATTTATTTATGAAGTACATTTCTGTTAATGTTTTAAAAATCTCCTAAACTTGTCAGTGGGAGAGCTGAGGCAACTAGCTGCCATTCCAGTGCACAACCAACACCACTAGTTCTGGCAACTGCCAAACACATTCCCATTGAGAGATTCTAGGTTAATTACAAAAGTAGATTTTTTCTACTTCCATGTGGACTATAGAATAAGGTTCTGGATGGCTTAAATAAATAAATAAATAAATAAAATCTAACCATGACTACTCAATTATAAATGAATGTTGGAGACACTTATCTGGCTGTTGCAATTTAGAGTAGCCTTGAGGCTTAGTTGTGTTGCATATCTCAAACAGACAGGCATGTTGGAATGCTGCAGATGGGTTAAACTTCATTAACCCTTGCAGAGCTCCACCATCTGGAGACTAGGAGACTATGAATCTCTGGCTTTTCATCTTCATGGGATTTTCTCCTTTACATATGCAATAAAGCCAGGTAAGTTCCAGGACACCTTTCAGTGTCCTCACATTAGTTTAACAATTTTTTAAAATTAGCAGTTACAGTTTCCTGAAAACTTCAGAGTCTTGTACTCTATTTTTTTTTTTTTTTTTTTTTTTTCTAGTTGCTTAAATTGAGAGATAATTATAATAGTATGAGTCCATTTCTGTAGTATCCCTGGCTGTACTATTAAATTAGACAGTGTTAGAGAATGGTCCTGGATATTGGGGCACAGACATCTATACTGCCGAATTGTTAACGTAGTCATTGGCATGGTTGACAAATAACTTTTTCTGAAACTACTTGCAGGTGTGATTCACCAAGTAGTATAATTCAGGGACAATTTCCAATAGGAAATTTGAATATACTCACCTGATTGTGGAAGCTACCAGAATCAGATGATATGCTAGATGTACTGAAGCATGTATTAATTAGAATGGTCTGTAGCTACCAAACAAAACCACAGAATATCCCTTCCTGTAGGAAAAGACTAAAAAAGATTATTGAATCCAAACCTTGGCTTCAGAAAAAGCACCAAAAATCAAACTGAGAGAGTTGTCCAAATACTTCTTGAATAGGCTTGGTGCTGTGACCACTTCCCTGGGGAGCCTGTTCCAGTGCCCGACCATCCTGTCAGTGAATAACCTTTTCCTAACATCCATCCTGAAGCTCCCCTGATACAACTCTATGTTGTTCTCTCAGGTCCTGACACTGTCACTGGAGAGAAGAGATCAGCACCTTCCCATCTGCTCCCCCTTGTGAAGAAGCTGTAGGCTGCTATAAGTCTTCTCTTCTCGAGGATGAACAAACCAAGTGACCTTAGCTGATATTCATATGTTTTGACCTCTAGACCCCTCAGTGTCTTTGTTGCCCTTTGGACACTCTAATAGTTTTATGTAATTTTTATACTGTGATGCCCCAAACTGCACACAGTACTTGGGGTGAAGCCGCACCAGCACAGAGCAGAGGACGATCCCTTCCCTTGACCAACTAGCAATGCTGTACTTGATGCATCCCAGGGTAGGGTTGACCCTCCTAGCTGCCAGGGCACACTGCTCACTTATATGCAAATTGCCTTTGACCAGAAAGCTCAGACCCCTTTCACAGGGCTGCTCTCCAGTCTCTCAAAATATACTACTAAGAATGTTCTTTATGAAGATGAGAACTTCTGTTTTAATGCTTTGTGATTATGACCATAGTTTCTTTCTCTGTTTTCCTGTTTAAAATCCTGACATGTGTCTGCTAATCTATAATATTTTATTTTCTACTTAAGTACAAGTTCCTTTATGTTTCTTGCCTATTGTAACTGAAGCTGCTAATATATTTTTAATTGGACCTATAATCTGTAGGGTTAAGATGTCAAGCACATTCATGAAAGTTCTTTTTTTTTTTGTGGCTGACACTTTCACTCTCAGTAAAATAATTGTTTCCCTTTGTCACTTCCAGTGTGAGTGGTAAGGGTCAATTTCAAGAGTCGGATTTGAACTTCATGCGACATAAAAAAATTATTTCCTCAAAAACGCGTTATATTTCCACCACAGTATTAAGATTTCATAAATTATGTAAATTTAATATCAGGCTTATGAATTACATGTCAGTCAGTGTTCCATGTTATAAGTACAAGAAAGTAGTCTATGGTATGCTATAATGATCTGTTTCACTGATGATAATCATTCTCTTGCAGGAAGCTTTTACCTACTGCATTTTAAAATGATTTGAAAGTCCTTGGTATGATCCAGCAAATGATTAAATTAATAGAAAAAATGCAGTAATCATCTGATCAGAACTCTTTTCAAACCAGAAGACTTCCAATAGACAAATAACAACAGCTGTCTAACAGTTGTAGTACAAAGGACATAAGAAGGAGAATTTATTTGACTTGCAGTGTCTGTAATGATAAAGTAGTGATAATTATTTGCACAGATCATTTGAGATCTATGCTAAAATTTATTTTTTTTTGGTCTCAAAGCACATTCAATCACAATTAGACACACTCACACAAAAGAAGAATCTGCACAAAAATCTATGCACAAAGAAGGACAATTTGGATTCTGCAGTGTTGTTACAGTTTGAACAACTCAGCCTGATTAGCTGGTAAAATAATAGTTGAGATCTGTTTTGCTAATTAAGAGCTTCAATTAGGAAGATCTGTTCATCTGTAGGTTGCAGATATGTCTTATGGAAACTGTGGCTAAATAGCAAGTGATTCTGGATCAACTTTTGTGAATGTTTGGTTACCATATTTTTCAACATCTTTTTAAAGTTATAGATCCCTTCCCTTCCCTTCCCTTCCCTTCCCTTCCCTTCCCTTCCCTTCCCTTCCCTTCCCTTCCCTTCCCTTCCCTTCCCTTCCCTTCCCTTCCCTTCCCTTCCCTTCCCTTCCCTTCCCTTCCCTTCCCTTCCCTTCCC
>NC_048926.1:58791749-58850679 GCF_011077185.1 Oxyura jamaicensis | reverse complement strand
CCTCTTTCCCTTCCCCTTTCCCTCTCACAAGAATTAGGGGAACCAGCTACAGAGAAACATTTTAGAACTGGGAGCAGGAAACTAGTGGAAAGGTAGCAAAAATTACCTCACTGGAATTTAGGTTGGGAAACTCCTACCTTTGATGTCAGCTAACATACATAATTCTTTTCCTGTCTCTGAGGTACATATAGTTGTGGATCAAACTAATAATAAATTTATATTTGTTTTGAATGATATGGTTTATAAATGAGTTTTATGAGGAGTGGGTGAGAGAACTGAGGCTATTTGGTCTAGAGAAAAGGAAACTGAGGGGAGACATTACCGGTCTCTACAACTACCTCAAAGGAGGCTGTAGCAAGGCAAGTGTCAGTCTCTTCTCCTAAGCAAGAAGTGATAGGATGAGGAAATGACCCCAGGTTTTGCCACAGGAAGTTCAAGTTTGTTAGGAAAGAATTCTTCACTGAAAAGGATGTGAGGCATTGGAACAGGCTGCCCAGGGATGTGGTTGAGTCACCATCCCTGGAGGTATTGAAAAGATAGGTAGATATGGTGTTTAGGGACATAGTTTAGTGTTAGACTTGGCAGTGTAGGGTTAATGTTTGGATGTGAGGATTGTAGAAGTCTGTTCCAACTTAAATTATTCTATAATTCTGTAAATTATAAAATCTCCAGAGCATCTACAATAAAATGGTTTGTTGAATGAACAGAAATATTTAATAGGAGGAATTACAGATGAGATATCCTATATAAAATAGAAATATAAAAAGCATTCTCATAAAATTGACACCAATACTTACCACCACTTCTATTTCTTCTATTTCTTCTGAAGTTCAAGGGCTCCACAATTATTTCTTTCAGTTTCTCTCTTTTTTGATTTTTTTTTTTAACTCTTTGCATACTCTCTGAGTCCAGCTGCTGGTGCAGCTGTGAGAAAGTGTGGTATTGTACGGCTTCCATTTCTGTGACTATTACAGTGAATGCATGTTCCGTCTGTTGGCTTCTTTTTCATGCTCCAGAATCTGGGATCTGTTTGGGATCAGTTGCAAAAGGGAAAAAAAAAAAAAAAAAAAAAAAGTAAAATCAAATGATAGGTAAAATTTCATATTTTTTAAAATAAAAAGTTGGTCAACCCCCATAAGTTTACAATCAAGAAAATAGTTTAAAAAACTGTTTATTTCCACATTGAACAAAAGCATCTCATTAAAAAATTCAGAATCATCAGTTTCAGTGGTACCCTTTTAAAATTAATGGGTTTATTATTTCAGTGCAAATAAGTATAAGCGAAGGAGAACATTTTTGCATAATGCAGTGTCAGTACAGGTTATACAGTACAAGAAATGAGAGCTGATCAGGATGTAGTTCTATTCTTCAGATTTTTTACCTTTTATAGTAACTAGTGCTAACTCTCATTAGGGAGCTGCCTTCAAACTATTTCTCACAGGCAGTAGAAAGGCCACTTTTGCCTTACAAAAATGTCATGTCCAGGTCTAATAATTCCATGGCACAGTTAGGTGTATTCCTGTACTCTGATATGCAGATATACTGAAATAATGCTTCTGAAATAAAATAAACTAAACTCAACATTTTATTTAGTGCTAATACTGTCACATTATTTTCCACACTATGCTTTCCTGATGTCATTTAGATGCTGTGATTTCTTTTGCTTAGGTTATCCTTTTCCAGTGGAATACACTTGAAATCAGTACATGTTGACTTGATATAGTCTGTAGACTTCAAATTATATAAACAAACAAACAAACAAACAAGAAAATAAGCATGCTAAAAGTACAAGTCAGAGAAGCCAGAAACATCTCTCAGAGCAGTGAAATTAGTGCTAAGTGAACACCTTTTTCAGTTAAGATTTTCCATCAAACTGTAATTTAGAAGGCAGGGAAAATGAGAAAAGGGAAAAAACAGAAGATAAGTGAAAGAAAAGAATATTTTCTTGAAACAGAATTTAATCTGTTTGAAAATGTCAGGTGAAGGAGACAGTGAATTAATATTGTGATAGTGGGCCTTAGCAAAAGCAATTAAATTCAGGAGGAAAATGATAAGTTAAGAAAGATTTACGAGTAGTAAATGAACCCTTGAGTAGTTGATGCAGATGAGCAGTGGTTAGAAATGGATAGATATATCAAGCTTGTAAAATCTTCTGCAAGAGCTGTATGAAAAACTTACTGGGTTTGTGAATAACAGAATTTGTAGATACTGATTGCTAACAAACTCTTCAGCAAGCAGTATAAATTATACTGATGGAGAATTAATCTGTTGCTCACAATGGGGAAAATATTTTTCATTTATTCATTGCAAATTTAGGCTGTATTTATAGATATATTATTGTAAGTTTCAGAAAGTCACTAATATGTTACATTTCCAAAGATAGTAGTATTAAGCTTCTGTAGTCCAGTGTTTAATTTAGCAAAGGGCAAACTGATAGACACAGATAAAGTAGAAAAAATATTGGAAAGCCCTCTTGCTTAATATGTAAACTTTCCTATATTTGATGGATTTTGTGATTTAAAATGGCAAAGACTCATCTTCATTAAACTTGTTTACTATAATTATAGAAGGACTGTCACAATAATCATTAAATTTGATCCATTTGTGTGTGCTCCCACTTTCTGTCTGCCTCCCAGAATTTTCATTCCAGCCACGAGTGCTGGTGTTTCTTAGTTGTACATCTGGTACAGTGTTTCTGACAGCAACATCACTCCGCAGGGACCAAATGTGCCATCTGTATGACACTCTCAGTATCTAATGGTTTAAGAGCTGGAGACTCATAACCATCTGAAAAACTATGTTTTCCAGGATGCTATATTGTTGGCCTCTGATCCACATTTTACCATAGAGGTACATATTGCACAGTATTACTGCTCTGTGTTTCTTTCTCCATAAATATGAGAAAGGAGGAGAAGAAATACCTCTGACTTTATCAGACAGGATGCCCTCATTATATCTAGCTGCAGACAAATTAAAAGAGAGAAGGATTAAAAACCAACCAACCAACTCACCAAACAAACAAACAAACAAAAAACCTCACCAATAAAACCCTAAGAGGTACTCATCTCCTCAATGGAAGAGCTGATTCTAATAGAAATGTAATGTAAAATCACCCTGTGAAAGAAGAAGTGTACAAACAGATGTTTAGCATTGGCTATAAAGCATGCAAGTGTTGCCTTAAGCTACGGTAGTTAAAGGGATGAACCAGCATTTCCCAAATAAAAAGCATTAGATTCCAAATGAAAGTCACAATAAAATATGCATTAGTAGAAATTTCCTACTTCTGCAGTCAAGACTTATAATGAGGCTTTTCCACTTGCCTGAACTTCAGTGTGCTTACAAAGTACTGAAGAAACAGAACTGCTTAAGTCAAACTGACCCTGGTGAGAATGCATGGGAAATATTTTCTTCATAAATCTAACATCTTTTCTTGTGGGACAAGGAGAAAACATTGTTTATGAGGATCTAGTCTGATACAGAAGAAAATATCTGTTAGTTAGCAGGCCATTTGAATTCCAGCCAAAAGAGAAAAGTGTTGCTGGAAGGTAGGAAAGCTTTCAGATGGCCTCTTAGTTTTTTGCTTGTTTTTCCTTCTCTGATATTCCTGCTGTTCCTTAAGAGCCAGTTTCTATTCATTGCTTGCATTAAAGCTTATAGATACATAATTGCTCCAGAAAAAGACATCTGCCCAAATACCCGTAATTTATGACTTTTTCTTAACATTCAAGAAGAAACCTTTTAAAGTAGTAATGCAGTTTACATAGAAGCAGTCCTGGGCCATTTTCTTTTTCTAATGACCCTCCCTGTGGCTTATTTTCTCCTTCAACATCTTTGGGCAATAATACAAGGAACATTTTCTTTTAATAACATGTGGCTCACATACGTGTGACTTAGTTCAATGGAGAGCCAATTTACAAATAGTAATAGAACTGACTGACAAATATATTTCTCTATAGTACATTCCAGCCAGTGGAAAAAGTTTTCTGTGTGAAGATTTGCTAGTCAGTGCCGTTACTATGAACTATTGCACATATATCCATAACGTAAGATAAACAGTAAAATAAAAATGTAATTAAATTTGAGATATTCAATATCAATATTGTCAGTCCACATTTTAAATATTGTAATTCAGTATAAAAATGAATAGCTGTAGAGCCTGTATTAGATTTTACTTACACCACAGTAAATCAATTTAGGGAATTGAATGCTGTAGCATTTGTGTAGGTAAACAAATTTAAATATGACTATGAGTTAGGTATTACCATGTCTAATTGTGTATTAGAGTAACATTTCTAGTTATTACTTGTATAGCTTATCTGTTGAAGTTTTCAGTCTTTGTGTCAGATCACTTTTTCTCCTTAGGATATCAGTTCTTTGCTGTAGTGTTGAAATGCATTTTCAAAAGCAGTGATTCTGTGTCTTGTTTATTTATTTTTTTTTTTTTTTCTTTTCTTTTGGGAACACTGTTTAGTGCATCTCAAAGGGACAAGAAATTCAACATTCAGATTTAAGTCTGAAAAAAAGAAAAGAAGGCTCATTCAACGTTTTTTTTAAAAACTGTACACCTACAAAATAAAATCACTATTGCTTACAAACAAATCAGATTTGAGAATATCTCTCTCTCTTTTTTTTTTTTTTTTTTTTTTTTTTTCTTGACATTTAATGCATTTGGAAAATGTTGAGCTCACCAGAGGGACTAATAGAACCAAAAATCATAAGTAATAATCAGATCAATTTATTTATCTGTCTTGGCAGAGACCTTCCAAAGGTTAAGGCTTGAAACAAGCATGCATATACAATAAACTTTGAGATAATTTTTTTCACTGGCAAGTACTCATGCTGATGCTGTGATTCTGCCTTCTTCTTTTTCTTTAAAATGGAGGACAAATGTGTATCAGACTTGGGGGGTGGAGTGCACAGTTGGAAGGAAGGGGTGGAAATCCATTTGAAATGAGTTAGCATTCTCATTAGAAGTTTGTTGTTGCTCTCCTATGTCATTTGCACTTGAATTGTCATCCAAAGGAACTGGAGACTTAGAGGTATAGCTGTTACCAGAGAAATGAAATTGCTGCGTTGGCTGAGCAAAGACAGAACTGTTCATTCACCCTCTGAATGTGAAGGACAGCTTAGAAGTCATGGTCTGGCTGTCTTTCTGCTGCATATATAAAGTGTCAGTATGTCACATAGCTTTTTGCAAATGCAGAAAAGCTGGCTTTTATAATAGCAAGAGTAGAAGAAAAGTGATTTACCTTGTAATTTGATGAGGTTAATATTAGCATGAATGCACTTTGATTAGTCTAGAATAGGATAAGATATGAGGTTATCCAACCACATGAATTTTTAAATAATCTTTCTGGTGCATGATAGCCAATAATAATGAAGTGACTGAAAGATGACAACGTCAAGGAATAGATTATTTCTGATCCCTGAAATCTTCTTTACATCAAAAGAGAGTGTTATCATCAACACAACATTGATTTTGATATGGAATTATCTGTACATATTATTTATCAGATCTAATATTGCACTATCAAGTATGGCATTCCCCAGTGTAACAGGTTGCTAAGTACTGACTGATTCATTTGCACACCAGGAACAGTATAGAAATGATAATCCATATCAGAACTGGGACACCTTCAAGTGTAATGCTATCATTTTGAATCTAAACTTTCTCCAAGACCTGGTCATGTGCAGTGCATTTGCTAGGAATTTATATTATCTCTGTTGAATTTAGTGGTGTCATCTCTGATTTGATACTTTATCATTGTGCCATGCACACACCCAAGGGAATATTCAGATTGTACAACATCAGAATAATTCAAGTTCTTTGGAAGTGATCCCAGCCATCTTGACTCACCTTTAGTTCATTTAGACTAACACCAGGAAAGTAAGCTTAGAATATTTTCTATGACATACGTATAGTAGACATAAGGACATAAGCTTCCATTGTGTTTCTGTGCCATTAGCTTGATGCAGAAAGTATGGAAAATGATAGCAAATTCTGGCTGATGTTTTCTTATGTTTTTTTTTTTTTTTTTTTTTTTTTTTATCTTAAAGCCATTACTCCTTGTACTATCACTACACTCCCTAATAAAGAGTGCCTCTCCTACTTTCTTGTAGCCCCCTTTAGGTACTAGAAGACTTCTGTTATGTCTCCCTGGAGGTTTCTCTTCTCCAGGCTGAACATCCCCAACTCCCTCAGACTTGGATCTTCCTTTGGATCTTCCTTTTTTTCCTTTTTAAAAATGGGGGTTACATTTCCCCTCTTTGTCAATGCAAACTTCACCGGACTGCCATGACTTTTCAGATATGATAAATAGTGACTTAAAAACTATATCCATCAGTTCCCTCTGGACTTGTGAATGTATCTCATCAGGCAGTCTTCTGGTTCCTTCTATAGAGGGCCCACAATCACTGATGTAACTATAGAAGCCTTTCTTATTGTCCTTGACATCCATGGCCAAATTCGAATAGGGCTGTAGCTTTCCTAACCCAATCCCTGATATGACAAATAATATTTTATTTCCTTGCTACTACAGCCATATCCCAATACAAAACTGTCCCCTTTCAGAGATGCATCTTCTGAGTTTCTTTACCCAGTCACAACAATGAAAAGGCTCCTCTAGGAAACTGTTCTCTTCCTACTTCATATCCCTACCGTGCCCTGGGAACTGTTGAAATACTCTATTCTAGAAAGTTTACCAATTATGTTACTTGGGAATGACACTCAGACTTCTGTGATTGCTTATCCAAAAAGTCTTCCTATTTTATTTGCTGTTTAGTACCTGTGCATCATAATGAATACTTCTGGAATTAGCATAGGATGAAGGAATGGTGTCAAGTTGTTCCAAGGGAGGTTCGGGTTGGAAATTATGGGAAATTTCTTCTCAGAAAGAGTGGTTAGGCATTGGAAGGGTTTGCCCAGGGAGTTGGTGGAGTTGCCATCCCTGGGGGAGTTTAAGAAAGGTTTGGATATGGCAGTTAGGGACATGGTTTAGTGGGTGCTATCAGTGGTAGGGGGATGGTTGGACCTGACGGTCTTGGTGGTATTTTCCAACTTCAATGATTCTATGATCCTATGGTTCTACTTTTTTTTTTTTTTTTTTTTTTTTTTTTTGTCAGCTTCCTGATGGATTTTTTTCTGTGTCTTCAAAAAGCACTAACTTACAAGTTATTGAACATCAGCTTGTAACTGTAGCAAGCATAATGTGCAGAAAGCCTTGACCAAGAAAGAAGGAAAAAGAGATAGGCTCAGTGGAAGGGTCAAAAATCAGGTAAGAAAATATCTGGACAGATTCTTTGATGCAATTAATTTTGTCCTGGTAGATTTGATGTTGGTAGAGCTGGAATTGTGGTTCGTTTTGTTTGTTTGTTTGTTATTGATGGGAGTCAGAACTCTTGAGTTGAAATGTACTTGAAAAGTTTACTCTGTTGTTTTTTAGGAGTTGTTTATGTATGTCTCTAAATTCAGCTCCAGTGTCCAATGAAGTTAATTGCAAAACTCTCATGTGGGATTGATTTCACATATATGGCTGAACAGGAAAAGATTGCATATAAAGTTTTTGGATGGAAACATTAAAAAGTCATTAATTCAACATGGTGGATGACTCACAAGTATTATTTGAAGGTTTGGAAAACTTAATGTTTTTGCATCTTGTGTTCTAAGAAACATTTTCTGGAGAGACCAATTTTTTAATATTTTGATTTTTTTTTTTTTTTAACTCGTAATTTAGGCCAAATTTTTACATGAAAAAAGTATGTCAAAAGAAGTAGCACTAAAAAGTGCTTTTTTCATCATATCCATGTCTTCTTTCTAGAATGCTTGGTGCCAAAAGAACAAATATAAAATACCAAATGCCACCAGCTAGCACCGTCTCCATAACATTTTTGTGATACAAAGTTGGGCACTATATCTCAGAAGGGCAGACCTCAAGGGACAAAATGTTTATAATCAGTTATTTGAGATGTGTTGATTGAGCTGCATTGTCTGTTGCAATGGAGAATGAAGAGCAGCGTTAGTGCAGATGGTAGAATAGTGTCATCTAAAAGTCCAGCTTAGAACCAAATGTTCTTATATTTGCAATGTTTTTATTTAGGGATAGTGCAGTCCCTGATTGTTGCATTTCTATGTGATGAGACTATAGGGAAACACAGCCAGTACAAATTGCTGGAAGTATATAAAGAGTGTTTTTTGTTTTCTTTCCCTTAAATTGTGTTCATCAGGTTTTCTTCCTATCTTGTCAATATGTAAAGTCCAATCAAAACAACACTGAAATAGACAAGCTTATAATCAAACATTGTTTCTTAAATATGCTAGTCTCTGCATTTGTGTAACTTGTCTTCCTGACTCTACTCTCTGACAGTACAAAATTCAGAGAAAATCTGGTTTTCTAGAATTGATCCTACCCATCTACACTGTGTACATACATCACAACAATAGTTAGTAATTCTGCTCAAATTTCTGAGGAAATCAATGGATCTTTATTTCTGTTAGATCTCTTAAAATATCTTCCATTGTCTTATTGGGAAAAAAAGTACTCACAGCCTTGGTTGTAGTCCTTTAGCATGTTGAAGTCCTTATGCTGCTGAAGCATAAGCTGCATAGTCCTTATGCAGCTGAAGTCCAGCTGCTGAAGTCCTTATGATATGGTTGCTTAGCCTTACACCACGTATAAAGGTAGTAGGATACAATTTAACCCCAGGCTGAGCACATCAATGAGTGGTTTCCCCTAGAGGATGGGAGTAAGAGGTGGAAGTAAGGCCAGTATGTAGCCAAAATGAATCTTCAGTTTGAGAAAGGAAAAAAAATATCAGCCCAAAGGGGTTTGTTGTAGGATTATACAGGCAATATCTTTCATTTGCTTGTATTTTACCTACTTCATACAGGACTGTAGGAGTCAACAGCCTGACATCCCAGACAGGACAAGTGAATGTTCAAAATGTGAACTTCATTTCCTAAGGCCATTTCCTAAGGAACTTCATTACCTTAGTTAGGCCTGAATAAACCCTCTGCCAAACTCTAAAAGTGGACACTTTCCACAGGCATACCTGTGCTCTGAGAAATGAAAATGTATTAGAAGTATACATGTCAATGTATGCAAAGATTAATTTTACAGCAAGTGGGAATAAAAGTTGAAGCACTGCAATTCATTTTTCCTGAGGAAAAATCTAGTGCACATGAAAAATGCTAACCATGTTCTATTAAAGAACATCGCTAGAGTTGCCTTGGCCTGACAGTTATTTTGATAGAAGTTTGTCTTACTTCTTAGTTACACTTTGAAAAATAATAATGAAAAATCACTTTCTTTCTTATATTGAAGTTGAAAATTTTAATGGGGACCACATTCAAAATGCTACACACTTCAAAAGTTGAATGAGTTTTTGTGCTCATGTCCTAAGGATCCCTACCCTAGTATTAAAGGGAGTGTTATTGCCACCAATGTTCATACTCTGATTCTATTTCCCTCTTGTAGTCATCCTTGAATTATCACATGACTATATCTTTCTAAGGTAATCACAGGAAAGCTTTTAAGATGGGAATAAATACAAGAAAATATGAACGAATTAACCTCTTCCTCCTCCTTTTCTTATCCTCCTTCAAATAAAAAAAAAAAAAAGAGGAAAAAGGAAGAAAAATATATTTTTAATAAACCTCCCCAAATAATTTTCAGACATTGTTGGCAGTCTTTCTGTCTTTTTCCCTTTCTCCGTTCAGAACTTGCTTTTTTTTTTTTTTTTTTTTTTTTGATACTGAATAATGATGAGACATACAGGTTGAAGAACTGGAACAGTTGGGAGAAATGAGGGCCCACAAAAAAGCTAGAGTAGCTTTTTATGTTATTAAAACTGTAAGTATAAGCATTAGTAAATCTCCATGACTAAAATATCAGACACCTTCACTGAAATCTGCTAGAGAAAGATTTAAAACTGTTCCATATTTGACTGTGATGTGTGTGTGTCAATCCTATTTATGTGCTGCTACAAACTGCATCTGACTCATGGATTGATTTGTTTGAGAGAGAAGAGTCTGAATTTTTTATAAATTTGCTGCTGGGAAAATCACAGTAAGGTTACCCCTGTTATTTCTGTCCCCAGGTTTTTCCCTTAGGGAACAGATTGTTATGTAATAGAAGAAGGAAGACATCACAATGACCTATCAAACTGTTGTCTTGTGCGCCTCTCCTGACACTTGCAGTAACATGGCTCAAAGCATAGTTACTACAAATGCAAGGTTAGTATGTCAGAAAAGACAGCATGAAGAACAGGACTTCCCTTGTGATTGAAAAGCCAAATAACTAATTATTTTGCTGCCTATTATCCATTGCATTTTGGGCATTTAGCCATAGTATACTCTCTAAAAAAAAAAAAATAAATCTGGAAGTGCAATTACAGTAGTAAATTATTGGAAACTACATTTGTCTTCACAGTTCAATGTATAGAAAATTGCCCAGAGAAGTGCAATCCTTGCAAGCACAGTGCTCTATATATTTAGCTTTAATTCCTAAGGCACTTTTTACTCTAGTTTTCCACAAGAATGTTGATTACCTGTAAATGATAGCTAGAGTATAAAAAGAACTTGTCCAACAATGTTACAGTTGTGTAAAATGCAAGTAATTGAGGTTAACAACTCTCATTTTCTCATTACTTTGTATTGGACTGCTTTATGAAATTTTGTAAATAGTAATAAAAATAGAATCAATGAGGAATATATATATATATATTTTGCAATGTCCATTATAATTTGTACAGCATATTTCAGGTTTTGGAAAAAAAAAAAATTGCCTAGACCTTGTTTTAAACACTCTTTTTTTTTAAAAAAATATTATTATTCTTTAGACCAATAAATTAATATTCCCTATTGCTTTTCTGTTTTTTAAGGATAGTTGGAACAACAGACAGTGTATAGTACAAAGATGTCTGTTAGACCTCTGATGTGAAACACAGACTTTTACCATGGCATATGGAAGAAGACAAAACAAAACAAAACAAAACAAAACAAACAAAGAAAAAAGAATTCTATCATTAAACTAATTACTTCAGTAATGGGTTAGCAACAGCTTTTTAGTTGCCAGGAGGTTTTTTTAAATATATATATAATTTTATTTTAGCAGTAGAGAAACATTTTTTCCTCCTTATTACATTTCAAGTAGAAAAACAATTAGCTGTTTACTATTCCTGATCTTGTCCTTAGACAGTTCACACATTCTTACACTTTTATCCTCTGACATTATGAAGGATCACTCAGTCCAATGTCATTTGGAGTGGACAAAAAATTTATTTTATGGTAGTCAGCATTCTGTGGAAGACAGACATGCAGCTCTGATTCGTCAGAAATTGTAGGAGTGATTTTGTGAGGAACAGAATGGAAAACACTGGAC
Organism: Oxyura jamaicensis; assembly: GCF_011077185.1. NCBI lineage: Eukaryota > Metazoa > Chordata > Aves > Anseriformes > Anatidae > Oxyura > Oxyura jamaicensis. Next base: position 58,839,301 of record NC_048926.1, on the reverse strand, counting down.
TTGATCTCGAAAGCACTGATGTGTGCTATGTTAAAATTTGAATTTCAGCACACATTAATTTCAATGGATGGGGTACATACATAGTCATATACAAGCCTGCAGGATAGATGTCCTTCATGAAGACCAGAATTATGGGTCTTATTTTATTGAATCAATAAAATACCTAGAAACTTGCTTAGTTAAAAGAAATCCAACAAGTCTTCTATTTATGTGTTTCCCCAGTTTATTCTATTACATCAATAATAAAAGCTGTCAATAACAGGATGGTTGCAGTACAGTAAACAACAGAAAAAGAGAAGAAATATATTTTCAAAACAAAAAGAGAGGGAAAAGCATTGGAAATATTTTTATTTTTATTTTTTTTTTTTTATTTGTGGCGAGGTCAAATGAAGACAAAAATATTATATATTGACATTATATCAGTGATACAGAAGAGTGGTCTTAAATGCAGAGAGTACTTTTTGCATCTCTTTAAAGGATGCATTTGTTGATCATTTACACAACGGGAAGGGCGAGGAGGGAGGAAAATTCACTTCAGTTCCTTCCCTGAGAGAGGGTCAGGTAAGGAAACAAGGTTCCTCATGGTTCCTCCTTTATCCTATGCAGAACCTGTTTCCTGTCTGGGCTGGAGCTCCAAGGATAGTGAACAGGTGAAGATCTTAGAATTGCTTTGTGCAATCAGTAGCCCATAGTACTTAACGAAATCAGTGCCCAGAGAAATCCTATTCTATCAGCTCTTTGTGCTGGATGTTTCACATAGCATCTCTTCTTCTATGTTGTGGCAGTGGGTGTAGGGAATGATGTGAATGAATACATGGGACTTTATTATCTCAGTGCTTATAATTTATATACCAATATATCTGTCATTAATAAAACATTAAAAAACAGCTATGAACGTGTCAAGAAGTCTTAAGAGATATGTAGTCACTTATCATTTGTATTAATAGATAAAGCAGAATAATGCAAAATATGATCCATCAAGGCTACCTATCAAAACTTACAGATCAGACTACCATGAAATTGCAGAGACAGTGATGAAACTGTGTTTATTGAAAAATATCTATTGATGATGATGCAGTGCATATACAAGACTTCACTAGTATTCTGCTGTGGAAGAGCTGATTTCAATTTTGAAATTAAAATAAGCAAATGCAATGAGTATATCTGATAGCATTAAAAAAAAAAAAAAGTATTTATTTTTTATCATAAAAGTTTCACTGAAGTACAAATCGTATCAAGTCTTGAAGTTATTTTGAATAAGAATATTCCATGTTTGCTTCATTATCTTGCAGAGCAAAACCATTCTGGACAACATAACCAACTAATTGTGAATTACAGCTCTAGGGTTTCATTTTCAAAAAATGAACCTTCACCTGGCTGCACTGCCAAATAAAAGGCACATTTTCCTTGTGTATGATTTTTTAAAACCATGCTGAAGGTACAGCTTCCTCTGTAGATTTACACACTGAAAACAAAGGCGACTCAGGAAAGGAGACATTTACCCTAGAGGCATTGTTACAGTGAGAGATTTTAGAGTAATATAAAAAACACAGCTCTTTAGAACATGCACGTCCTGTTCAAAAGGAAAGTATTACATTAATGATTGGCTGTATAGCCTGTGAGGAAGTGTTTGGGGAGAAAGCAGCTACCCAATCTAATAGTGAACAGATGTACTGAATTTCTCTTGTGATAGCTCACTGCTTAAAGCAGATGGTGAAAACTTGTGCACTACAGCTTCAGAATTCATGAAGCTACATTGCTTATGCTTTTGGTAGTTTTCTGCTTGCATTTATCACATCGCTTATATCTATCTATACCCACTTTGGGAACATGGAAGGAATCAATGTTGGTTCCCTTAATGTTAACACTTTCCTTTGGAGCATTAGGTGTAGTTTGAAGTGAACCAATCACTTCCAGTTACCCAGAGTTGGTTCAGTTCACATATTTTTGGTGCTTTATTAAAAAATAAAATAAATAAATAAATAATTGCAAACTCCACTCCAGGTGTGCACCAGATGTGTTCCAACTTTTCACTGGAATTTGAGGGTTTAGACCAATGACTGTTTTCTTGGACAATATTGCTACACTTATATGGTGTGTTATACCAGGGAACCAGCCTACATGCTGTCTGAAGAAAAGGTCCTGAACTGCAAATAATATAAATGTGGGGCCCAAGCACCAGCTGCTTCAACCTACTGATCAGCTCCTATTTCGCTGAATTCATGTAGACATAACATAGACATACCTCAAGATTATTCAAAATAGTTCTAGCCAATCAAACAAATCGGAAAATAAACTGTAGCTTGAGGAACAGTTAAAATTTCTGCCATGAATAACATCCTAAATATTTTGGTACTTGAGACTATATGCCTAGGATTGTCAGATTTGATCTTCATAATTGAAAAATGAATTTGAAGATCAGAGATCAGATATCAGAAATAAGCGGATGGAATCAAATCCTACTCAGTGTGTGGAGAATATATTTACAATGTTAACATCATTATTTTATAGATGACATAGAATTTATTCTCCGTGGTAAACTTACTATCTCATTTCGGGTATTATTTCAGGTTTAGTGTAGTGGTCTGGGAGAATTCAAGTCTATTTTCAGTACCAAAATTCTCAATTTAGTGAGTGATTCTGCATACTTCCAGTGGACAACACATGCCAAAATTTGCAGCTCTTAGGACTGAGAAGTTAATTTGACTGTTTATATATTCAAGATTTGACCTTTTGGCAGACAGTGTTATATGTGGTTATGTTTTGAGTGTTAGCATCTCCTGAAAAGAGTACTGAGACCACCAAATACATGGAAACAGTCATCAAATTGTAAAAATGCTGACCACTGCTTTCATATTCCTATTTCATATTCAGGAGAACATGAAAATATTACTGTGTGCTAAACCTTCTGATATTACTAAACTTTTGAGCAATCCAGTCTCAGAAGTGACTTTATTTTATTCTTAACAATAGTATTTCCACATCAAGCTAGAAATTAGTATTTTATTTGCTTATATCATGTGTATTTTCAAATTTTAATTTTCATTATGAATGTCTTCATTTTAAAGAAAAAAATACATCCTCTTAATATGGGTGATGGGGTTGATGTATGTTCTTTTTTTGCTTGGTAATTTTTTTCAATGTTTTTGAACAATGGTTTTAAGTTAGGGGTAGAGACTGGAGGGACTGAAAGCTCTACCTTGTGAACTTGATATTGACAGCAGAAATAATAGTGGAGCCTTTCTGAAATGAAAAATGTTGTAATTTGTTCCACAGTAATGGAGAGAAATGTAAGATATGATTATGACACAGCCTTCTCAGATTGAATTAGTGACAGATTAATGAAGAGAAAAGAAATGCATTGTGGGAATCATGAACCCATGACAGCTATGTCATCCTTTTTGGGAAACTCACAAATGAAGTCTCCCTGTGAGACTAGAATGAGTGTGATTAGCTCAGCATTGCTTTTTTTTTTTTTTTTTTTTTTCCCACTATAGACTTCAGTTTTAATAATAATTAAAGAATAATGCCTGAATCCCATCTGAATGGCTTTTAAGGTTTAACTTGCTGAAACTATTCACAGAGCTAAACTTATAAAGGAGACTGAACATATCCTCACAACTAATTGTGGAGTATTACACTGATACTTCATTTCCCACATCAATACCAATTAAGTCTGCTCAGAGTATATGCCATATAATTTTAACAGGAACAGAATTTTTAATCTGATCAGGTACTTCTCTGTATGTATGAATCCACTTTTTTCAGTAAGACTTGGAGGCTTGTTCAGGATACTGACTGTCAAAGATTTTCACAGATGTTTAGCCATCAGAATAGAAAATACTCTGTTCTTCACTAGAGTGATTTTACTTCATTAACAAAAATAAAAAATAAAGCTTAATATGACAATCTTGCCTAATGTGTGTATACAAAAATATTGCTAAAAATACTGCTACAGGCAGCTGGCAACCGGAGGGAGGTGGTGAGAAGAGCGTAGTGGAGGAGAGCTGTATAAGAGCAGTATCAGATTCCTTTTTGTGATGGGAGCTTCAGTAATACGGATTTTCCTAGTGTGGCTTAGTACTTTGCATTCCAGAACTAAGGAGATTGTGGGGGGGCACTGTTTTCAGTGAAGTTATGACCTACTCCCAGGATATTATTCATACTTCTAGATACTGGCGACACAAAATTTATGTGCATGCAAATGTAAAGGAGATAGCCTAGGCACTTTAGAAGTAGATATGGGGCTGAAATAACCTATATTTGCAATAGAAAATTTAAATCAATTAATCCCCCAATATTCTTGGTCGATTTCAGATAATTGCTGAAAAGCTTTAAGCTTGCTGTGCACTTTACTATTTGCCAGAGCGTTTTATTCCTACAACATAGGTGCAGTAACACATCTGAGAGAAAGCTATGCTCTCTCCATCCATTTTCTTTTTATATCCCATCATGATGTGACCAATAAGGCTGAAAAATAGTGTCAAGTTTTTATGGTTTTGTTTGATGTTTTTGCTTGTCCAGTAGAAGTTAGGTCAGAATTAGTTCAACTTTTAACAACAATCTCTGCACATGTGCAGCAGAAAGAAGTGAAATTGTTGAATATCCAAGCCATATACAGGCAAAAGTATAATTATTGTATTTTTCATATCTGTATCATCTAAGAATAACATTAGTCAATGTTATCAGACTACTTCTTCTGCAGGATATTTCATTTTTTTGATGGTAACTGATCAAAATTGACACGTGACAGTGCATCATGCTGACACTTCTCAGAACACTGGATATGCATGATTTTTAAATGCTTTACTCTTTTAATAATAACAAAAACAAAACAAAACAAAGAACTCTGTATTCATGTGCTAGAAATTTTAAAATTCCTTTATTTTAAATTCCTGTGACAATTTATATAGTTATTAATATTTGAGTTATAAGAGAAGAGTTTTAGGTAATTTACAAATTAAAGTTCCTCAAACAGTATTCTTACAAAAAATTGACTATTCAAACCATCCTAGATGACATAGTATGAACTTTCAGACCACTTTAAACGTTCAAGACAGTGTAAACAGTTAAACTGTTTTATGATGACATAAGTGCTTGATGACATTGCCCCAAATCCTATGAGTAGTGTATGGTTTTAAGACACTTTAAGTCCTCTTGTGCCATTATCACCTAAACCTCAGATTTTTCAAATAGCAGAAAACTTCAGATAACTTTTAATGATATACAGGATGACATAAAGGTTTAAACTGCTCTATGGATATAAATGCTGAAATTATTAACAGGCTATTTTGAAAAATGTTCACTTTTGAATTTATGTAACTTCTTAAAGGATGCTTGGTGATGAAGAGAACACTGAAGATCTAATCCTGATAACGTATTATATATACTGCTGCCTTCAAATCTTGGCTATAAAGTCTCTGGTCATATGAGATGACACAGATACTCACTGAAATGTATCCCTAAAAGCTGTCTTCCTGAAATTTACACATCCTATATCTACCTTTCTTATTACAGCTGCCACTCTTCAATAGACAGCTAAAATCAGATAAGGTCCTGATTCCTGGCCTTAAGTGTGACCATACCAATTTCTCCTGCTGTATGATCACTTTCCATTCCTATGTGCAGGGAAGGAAACATTATTTGTGCACAAGAGCCCATAGGTGAGCACAGAGGAGAGCAGAATTTTATAGCAAATGAAGAAAGAAGAGTGAGGAGTCTTGCATTACCTGTCCACAAGGTGTCAGATAGACTACCCACCTTTCTTTCAGTTGGCATAAAATATGAGGGGTGTCATGGCTCCTCACAAAATGTCTATGGACAATAATCATCCCTTGACTAGGCAAGACTTTAGGACTGCCCTTGTATTCTTCTGTTGCAGAAGTGGTGGACACAGACAGAAGTGGTCCCCTGATGCCCTCTTTCTTCTGTCAGCATTCTTGTAACAAAACATGGCTGGTCAGAAGCAGACACTGATTGTGGATGAATTAGCTGTAATAAAAAAATAAACATGCATGGTCTTTGCAGGATCGTTTCATGAAAGAACTTGTAGGTGAATAGGACAAATCTGTTTAGTCCACCTAGGACATACCTGTTTAGTCTGTATGCAGGGCTTCTTCCATTCCATGATTTTGAGCTCAACTATGAGCTCGTAAATGAGTAATTAGACCTTTTATCTTTAAACAGGGAAAATGAAAGCATTTATACTACATTTATAGTTTTACGCTTTTATTATCAATTCATAGTATAAATTCTAACATGAATTTGAGCAAAAACACTAAGTCTAGCTCTACAAGACATTTTGGGAATGATCCTAAAATTTGCTTGTAGAACTTAAAACAAGTCAGGTTTCTGCGTTAAAGTACCAGAACAATTAGCTCTTTCCTATGTCAAAGTATTTTCATTGCTGGCCCTCCCAGCACCCAACTTACACCTAAGTTTGATTAAAAAAAAAAAAAAAAAAAAAAGCCATGTACAACATCCTACAAAATTTGTACCACATTCATCCTCAACCAGGATGGGTTCCGTAAAGGAGGGCATAACACTTTTTTTTACCAATGTTGTTTGAAAGTAGCAAAGTAAAAAGAAGTTCACCTGAAAGTACAACGCAAGTACCTAAATTCAGTGAAAGAATATAGGCTGTGATCTTTCCTTCTAAAAGTTCTGGATGAAGATCTTTAAAACAATGCAATTCAAACAGCTCGCTTCTCAGTGATGTCCTTTTGAGATGCCTCACTCTCTTATTTTTAAAAATTTGGCATAGATTTCAAAGCAAGAGCCAGCTACCTACAAATCAGACATTGTGATATGGGGGATAGCTGTACCAATATCTCTTTCCAGATGTTATTTCTCTAGGCATCTATTTTGTCCTGCTAGCTCAGGTTTTAGCCTCAGGCACCATTTCTATAATGTTCCCTTCCTCTTGCTGTTAGATAGACTCTAGCTTTAGTTTGCAGATTACCTCCAGGCAGAAAAGTTGGATATGAAGGAAGAGACAAATAAAGCGGGACAAAAAGTAACAAAACTCAAAATACATCCTACAGACATTTTAGGACAGTTGGCTGAACTATAATAAAGTAAACTGAACCAAGCTGATGTAGTAAATATACCTCACCTCATGTAAAGTGGATCCTATGATGTCTTCCTGGCTATGAGAAATATGAAGACAGAAACAAACGTGCAAGACAGTAGAAGTTGATACTATAGAGTGTGGGGAACTCCTATATGTATTGTCATATGCATACAGATGGAGCTTTTCCTTACTAAAGAGCTCTTCCAGATGAACTGAGTAAAGAAGCAAGTTCCATTGATATAACATGCATAATTCCTAAATACATGGTTAAGCACTAGCAACTGTATTTTATATATATACATAACTTTGAAGGTGGTAGAGCTGAGAGCTTATGTCAGGGGAATCAGACTCATTATGAGTGAAACAGTTGCTTGATTTTTAACAGCAGTTGCTGTGGGTCATTTGTTACATTTGCCTTTGCTGAAGGATCCAGGGCTTCATCATTTGTCCTTGATTCTGTTACCAAATGCAAATGATCTGGAGCAAGTGAGATGTCCTTGCTTATGATTGCTATAGCAATCCAGTAAATATTAAAGTTCCTTTCCTGCATATATGCCACATGGACGACTATCTCTGTAAAGATAACCTGGATTTACTCAGGTAGCTAACAATCTCAACCACGGCTAATCAGCATGTATAATCTGCAGGTGATTCTTTCCTTGTGCAAGGGAAGACTGAAAATGTATTTGGATTTCAAGGTCTTATCTAGGGCCAGATTCTGCTAAGTTGTCTTGTTATTGGCATTGGAGCAGGAAGAAAATATGTAGGCTCATCAAGAGCCCATGTTAATGAAAGGGACTGCTTTTGAATGGTATTTTGACCATGCTTGATTAAACATATACTAGCAGATAAGAGTATGAACCTGTATTAAGACCAACAAATCTCTGTTCTGGAGATATCTGGGGTTATTCTAAGTGAGTGTAGGCGCAGGTCTAATAAAGTAATGGTCCTTAATTTTTCCTCTCCAAGAGTGCTTCAGAGAGGTATTAAAACTCAAAAACAACCAAACTGTACTAGTATCAAATGATCACCAACTTCTGCTAGTTCACTATGAACCAGTTCTGATTGGCAAATTGGAATTTTAAGGCAGAGGGCAGAGTAGTGAGACTTCCACATGTAGCTGGCAATACAATTGTGTTCCTTACTCAGTCCTCTTACTGGCCCTCTACCTATAGAGAAGGAAAAGAGGTAATGTTTTTTCTCCATGTACTTATATTGTTTTTGGAATTCCCTTCCTCTTCATTTAAAATTTTCAAATTGGCATCTTCACACATCACTTCAGCTTTAGACTGACTTGATAACTCACAGTACAATTCTGTTAACAGATCATTGTGGATTAATCTCAAGTCTACACTACAATGTTAGTTGTACCAGAAACTTGCAGAAATATACCGGTGAATACATTTGACAGATAACAGTGCTGTACAGATTATCCTCAATTAATTGTCTTTAGTTTGCATTACTAGAAAAAATGTGGCAAAGTATATAGGAGAGTTTTTTAACACTGGGGAATCGAGGAAGCTGGCTTTTATTTTAAAAATAGACAGAACATTAGCAACAATTTAAAAGATTAAAAATGTGCCATTCATATTTTTGGTGAGTGGGTGATATTCAGTCTTCTTCAGACTAACTAGCAAGATCCTATATGAATCATTGACTTTCCTACTGGCTGAAGAAATAAAAAAAAATAGATGAAGCCAATTTAATTTGCAGAAAAATTTTAGCTGAAGAAAATATTCAGTTTTGCTTGAAATAAATTTTAATTTATTTTTTATTTTATTTTATTTATTTCATTTTATTTTATCTGTGAACATTTGTGAAAAAAAAAGATTAAGCGCCACTCTTAGTCTTAGTCTTCACTCTCTGTTAGACTTTTGTAATGGCCATAAGGTACTACTAAAGGGTGTGCGAGTCTTGCTGATCACTCCTTGGCTCTCTGGTTGAAGAACCAGCTCATGGGTGGGAATCGGGGAATCTCAGTTCATGCAATTTTGTCCTCAGTGCACTGTTGTGGTAGCAGTTGACACCTGTTCTTCAGCACTCAGCAGTTCCACAAAAGAAGGGTCTTCTGAGAGGCCAGGCAAGGTAGACAGCTGATTGATCTTTCGGTTTCCAAGGCAGCTGTGCCAAAAGCTCACTTGGTACCCTTTTGGTCCTTGAAGTACCCTGTCTTGAGGCAGTCTATGTCAAGGATGCATGGAGCCTTTGGGACAGTCACCATGTGCTGCTTTGGCAGTTCAAAAGCTTTTTGCTTTTGCTTCCCAGTTAGGCTCACTTTGACCTCCCATACAGTTAGCTGTTAGGATTCCCCTGACACTCCAGAAATACAGATGGGTTCTGCCCCTTGGTAACCTGTTGGCATTAGGGTACACAGTACACTAGTCCACTTGTATTTCTGTAGTTCTAATGTGCCAGGATATCAGATGCATGAAGTTCAGTAAATCCAGTTGTCTTGCTGTTCTAACTGGCCAGAGACAGGGTCCCTCTAGTCCTGGTTGGGATAGCAACCTTATTTCTTAATTTAATTCTTCTAAATGTGAAGAAATACCCTTCCTTAGGGTCAGGAGTGACATTAGTCCTTCTAGTCCGAGAGACTGCTCAAAAGAAATGAGGAGTAATTTTCCTAGAAGAGCCCATTTTGTTTGCTGTCTTTCTTTGCAATTCATGTACCTGAGCTTCTAGGGTCAAGGAAGGTTCCCCATCCCACTCTGCAAACATGTGAGAATAAAATGTTCCCATCTGGTTAGCTCTTTTTATCACCTGGTGTTCAGAGTGTTTGGGTGTTGCTCCAAACAGTTCGCTCATGCTGCTCAGGAAAATAATGAGGGAAACAGGAGCAGAGCAGGACAACAAACCAACTGCAGCTAAAATTTATCGCGTGGATTAACACTCTGCTGACTCTCATTATAAGGCTAAGAAAAAGTGTGCACAGTCTAACAGCTACATAACTGAGCTCTAGTACAAATGGTGTTATTTGCTGCAGCTGCAATACTTATGAAAGTGGTTGCTTTATTATAATTCATAAAAAAGTTTGTGTGTGAGAGTTGTCATTTTTGTGAAACCTGTGAGAAGCACCCTGTGCAGCCATGAAAGTTAAACGTACTTTTATGAAACTGTTCACACTGTTTAGGAAATGAAGTAGGTACGTCTCTGCCAACTGAAATAGAAGTTGCATGAGAACAGTTAAAGAACAGCTCTGGACAGTTTAACCCAGACTCCTGAAGCAGTCACCAAACTGTCTGAGCTTCCTCCTGTAAACTCAAGATTAGAACAAGGCTTTCTGCCAACTGTGATAAAAGGTCATTCAAAATTTTAGGTGAAGTTGCAGTTTACCCAGAAAACATGTCAGGATGTGCTCTCCTGTTTCTCATTGTTACTTCTTTTCTGCTGAGTGGCCATTTAATCTGTACATGAATGTGAGTTGTGGCATTATTATGTATGTTATAGATTATATGCTGTATGGTTACAAAATGTTCTTTCCATTCCTCACTACAAGGGAGTAGCAGCATCTGCCAACCAAGATTTATTAAAAACCTCTACAAATAAACATATTAATCTTATTGTTTTCATGCATCTATTAAATCAAGGCAGAGGAGGACATTATTATTGGAGTAGTTGTCTCATTCTGGAGCACATGTCCCCAAGTAGTTGTCCTCTCAACATGGGATAGTTTCTCCAAATTTAGGAGAAGCGACTGTCAAAGGGAAGGGAACTAGAGGGAAGGGAGACTTTTTACACTGAATTTAAAACTCTATTTGACTGGAATCAGGAACTTTTTGTACACTGCAGGAACATATTGTATATTCTGTTTGTCCCAAAGATTTGTAGGAGTCTTCTGAATATAAACAGTATCATTTTTCTGAAGTCCAGTGCAATCTCCACAGGAGCTGGAAGAGTGTTAATTTCAGATCTGCGTGTCTTGCTGTTTTATAAACTTGTCCTCCATATGTTATAGCATTCACATTCATAGTACAGTGCTAGTGTCATTTTCCTGGCTTCTTTTGAGTTTTATTATATAGTGGGGTTTGCCTTTAATAACTAGTTATATATTGAGGGGGGATTGATGTGGTTTATGTTTTATGAGTTCCATTGGATTATTAAGGATGAATTCATGTGGAGGTGGATGAGTTCTTCCATCTATATATATTTATTTTTTCTTACATGAGGGCTCTTTACAGAGTGATACAGTTGTAAAACCTTGGAAGAATTCATTACAGCTTCCCAGACGTGGTAAATTTGGCTCACAGTTCCTGTCTGTATTTTCTGATTCTGCTTGAATGTGCAAATCCCACAATAAAACATATTCATTTTCCTAAAGTAACCTTTATTTATTTGATGTCTTATCTGTGACCTTTCTTCATTTTTGTTTTGTTTTATTTTAGGAGTGTTTCTCCTTACTTTCTATTGGAGCTCTATAAAAATACTGCTACCATACTAGAGTCTGCACCAGTACTTCCTGTAATATTTGTGTAAACTTTAAGTCCATAATAAATGTACTGACACCAAGTAAACACCAGTAGCCTTTTCAAGAGACATATTTATAGGATGTGCTAGAAATATACTTCCAGGATATGCTGCACAAATGCTTACCTGTACTGAGATTGATACAGTGGGACCTGTCCTCCATGTTGTGAAAGAAAACAAGAACACTATATGCAATATGATTCACTGGTATTTAAATCTTAACACATTTTTAGTTTTAGGCTGACAGTCTAAGGCACAGGTTTAAGGCCTTCCTTCTTCTAAGGCCTCAGAGAGAAATGTGACTAGGTTGAGTAAACCTTTACAGAAAGGTAAACCCCTCTAAAGCCAAAGCTTTAAGAGAAATTCCTTGCTAGTAGCAGGAGAGTGCACATACCAGTTTTCTCTAGCTAGCGCAACTGTCAAAAAAAATTGAAGAAGAATCAGCAAGGTGTCACTATGCACCTGCAAGCAGAGTATGGAGCCAGAGTTCAGAGAGGAATTGGCTTTCTGAATATTGTACATGTAAACACAAGCACCACAAGACTTCTCTGCTCTAAACTAGCAGGGCTGTGCTACAGTGACACATATATTTTGCTGTCTTTGCAATACATGTCAAGAGATGAAGGATTTGCAATGCCAACAGCAGATGCATACTTTTACTATGTGCTGGCTCCAAAGTGGAAATTTCTTGCTCTGGCCCTTTTTTTGTAGCTAGCACAGCTAGACAGGCTGGGCTGTGGCTTTACCCTTCAATGACTAATTTCAGCAGATGGGTCTCATTGTGGCCAGTGAACCTGGATTGGAATTGTTACTAATAAAGAAAAAAAAAATAAAAAAAAAATAAAGTACAATTCACCCTTTTCCTGTTTGAATACAATGCTGTGAGTTCACTTAGTTCACTTTCCACCACATATTTTTAATGAAGTATTGCCACAAACCAAATCATTGCGGCTTATTATATTATTGAAAAGATGGATGAAAAAGCTGTTAGACACAATCCCAACCATTATACTGAATTATTGTCTTATACAGGAGCAGGCTTATCACATGTTTTATTGTAGAGGATACACTAACTTTTAAGACAATATGTCACAAACACTTTCCATTTCCATTAGCATTATTACAGAGTTTTTCTAAATGAATAAAAGAGAACTGGAGAAACATTTGAAGAAAACAGAGAGGAAAACTGTCTCGCGACATATGTGATAATTAATATACTTGAAATCTCATCAGTAGGATTTGTCTTCAACCTATATGACATATCTAATAGCTCCTGTTTCTTTTCTCCTACAACAAAAAAAAGTTCTCAACAGAACTTGGAAGAAAAAAAATCACTTTACATCAGAATATGGCTACTTAAAGAAGAGGTTTAATTTTGCACTTTAGTATGTCTATTCTGAACCATTTCACAGTTCTAAAAGAGTTTGTTTCTATAGTATTTAATGTTTCTAGCTCCTACAGTCCATTTTCTATCTGTATGAATCTCCAGCCATTTTGCCTTGGGATAAACACTCAGATTTCTTAAACAGAAGAGGCAATTCCCTCTAACATTATCTGTCACTATGAGCTTTTTACAGACTTCTTCTGGAATTCTGTCTCACTGAATAAAAGATGAAAAGGAGGAAAAAAATAAGTAAAGAAAAAAAAATCAAACTCTCAGAAGACAGCAATAGCACTGACTAATCCATGACTGAGAAGCTTTTATTTCTATTATGGATCAGGAGATGTTCTATGATAGAAAGCAAATCCAAACTAATATATTTTACCTGTTTCCTCTAGTGCATTTACTTTCATGATTACAATATTGATTCTATGGCTTATCAGCAAGAATTCAGTATTTGCCAGAAACATACACATCACAGCAACTGAGATTATTTAATTTTTTGTGTTATGATTAAATGGGAAATACCAGTGCTATATTTGTGGTAACGGTGATGTCACATGATGCCTCTACTATTATATGGAAAAAATGTAAAGTATAATCCTTCACTGTGCTACTGCATATTTCATTCATAGCTGGGTAATGCTGTTGAAACAAGGAGAAAGTCTGGACATGTCTTTCAACATGAATTTCTTTACTTCTGGTAATGCTGTTCACACTTAATAAGTAAGTACTCTTTGTGGACTTCTGTCAGTTTGACCTCAGTGCCAGGGAAGCTCATGGAGCAGATTATCTCGAGAGTCATCACGCAGCACTTGCAGGGCAAGCAGGCGATCAGGTTTATGAAGGGCAGGTCCTGCTTGACGAACCTGATCTCCTTCTATGACAAAGTGACGCGCTGGGTGGATGAGGGAAAGGCTGTGGATGTGGTCTACCTTGACTTCAGCAAGGCTTTTGACACCGTTTCCCACAGCATTCTCCTCAAGAAACTGGCTGCTCTTGGCTTGGATTGGCGCACGCTTCGTTGGGTTAGAAACTGGCTGGATAGCCGGGCCCAAAGAGTCATGGTAAATGGAGTCAAATCCAGTTGGAGGCCGGTCACTAGTGGCGTTCCCCAGGGCTCGGTGCTGGGGCCGGTCCTCTTCAATATCTTCATTGATGATCTGGATGAGGGCATTGAGTGCACCCTCAGTAAGTTTGCAGGTGACACCAAGTTAGGTACGTGTGTCAATCTGCTCGAGGGTAGGAAGGCTCTGCAGGAGGATCTGGAGAGGCTGGACCAATGGGCTGAGGTCAGCTGCATGAAGTTCAACAAGGCCAAGTGCCGGGTCCTGCACCTGGGGCGCAATAACCCCAAGCAGAGCTACAGGCTGGGAGATGAGTGGTTGGAGAGCTGCCAGGCAGGGAAGGACCTGGGAGTGATGGTTGATAGTCGGCTGAATATGAGCCAGCAGTGTGCTCAGGTGGCCAAGAAGGCCAACAGCATCCTGGCTTGTATAAGAAGCAGTGTGGCCAGCAGGACTAGGGAAGTGATTGTCCCCCTGTACTTGGCTCTGGTGAGGTTCCACCTCAAGCACTGTGTTCTGTTTTGGTCCCCTCGCTACAAGAAGGACATCGAGGTGCTTGAGCGAGTCCAGAGAAGGGCTACGAAGCTGGTGAGGGGCCTGGAGAACAAGTCTTACGAGGAGCGGCTGAGGGAGCTGGGCTTCTTCAGTCTGGAGAAAAGGAGGCTCAGGGGTGACCTTATCGCTCTCTACAGGTACCTCAAGGGAGGCTGTAGCGAGGTGGGGGTTGGTCTGTTCTCCCTCATGCCTGGTGACAGGACAAGGAGGAATGAGCTTAAGTTGCGCCAGGGGAGGTTTAGGTTGGCTATTAGGAAGAACTTCTTTACCGAAAGGGTTGTTAGACATTGGAACGGGCTGCTCAGGGAAGTGGTGGAGTCACCATCCCTGGAGGCCTTTAAAAGACGTTTAGATGTAGAGCTTAGGGATATGGTTTAGTGGGGACTGTTAGTGTTAGGTCAGAGGTTGGACTTGATGATCTTGAGGTCTCTTCCAACCTAGAAATTCTGTGATTCTGTGATTCTGTGATTCTTTTACAATTATTGTGGTTTTAGGTACTATTGCTGTGAGTTTGCTGTACTTCCAAATTCTTTGCCTGTTACAATTCTGATAAGCATTCCTATATTACTCTCTAAAATCTAGTATTTCCTTACTCAACCGGCCTCTCTCTCAGAATCAGACCACAAAGGATTTTTCATACAATCATTGAATCATCTAGGATGGAAAAGACTTTCATCATCATCATCAAGTCCAGCCATCAACCTTACCTACCAAGTCCCATGACTAAACCACATCTCTTAATGCTGTGTCCACACATCTCCAGGGATGAGGATTCCACCACTTCCCTGGGCAGCCCCTTCCAAAGCTTAACCAACATCTCCATAGGGAAATTCTTCCTAATGTCCAATCAGCCTCCCATGGTGCAACCTGAGACCATTTCCTCACATCCTAACTCCTGGCACCTGAGAATCCTCTGACTGACATCCTCTTTGCTGCAACTTCCTTTCAGGTAGCTGTAGTGGGCAATGAGGTCTTCCTTCAACATACTCTTCTCCAGACTAAACAACCCCACTTACCTCAGCTACTCCTCATAAGCCTTTCTTTCTAATTTCTTCTCCAATTTCAATGCTGTTCTCTGCATATGCTCAAGCAACTTAATATCCTTCTTGTAGCAAGAAACCTAAAACTAAACACAGTACTCAGGATGCAGTCTCGCTAATGCTGTGTGCAAGGGGACAAACACTTCCCTTAGTCCTGCTGGCCACGCTATTTCTAATGGAGGACAGGATGCCTTTGGCCTTTATTATTATTTTTACTTCTTTGCAAGCTAATTTCCATGGAACCTTATGCACATTCCCAGTACTTAGCAATGGTCTGCACTGTTTGCAGAGAATCGGAGGCTCTTCCAGTTCTAACCACTAATTACATTGTTTAAAAGAATATCTATCATCCCAGATGTCAAAAGTATGGAGGGGTGCCTAAGTGAGCTGGTAGGCATCATATATAAACAGTAATCTAATACTGGACTGATGGTATGCCTGTTCTGACAATTACTGGTATGAAAAGGCTTGACAGATAGATTAAATATGTCTAGATTTTAAAACAGATTTTCTTCTATACCAAATAGAAGAATAAGCTTTCAAAACAAAGAAGCTTTCAACAGTTATCTCCAGATTGATTATCTACTAAGGGATTTCTCTGAATAATTTCTATCTTGTTTCCTGAAATATTAATTGAGTGTATTTACTTAGAGCTCTATATGACCTTGACAGCAATTAAAAGTTTGAGGGAAGGACATCAAACTCTATTGACATCTTTCTGTATTCCTACTAGCTTTCTCTATTCCAAAACACATGCAATTCAGCAGCTAACTCTTAAGAACTAGTGAATTTGTTAGCAATACTGTGGGTTGAAAGAAGCAATTTTCCCTACTAACTTGACAGTTGATGTCAAACATATTTCTGAAACATATTTTCCTGTTAATGTATCAATCTTTCTCATAAATTATGTTAAATCCTTTTTCCTATTTTTTTTTTCTTTAATTTTGGATTTTACATCCCCTGGCTCACTTCCCAAATGGTCAACAATTATTCAGTTAGCACTTAGATACAAATGAAAATAACAACATACCACTGAAAAGAAAAAAAAAAAAACAACAAACAAACAAAAAAACAAAACAACAACAACAAAAAAACACATATTTTAGTAAGCAGTTTTTTTAAGGAAACTTACCCCTAAAAATAATGCTAATTTAAAAATCTTTGTTATAATCCCAATCTCTGTGGAAAGACACTTTAAAGATCTTGAGAATGACACAGTGAAGGAAATTTATTAGCATACAAATTCAGACTTCTGCTATTCTAGTTAAGAATTCTGGACTAGCATTGAAGATACACTTCAGTACTGCAAAATCTCTTTATTTAAATCCTTAAGCTTTCAGGAAAAGTAAAAGGCAAAATAGTAAGAAATATAAGAACTTTTGTTTTAATTGTTTTTATTTTTTAATTTTTGTGTTACTGTTTTTTTGAGGGTGCTATGCTCTCATGGAAAACTGGAAGGCTAAAAATACTTTCAGAAAGACTTGCAGCATTTATTTTTCTTCTTCTGGAAAATAGACTTTTAGGATATTTGAGAGTTTTGGATTCCTTTCCTATCCGCTTTTATTATAAACCTTGTGGATAAATCATAGTCTCTTACAAAATGTTAGAGATTAAGGGATAAGTTAATAGGAAATTTAATGAAGCCTCTCTCACAGAAAAAAAAATATTAAATCAAGATTTTAAACATTGAATTATTTATGCTCTCTCAATATCTCTAACCCTTGCATCTCATATTCTTTGATTCCTGATCTCCTTCTAATTATATTTGTTTCCCCTAAAAGTGATGACTTTTGTGTACTATTAGAAAGGATTTTTCATAACTAATAATTTAGAACTGTTAAGCCGTAACCTACCACAATTACAGATAGTAAGATTTTAGGGCTCAGAAGCTGAGCTTTTTAATTATGTTGGTTTAGCAAAAAGCCAGCTTCTGGAAATGTTCACTCTTAAAGCAGACAGATTATTATTATTATTATTATTATTATTATTATTATTATTATTATTTTAAGGAATTGAGATTTAGTTTTCATTTTTATGACTAGGGAATTTTGTAGGTTTAATAGAAAAACATTTGTATCCTTCCAGTGTCATTTTAGTTCTTTGGATGTGAGGTATTTAGAAATATTAATGAAAAAAGAAGGAATGAGTCCCTCATTCTCACATGTTCACTGATCTGATAAGCAATCATACTTGTGCATGTATACACATACATGTATATATACGCAAAAGAGTAATGAAATACTGTAATTTTGAGTTTGTGATGTGGCTTATGAATTTCAGTCTGGGGTTCATTACAGCAGCTCATTACAGCAGATTAAAACAAAAACAAAAACAAAAACAAAAACAACTTAGACTGAAGCATAGCTTGGATTGGTTGCCTCATTGTCATAGTGAGTGGGCAGTTTAATCCACAATGAACCACAAGTCTCAGCTGGAACTGCTGTTAAACATTCCGAACTGCCAGTTTAAATTTTACAAAGAGACAAAATGCATATTTGGCTCCTGCTATAAAGATTTCTTATTTCACTGCAATGGCAAAAAAAAGGTTATTCTAGTGTATGTGGTTATCATAAAACAGTCACAGTCCTGGATGTCATGGACTCAGAATATTCCAATTCATGACAACCAGTCTCTTACTCTAAATCTTTTATTGCCTAGCTAATGCAAAACATACTAAGTTGGATACAACTGACACAGAAACTAACCTCTTGCTTAAATATTTGAAATGTTTTTCCTCTTCTTTTGTTTTCTTTTGACCTCCTGTTTCTAATTTTTATCAATAGATTTCTGTCTGTACAATGAAGACATTGTTCAAATAAAAAAAGATCCACTTCATAACTTTCCCTGACTTATATATATCTTTTCCCTTTGCTGTCATGAGACTATCTAAGAGGGAGTGACACTATCATATGCTGATGTTCTGGAAAATTTGACACATCTGTGTTACCAAGTTTATATTTTATTTGATTTTGGGTGACACTTATTAGGTAAATTGTTAGACATGAGTTAACATCCAAATCTGTCTGTAAATTCTGTAAAATTTTATCTTTCCTGATTCAATGATTTCAATGAATTTCAGTATTTCATAAGGAGATTTTATTTGTTCATTGTGTGTTTTGACAGTATGCTTTACTGAAGCAAAGTTCTTGTCTAGAAGGCAACTAGACAAAAAGTGGTAATCTTTTTAATGGAACACATTAATTAATGATCACAAGAAAATGATTTGTTAAGCATTATTTGATAGTGATTCTGTGTAAAATGTACTAAATAGTAGTAAAATACATATCTTTGTGCTTGTCTGCCCGGAGAATTCACTGCCAGATCTGAGTGTGACTTTCATTCCAAAAAAAAAAAAAAGTCCTAATGTCAGCATTCACTGACATGAATCTAGTTCATGGCCTTAAAGTTATGACAGAGCTGTACAGTGTAACCCTTTTTTTGCTGTAGAGCAGGGACAGCAGTGAAAGTAAGTGAAATGAGAACCGTGAATTAGTGCTGAATGGGCTGAAGTCTGAAACAGCAGTGAGGACAAAGGCTTGAACAGGGATTGAAGCAACCAAACCAGAGCTGTGTCAGGAACCTTACACAGAAGAAAGGTTATCCACATCCTCAAAGGGGTCACATTGTCTTGGACTGTAGCTGAGGGTCAGTTGGCTACACAGATGCTGGTAGTAACCTGTGAGTTAGGGGTACCTTCCAGTTGGCTCCAATCCTGCTCCAGAAATGTGTGCTTATCCTGTGCAGATGTCTTGGTAACTTAGAGCATCTCAAATACCAGTAGATGCATGTTTAGGCAGACTGGTCCCTTAGGAAGATAGGATAAGGCTCTCTCTGGCCTTGGTTCTTTCCACATGAAGGAAGAAAAGAAGGAAGCAAGGAGAGCCCACCAGTCAGCGTCCCATTGCAGGAATTGGTGATGGTGTTTCCTTTGATCATGATAACTGGTAACCTGTTGTTGGGGTTTAATCCCTCAGCCAGCTAAGCACATGAAGGCCATTCACTCCCTCCTCACCCGCAACAGTTGGACAAGGGAGAGAATTAAGGATAAAAGCCTCAGGGTTTTTATATAAAGACAGTTCAATGTTCAATCAAACAGAAAAGGAAGAGAAAATACTACTACTAATAACGTTGAAGAGTATGCAAAGCAAGTGATGTGCAATGCAATTACTTACCACCTGCTGATTGATGCCCAGCCAGTCCTTAAGCAATCGCAGCTCCCTCGGCCAACTGCCCTCCAGTTTTATGGTTCAGCATGGTATCATGTGGTACAGGACATCCCTTTGGTCAGCCTGGGCCAGCTGTCCTGTCTGTGTCCCCTCCCAGCTCCTGGTGCACCCCCAGCCTCCTTGCTGGCAGGGCAGCACCAGAAGTTGAACATCCCTTGGTTCTGTGTTAGCACTGCTCTGCAACAACTAAACCATTAGTGTGCTAGCAGCATTATTCTCATCCTAATTCCAAAACAGAGCAAGCACCATACCAGCTACTAGAAAGAAAATTAACTCTATCCCAGCTGAAACCAGGACACCTGTGGCTGACTCCAATGAGGCCAGTATAATCATATGCTCTAAAATTTTGTAAAGAAGCAAACCATTTTATGCCAGTGATAGGTAAATCATGCAGTGGGGCAAGTTAACACAGGAGAAGCTCAATGCCAAATAGCTAGACTCCTTATAATTAAACTTACTCAGTTGTCTTTTTCTGAACTACAAAGCCTTATATAGCTAGACATGTTCTTAAACTTTGTAGAGGTTAAATAAATTTAACTGAGGATAACTGCAGTTGAAGGTTAATTAGCAGCCCTGTTGAGAGTAAAATAGACTCCATCTCACTTTCCCATCATGAATTTGAAAATGAGCAAAAAGAAAAAGAAGTACAAATTTTCCTTTATGTGTCAGAAAAATTAATAGATTAGACTGCAAAAATTAATAATCAGACTGCAAAGGATTAAGCTACAGAGAGGATTTTTATGAGGTTGGCATTATTCAAGAAATTGGTCTGGTGAGTTAGAAAACTTCATGGTCATTTCATAAAAGAACTATTTTGTTGGTCTTTATGTTGTACTTCCTGGAACCAGATTTTCTGTTAAGTAATCTATTTTTATTTTATAATGATGCCTCAGATGTTTCAAACTTTTTTGTTGTTGTTGTTTGTCTTTAATACTACCATTTATTTAGGAGGATTTATTTACCCTGGATATGAAAATCTAACTAGCAGCTCAGACCGTACATTTGGAGTAAAGAACATAACCAATAGGTTGTGTATAAGCACTGCATAACAGCCCAAAATGGACAAGAAATAAAACTTTATAAAACAAAATCATGGAAACAATTTATTTAGAAAGCTTTATGTATCTATGTGAATAGTGGGAACTGTGATCTGCTGATAAACATCTGTCTCTGTCTGGAGCTCCAAAAAGAACAAGCTTCAGTTTTGATTAAATACTCAGATATATTTTTATTTTCTTCTAAAATGTATGTGAACTACTTTTTTAGCTATAATCTATTAAAGAACATCCTTTATTTTTAACTGTTCATGTAGGTGGCAGCCTGGAAAACAATAATATTCTAAATATCCTACATACAAATTCCACATAAAGCTCTCTGTGAAGGGAAAGGACATTTCATTTGTATGGCTTCATATTTTTAACAAATGAGACTATCCTTGTGAGACCACAGGCTGTTTTCCAGCAGTAGATTGATTTCTTTCCGTGCTAAAGTCTTGTTGATACATTTCAACACAGTTTATTGTAAGTAGAATGATACCTCAAATACACATTAACTAAAGAGTCTTTGGAGTCTGTATTAAATAGATGAAAATCTGGGTAACAAGGGAGTAGTATTGTTTAATAAGTAAAGAAGCAAAACAATATCTTGATAATTTCAAAATAAATAAAACCAAACATTGTAAGACACAGAAAAGCCAAATGTAAATAAACTTGTTTCACACTGTATAGCTATCTGAAGGCATTCCTCCTCTGGTTAATGAAAAACAGACACATAATTGTCAACAAAGAATCAATTTTCCCTATCTACTGTTTCAATTCCTACTCTTTGTTATATATTAGTTGTGCTTTTTCTAAGGTATTTCTCAGTATGTGGAATCAGGTCTCCAAATGAGCCACAGCATCAGTTTTGAGGGTTCCGTAGGGAATATTCAAGCTGAAAAGAAGCAGAATTTTTTAGGCTACCAGACTGCTGAAGCGCTAAACTTTGGTATCTACAGAATAGCATATAGTTCTTAAATCACAGATATCATTTAATCCAACAAACTCCTTATCATTGCAAATTAAAGGCTGGAATGTCCACATTTTTTCTTGATTTCTTTCTGAACTTTTTTTTAGTCTCTTGGTCATTTCTCCTGATGTCATTACAGAGACTGGAAGATGTTTGCAGGCTGAGGAAGGGGGAGGAGTGAGGAAGCATGTTCCACTAACTTTAACCATAAGAATACCTTTCTCTCCCCTGCATGTTTAACTGCATGTTTTCCAGCTTTTGTTATAAATGAGACATTATTCTGCCTGTTGGAGTGTTCAGAAGTGTGGAATAGGTTAACCTACAAGCACATGCAATACCTCCTAAGGCACATCATTCACCCCACATGCTCTCTCTCCTGTTAGGAGCCAAGAATGAGTAAGGCAGCAATTGTGTCAGCTTCATGGGGTGCAGGTGACATAATCTGTAGATGGCCATTTAATTCAAGTCTGTCTGGGATGCGGTGAAAGAGGGTGCAGCAAGTGGGTGCATCATGCTAAACATGTCTTTGAACCTTCAAAAAGCAGTTCCTCATTATGGCATAGTCTTAGCCTTTCAAACAACATTTCAGAGAATATGCTTATTCATATGCTTTTCCATAACATGGTAGTTTTATTGCCAAGTGGAATCTTCCAAGTCTTCAAGCAAAAAGAGTGAGATAGACATTATTGTTCACCTTAAAGGAACATTTTGTCTGAGGGTCTAAAAAACCAACCATATTTATTTTGTTCAGGTTAGACTCTAAGTGGTCTATCTGGTACTGGCATGTAGTAAAGGTGAATTTGGAATATTATTTGTTGCAGAGCACCTGAAGAAGGACACAGGGATTTAAAGAAGATAATAGGTTTAGTCTCAGCAATAAGAAAACCACATTCTGGAAAACAATACTGATGTAAACAAATAAATATTCTACAAAAGTAGCAATGCAGAAAAAGCTTTCTTTCATTTTACTACTGTGTCCTATGGCAAACATGAAAGAGAAAATGCGCTGTATGTTGTCATTTTGCCATCTTTCTTTGAACAACACCATATAAAACTTAGTTTTGCTTTGATGTCATTTGCATTAAATTTTCATGAAGGTAGTTCACTTCATGTTGTATTCTGCCTTGTGGTAATCATTTCTCCCCTCTCTGTCACTCCCTCCCCCCCGCCCCCTTTTTTTTTTTCCACAAGCTTAACAAGTATTTGTTTACCAGCATCATATTTTCTGAGCTGTTTCCAAACTTCAAATTCTTTTTGCCTTAACCACAGAAGAGCCTTTCTGTGAGCTTGACACTGAATATCCAGAGATTATTAATTGTATTCAGAACAGAATTTAATGTAAGGCTGCTATAGGATTACCATGTGGAATTTCCCATACTCAAATTATGCTGAAATATCCAATTAGTGTATTGTAGGCAGGCATGAATTTCATTGTAGTTAAACATTTGCTGACAAGCTGGCCTTTCAGTTTAGCTTTGTGCATTGGGAGAAGAAATTTGATCTCATCTGGCTTTCTTTTGAGCAAATACTCAAAATGCTTTCCCATTAGATCCACTCCCTCTCTGAGTAACCATTATTTGTGAACAATAAGAATCACTTATATGCTCCAATCTTATTGTTTGCAAATACCATCTTTGAAAAGAATTTATATTATTGGTATTCACCATTCAAAGCAAAAACTTTTGAAAGGAAGATGGAAGATATGGTTCAAATTGAATACATTCGTATTTCTAAATGAAGGTTATATGGTGGTATTATGCTAAATTAAGTCTCAGGGGAATAATATTAAAACACATTTCCCTGTTTTGTTGATCATATATTAAATATTTTAATATCTGTATTATAAATATTTTACCATCTATACATTCTAAGCCTGAGTGTTTTCTTTAGCAAGGTTTGTCAAGTAAAATTATGAGAAAGCTGTAGTATTTTTTCCTGTTTTCTTCAGGCATTACATATAGGTATATATATATATATTTTCCCCACTGTGGTTAATCACAGGAAAGCAGAAGCAGCAGTTATATTCTTGCTTTGGAGTTTGAGTTACCAAATATTGATTAGATAGCAAGCGGTATTTTGGAGCTGTATTTTTTTTCTCTCTTATATCTCTGGAAGTAACTATCTCAGACACATTTGCACAGTGGAGTCTAACCCCATGGTTGGTATGTTTTTAAACTCTGTTAATTAGAGGGGGTTTCTTTAAATTATTAAATAAAGGTGGATTTTGGACTAGAATAATTCAGTACAATAGCTTCTGAGTGAAGACACTGGGGAAAAGTCAGTCCAGTGATAAGCAGGTCAATAGAATGCTTCTGAAATGTAGGGTTTGTGAAACAACCAAAGACCAGCAGCTCAGATAAGTCTGTGTTCTCCACTTTCAGTTTTACTTTTAATGAACAAAAATGTTGTTGATGGATAGCGGTTTTCTCTCTGGTCCTATTTAGACTGGAAACTATATAATTCAATGTATGTGACTTTATTATATTGTGAATGCAATATATGTTTTAAAAGATTCTAGTAGTTTTGCATGTGTATGTTTCAACAGACTGTATCCTTGACAGAAAATGGTATGCTTTTGAACATTATTAGTTTATGTTAGGAGTCCTGTTATTCACTAAGTCTAACGTGAGGTAAAGATTTATTTTTAAAATATTGCTTTTTAAAGTAGAACTAAATATTGCAGGTCTCTGATTCAATTCTATTCAATTTATTTATTTATTTATTAATTGTGAGATTGTTTTAGTCTAGCTCTAATCTTGGCTCTCTGGGTTATTGTGAACAAATTTCAGTTCTTGCACTTCCTGATATTGAAAACTCTTTGGACATGATGGATTCTTTTTTTTTTTTTTTTTTTTTAATTTTATATTTTCAGTAAATGAGGATATGAAGTTAGTCTCGTTTTCAATGCTGATCTAAAAATTCGTTTATTACATTTTCTGTTTTCTTTAATCAGATTTAGAAGACGTTTCAGGGTTAAATACATAAATACATAAAACTACAGAGTAACAGAGGCAATTTCAGTTCCTGCTAACTCCAACATTTGTCAATAACAGCAGAATATAATGGGTAATGATGTACTTTCAAGTAATTGTCCTTCCTAGAGAATTAATATACATGGCTGCCACTGGAAGATTATGTTTTGGACATAATATTTTTCATGTAATTGTGAGATAATTTTATTCCTAAATATTTGTCATTAACATATCGACAACCTTTGTAGCAGCTTATTTTATTAAACACAGTTTACATTAAATTGTCTATGCTGTCTAGATTTTTATGTGCTAGCGTGGGGAAAGAGGAATTGCATGCTTTTAAAGACTTTCCCTATTCTCAGACACATTATGCTGGTCTTACTGATGTTAAATAAGAGGGACAACAACTGGGCACATTATTGCTGCTTCATACTTCCCAGGATATTAGGATATTAGCTTGGAGGAAATTGCCTTAGTTTAGATTTTATTACTGCACAGAATCACAGATTCACAAAATGGTAAAGGTTGGAAGGGACGCCTAGAGATCCTTATTGTACAACCTCTCTGCTCCAGCAGGGCCACCTAGAAAAGGTTGCTCAGGACCATGTTCAGGTGGCTTTTGAAGATCTCCGAGGAGGAAGACTACAGCCTCTTTGGGCAACCTGTACCAGTGCCCTGCTAGAGTGAAGAAGCAATTCCTGATGCTTAGAATTACTTAGGATGGTTGTTAAAATGCTGGAGCACTGGCACATAGTTTTGATACATGTCGTCAGTGAGCTCTGAACTTGTCTGTGTTTCTTTATAATTGCCTCAGTATGGGGTCATGTTCAAGTCTCACTAGCCAGTGATGGCAAGCTGGTGTGGTTATGAATTATTATGTTAGTGAGACTTCCCTCTCTGGGCACTTTGGATTTTGTGAAGCCCCAGTATGGTTTGTTCACCAACTATTTACTCAAAATAAGTCAAATAGAAATAGAAAGGTTATAAATTAGCCACTGTCAGCATCTGCTGTTTTTATTTTATTTTATTTTATTTTATTTTATTTTATTTTATTTTATTTTATTTTATTTTATTTTATTTTATTTTATTTTATTTTTTATTTAATTATTTTTTGTTAGATCTAGAATGTAGACTTAAACTAAGCAACATTCCAGGCTCCAGTAGATGGAAAACAGAAAACTCCATTACATCAGTTATTTCCAGAGAACCTTGTGTCTGTAGGGTAGAACTATCATACCCATCTTATCGACAGACTGTTGGGATTCTGAGAGCCAAATCTGTGATAGAGCTGAAACAGAGGCACTACTAAGGAACCAACAAAGCTATTACAACCTTTTATTTTAGCTGGTGGTTACTCTTCGATGCCAGAAATGAAATTTCTACTGTTCCCGTGTACAAGACCAGTCTTGACCACTGCTGAGCAATTGAAATTTTTGCAGATTCCTTGGTCCAAGTCTTGTCAGATTCTCCAGCAAAATATGGTATGAAATAAGATACATTGCTAGTTCTATCCAAGAGTGCAACTAGGTTAGTTTTAAGTGGCAATTTATAACCTTTTCTGGTTTGAAACAGAATTTGATTTCTTTCCCAACAGGTAATAAAACTAGATTTGTCTCTTGGTCCAAGTCTAAAGATAAATTTTCCATCCTAGACTGAATAATTTGACCCTCAGAACATTCAGCAGAATGGAGCAGGTCCATATAAGTCAGGAGAGGATGTGTACAAGAGCAGTTAAAGCAGATGTCCTATGACACTATTTACCAGGCAGTGTCCTAAAAGCCAAGCAATTCCTGATCTAAACATTCTCCAGAGACATGTATGGACGAAGGGGCTGCAGTGCCTTAGAATTTAGGAGGTTTTTGTGAATGGATCCCTTCCAAAACTTAAGTGTTACAAAGCTTCATGGGCTGCAGGTCTGTATGGATCAGCAAATTTTGATGTCACTTGAGCAGTACTTAAAGAATCTTAGTGGCATCTCAGTGCTCATGTTCAGCACCTAGATAAGACTTTGAATTTACTTGTATGTCACTCTGGTCAGAGAAGGAAGATCTGTTTTCCACATTGTTAACACCACTGAGCATTTTGGCTTATCTCACTTCTGTAGCTTTCATACCATAATAAGTTGTAGGCATACAGGTAACAGTATTCAAGAAGCCCCGTTCTTCTATACTTCTATACACAAAGTAAACCTGATTATCTAGACAATGTCTTTTTGACATATTTTTAAATGTGCTGTTCCTTGTACCTTTTTGCACTCTATCAATTTACAGCTAAAAATGTAAATACTCACTGTAACAAATTTTAGAGCTATTAACCTGTCTGTTCTCGTTTTACTCACTATTTTAACTTTTACCAGTATTTATTGACAAAGTGACTGTTAAGGTATGTAGGAAAACATGATAGTGAATCAGGGACTGAAACCTTGAGCTGATAGTTTCATACTTCAAAATAATAACACTATTTGTATTATTGCATATTTAGCATTCATTGAGTTATTTTCTATACGGTCTAATTCCTAAGGAAAAAAAAATACTTTGTTTTTCACCTAGTGTAATTTGTTATCGGGCAGCCCTGACAAGTAATGTCTCCAGTGGCAAGGCGTATTGAGCCTTTGATTGCTTCCAGCTGCATGTAGTATCCTTTGTTGTGGTTTTCATGTAGATTTTCTCTTAATTTTCAGGGGTGTGGTGCATAACAAATTGTGCTTACTGGAATTTGCTTTCAAAGAAGATAATTCTTATGAAAAGCTGAAAATACAATCACATTTTCCTACTGTACAGTAAAGGAAATAGATGCAGCATTATATCTGAGCTATTTGTATTGCTGAAACACCCTGAGCCCAAAGGGACTAATATCATGCTTTATAGTGTGACAAATGATGTTAAGGTTGGGATTCCCCTGACGGTACCAGAGGACGTTGTGGAGAAAGATGCGGCTGCAGAAATATTCAGAGAAGGCTTGAAGTAGAATGGCTCCATAGCCTGCCAAATGCATGTGTGCTTTTATACTCTTTTGAATCAACTAAGCCAAATAAAGTCTATATTAAAACAAACAAACAAACCAAAAAAAAACAACAAACCACACAACAAACAAAAAAACAAAACAAACAACAACAACAACCAATCACTCACCCAAACAGCAAAAACAACAACAAATCTCATGCACAGAAAAAATTCTAACCATGCGGTTACCTAATGAGTATGACATTATTATATTTGTTAATTAGATACTTATAACTTTGTGATTTTGTCAGTTTTGTGTTCATTTACATTTCATTGCTGAGGTTATAAAAAAAAGCTTCTAAAGAAAGTTTGGCTTATAGCAGTACTCCTGAGACAACTGAACTTTATGGCCTGCTCATCTCTCAAGCAGAAAACAAGAACAGTAGTACATAAGACCTAGAATAATTTTTTCTGAGCTTGTAAAAGTAAACAGAGCAACAGAAATATCAGAAAAAATACATCTCTAATTTCCACTGGAAAAAATCATCATCCTTCCTCTGAATGAATGGAAATCTTAGTGGAATTTCAAAGTTGCCTGTGATTGGCAAGTGAACATTTGTTAGATTAGTTAATTTCTCTTTAAAGTAAGTCTTCTAGGACTGGTAAAGTGTGACTGCAACTTTGCTATTATTGCCAATTGATGTCAGAATTAGTAAATTGCCAAAACCTCAGGATCTGGGCTCACTGTGACCCACACAGTATAACTACAACTGTAAACAAGAGTGGTGTGAAATGCAAATTACTATTCAAAAGATATTGTAAGCATGTAGGTTGGAAGAAAATAAGAGGATTGAAATTAAAGTTCTTGTGAGGAAGATATCTTGACTTAAAATTTTGATCAGCACAAAGAGCAAACTAAAAGATAGAAACTAGGGACATATTTATCTGTATGCTTACTTGGGAGGTTAATGTATGCTGATTATTCTCTTGAACTTTCAGTACAGTACACTCCTTCTTACTATTGACTCTTCTGGGAAGATTTGTTTTCTGCATTATGTTTTTTGCAAGACACAAAACTGTTACTTTTTCAGGATAATAGAAATAGTTCTAGATGTGATGAAAGCAATAGCGCATCATCTCATCATAGAAAAGAGTCCATGCTTTTGAGGGAAAAGTGAAAGATGAACAGGAAAAAATCATTCTTGGTATCTTCACTGCTGTCATAGGCATTGGAACAATACAACAGATTTGTTACACAATAGAGACAAACATTTGTATAGATATATACAGATAGATATAGAAGAAGATATAGATATATGAGATTAAAAAACAAACAAACAAACAAAAACTGTTAGACAAATTAAGCATTTGTGTTCTTTTGGAATACCCTTTAAGATTTGATGTAGGAAGGCTGGAAGTATAGACCAGAGAAACAATCACACAGCATAATACTCAGTTATTATTTTCTGTAAAGTTTCAACCATCATATTTGTTCTGTACATAATAATCAGGAGAGAAATTAAAAAAAAAAAAATCAAGTGGTAATGGCTACTTTCAGCTAGACATACTGTTTATAGGATGTTCTCTCTATTCCCTCAGCATCAATTAGGTTTGAAAATACTTTTATAATGCAAATAGTCATGCTTATAAGTTCATCCCTCACAGCTTCTAACAATCCTTACTTTCATGTATGATTCTGCCAGCTCAATGATTTGCTAGAATTTTGACAAAAATGTATTTATTAATCTTGGCTTAAAATTTGGTATACAAAAAACACGTGACTTTGGAATGCTTGCTTTAATGTGGCTGAGTCATTTCTTATTAGTTATTAGGCTTCAATTTGAAAATATAAACATGAAACAGATTTAATGTTTTGCTTAGATTTGGTTATTGTTTATGTGACTCTTTCTTCCTTTTTCTTCCTTTTTTTTTTTTTTTTTTCCTGTGTTCAGAATAAAATAGAATAGTTGGAAGGGATCTAAAAAGTTCATCTGGTCCAAATTCTGCTGATGAATTGTGTACCTCTGGGGTCTGTCTTGGGACATACCCCACAGACCACAGGACTGTAGTGGTTTTACTCTTGTGGGCAGCCAAACACCACCACAGTTGCTCTCTCTTCAAAGGGGAAGGGGGAGAAAATACGATGCAAAAGGCTCAAGGTTTGAGGTTGTAGTGGGTTTACGTGGCAAGGTTTTGGTAGCAGGGGGCCATAGGGATAGCTTCTGTGAGAAGGATCTCGAAGCTGCCCCTTCTTTGGTAAGGGCCCCACTGCTGACCAGAACTGCGCCAATAAGTGATGTTGTTTGCGTCTCTGTGAGAGACAGAAAAAAATGCTGCGTCACACAACAGCTGGGAGAGTGAGAGGAGTGAGGAACAGCCTTGCAGGCACCAAGGTCAGTGAAGAAGGAGGGGGAGAGGTGCTCCAGGCACCGGAGCAGAAGTCCCCTGTGGCCTGTCGTGAGGACCATGGTGAAGCAGGATGTCCCCCTGCAGCCCTTGGAGTACCACATTGGAGCAGGGTTCCACGCTGCAGCCCGTGGAGGAGACCACAGTGGAGCAGGTGGACCTGCACCGACGGAGACTGCAGCCTGTGGAAGACCCCTGCCGGAGCAGATTCCGGGCCGGACCTGCAGCCCGTGGAGAGGAGACTACGCAGGAGCAGGTGACCTGGCAGGAGCTGCTGCCCGTGGGGGACCCAGGTTGGAGCAGTGTGCTCCCAAGGGATGGACCCCGTGGTACGAACCCATATCTGGAGCAGTTCTTGAAGAGCTGCTGCCTGTGGACAGCCCACGCTGGATCAGTTCAGCAAGGACTGCATCCCGTGGGAGGGACCCCACAGCACAGGGGACGAGAGTGACCGAGAAGGAGCGGCAGAGAAGAAGCACTACAGACTGACCATAACCCCCATTCCCCTGTTCCCCTGTGCTGCTTGGGGGGAGGAGGTGGAAGAGGGTGGATGGGGGGAAGGTGCTTTTAGTTTCTTTCATTTGTTCCTCATTTCAGTATCTTGTTAGTAATAGGAAATAAATCTTACTATCTCCCTATGCTGAGTCTGTTTTGCCCGTCACGATAATTACTGTGCGATCTCCTTGTCCTTATCTCAACCCTTGAGTCCCTTTCATTGTATTTTCTCCCCACTCCTCTTTGAGGAGGGGGAGTGAGAGAGTGGTTGTGGTGGAGTTCGGCTGCCCACTCGAGTAAAACCACCACAGAGATAAGGACGGGGAGATCTCTCAACAATTAGACAGGCAAAACAGACTGAGAGTAGGGAGACTGTAAAATTTATTTCCTATTACTAACAAGCTAAAGAAGTGAGAAAACAAAGTAAACCAAAAAAACACCTTCCCCCATTCACCCTCTTCCTGCTCCTGCCCCTGAGCTGCACAGGGGAACAGGGAAATGGGGGTTTCAGTCAGTCTATATTGGCAGTCAGTCTATAATTGCAGTCAGGATATATTGGCAGTCTATATATCAGTCAATGGCATTTCGTCTTTGCCACTCCTTCACAGTCACTCCCTGCCCCTGCTCCCCATGGGGTCCCTCCCTTTGGGTGCCGTCCTTTCCAAACTGAGCCTGTGGGGGCTGCCCACAGGCAGCAGCTCTTCCAGAACTGCTCCCACACAGCTCCGTGCCACGGGGTCCATCCATCCCCCAGGAGCAAACTGCTCCAGCACGGGTCCCCCATGGGCAGCAGCTCTCCCCAGACCCCCTGCTCCTGCGTGGGCTCCTCTCCAAGGGCTGCAGCTCCAGCCCGGGGCCTGCTCCTGCGGGGGCTCTCCATGGGCCGCAGCCTCCTCCAGGCCACATCCACCTGCTCCAGCGGGGGCTCCTCCACGGGCTGCAGCGTGGAGATCTGCTCCATGTGGGACCCATGGGCTGCAGGGGGACAGCCTGCTCCACCAGGGGCCTCTACACAGGCTGCAGGGGAACTTCTGCTCTGGCACCCAGAGCACCTCCTGCCCTCCTTCTGCACTGACTTTGGGGGCTGCAGGGCTGGTTCTCACTCCTCATTCTCTCCCAGCTGCTGTCCCCCAGCTTCCCTTATCTAACATGTAGCAGCTTCTGTATTCTTCTCGCAGAAGCCATCCCTATGGCCCCCTGCTACCAAAACCTTGCTATGTAAACCTACTACACTGATACCGGTTTATATCTTTATCAGTGACATAGACAGTGGGATCGAGTGCATCCTCAGCAAATTTGCAGATGACACTGACCTGAGGGGTGCAGATTATACAACAGAAGGAAGAGATACCATCCAAAGGGACCTGGACTAGCTTGAGAAGTGGACCTATATGAACCTAATGAGGTTCAACAAATCTGGGTGCAGGGTGCTGCACCTGGGTTGGGGCAATCACAGACATGAGTACAAACTGGGAGAAAAAGTCATTGAGAGCAGCCCTGCAGAGAAGGACTTGAGGGTTCTGGTGGACAAAAAGCTTGACATGAGCCAGCAGTATGTGCTTGTAGCCACTGCATCCTAGGCATCCTTGACCATCCTCCTGGTAAAGAAGTTATTCCTAATATCCAGTCTGAACCCAGAAAATTGTAGAGAGCAATGATATTGCTTCTTGGCCTACTTTGTTCTCTACCTTAGATAAAAGGTAATCTTACTGTAGTTAAGGATATTTATATTCTTAGTTAATAATTTCTTTATTCGCCAATTTAGTGGAAGCTTTATCTTTGGAAATTCATTAGAATGCCAATGCTTAAGAAGAAATATTTTGCAGTTTGCTCTAATAGTTTCTAACTGGACTGAATCCTCCAATATTTTTGATTTTATACCTGGTATGAATACTAAAACTCTTAAGAAATTAAAATGCTGAGAGTAAAATTTATTTACTGATTTAAATATGAAACAGATTTTACTCCTGATGAATTGAAAGAAAGTATGTTTTAAAATGCATGTTTTGTTTTCACTTACAAAATAAAATATAGAATGTAACTTAAGTCATGTTTCTAGTATCACAGAACTAGATGGAAAATAGATTATAGTGTTAGAAAAGTTACCAAAAAATAAACAAAGTGTATATTTCTTCCACCATATATCATATCCTAAATCAGGAATTACACCTACACTATGTGGAAGTCATGGATTAGTATCAGTCAACTGTAGAAAAGACAAAGACTATTCTTCTGAGCCATTTTAAAAATGGGGGAAGGGGGATACTATTACCAGGAGCAGAAGGTCCCTGACATTTCTGTTATATTACCACTTTCAAAATTCACACAAGAAATAAATGAAATTTAAAAAATTCAGGGCTCAAATCCAGAACAGAGGAGAGGAAAACTGGTTTTGAATTTGGCAAGGTTACTACCATTCATGTCAAATGAGACATTATATGCACCAAGCAACAATGCTACATCTGTAGAGAGTAATCCTAGGTTTCTTTGGTAGTGAAGCAGAAGGAGATCTTACATTGGGCTTTTTCCTCTGTGTCAAAACAAAAACAAAAACAAACAAACAAACAAACAAACAAACAAAAAAACTTACTTAAATATATCTTACTCTCAATGGTTTTGCAAGGTCTCCCTGAAACTGAATATGCTTTATTTTAGGGAGGAAAAGGAAAAGAGATAGGTTTTGGTCTCTGCATGCACAAATATTGTATGTTTGATGTAAGATACTTAAATAATTGTGAGTATGCTTTCTGGTAAAAGAGTAGGTTTTTGCATATGCTGTCAGTGGTGTAACAATTACCCAAGTATATAACACACAATAACTGCCAATGATTTTTCCTCTACCGTGTTTTGAATAGGCTTCAGTTTTCAAAATGTTCTTGGGGATTGCCCTGCTGTTGATGGAGGTGAAGATGTCAGTGGAGAAATATTTAGAACATATAAATTAGATTTAGGCATGAGCTAGATGCCTAGCTATTCAACACTGAAATGATTCTAGCACTCTGCACATAGCAACAGTTAGGTTTAAGTAACGGTTTTTAGGGGAAGCTTATATTCCTAGAGACTTCAGGTAACAATTCAGTGGGGGATCCATGGATCAAAACTGCTGTGGAGAATGGGACTAAAACAGAGAATTAAAGATAGTCAGTAGATAGTGTTGATGTTATAGGAACTGTCCCCATGTGCATTAACAGATAACTTCACAGTCCTACATCTTGATTCAGGTGATACCTCTGTCTGCCCCTTAGCTGTCTTAGTTATTCTGGGAGGAAATTTTCCATATATGTCCTGGTAAATTTATAGTATTCCTGTAGCTGCTTTTGGAGATATTTTCTGTAGTATTGACAAAGTGTGTAAGGCTATAAAAAGATTTGTCAGAAGTTCAGGAAATAGTTTCTAACTATAACTATACCAAAAATGTTATTAACTTCCATGTTGTTATATACAAAGTAGCTTATATGGTAATATTCTGCAGAATATAAGTATGTATGTATGTACTTTGGCAAAACATTTTTTTTTTTTCTATTATTATTTAATCTTTTTAATGCCTAACCATAGGATGCACAGAATGCAAGTTGTAGTATCTTACTGGTAGTGTTTCAATTCACAGTATTTCTGGCAAATACTATGTAAGGTCTCTCCTGCCGTTCCAAAAGCAGCAGACAAGTGTGACTGTCTTTCTCTAGTGGCTGATACAGATTAGATATTTCCAAGTCTCTTATATATTTCAACTAAGCAGTTTATCAAGAAAAGCTGATATTGCTAGTTAAGATGATGTTAAAGCCAGTCTTTGAAAGCTTTCCTGGTGGAAAGGGAGCTCTTTCCACACAAAAAGGTTGTAGATTTTCACAGAGCATATGGTTTCTTCCTCTAATCTAATTCAGTGTGAAAACTACGGGGGATTTTATCCTTTGGCTGTAAGACATGTTCATATATACGTGTTATCACAATAAAAAGTCCTTTAGAAATCTACATTGTTTGTTGTTGCTTTTGTCTTATATGAATACGTACATATGCACAAGCATTACATTTTTATTTTCTTCCTTCCACATATAAGTGAGGACACTGTAGTAGTTACAAATAAGTCATACTTAGAAAGCCACTTAATAGGTGTTGATTATTAACAATTAAGCATTTGATTGTTACTCAGCAGCAGTATGGGATTCAGTTGGCTTAATCCTTTATTGTGTAATTATTGTTTGAAAATCAATAAAATGTTGGTATGAAAAGGCTGTAATAGTAAAGAAAATCTGACAGATATTGTTCACTATATAACTGTAGGCTGAGAACAATGTAGCAGTGCTCATTATCTGATTTATAATGAAAGATGGCTTGTGGAGTTAATCTTAGGTCTATGAAACAAGAGATTAGTAAAACAACTCAATTGTTTCAACTGTTGATTATGCGTTTCATTTTGACAAAAAGGGTCTGCACTAAGGGAGTCATGATTCAACTCTGGCAATTTACCTGAAAAGAAAAATGTAACATACAGAACAATCGAGCAATTTTGCTCATTTATACAGGAGAAATTAACAAGTCAGCATTGAGGTGAACACAGCTGATTTTTTTTTTTTTTTTTTTCCAACAACAGCATTACAGATGTGACAGATGATCTCTAAAGGATAAATGTGATTTGCACTGAAGTCAAAATAGATAAACTAATTTATACCTAAAGATCTTTTTATTTTTTTTTTTTTCTTAGATAAAACTCCAGTAATGAATATTGTAAATTTACAGCGTGTAATCGTAAGAGCAATACTAGCATTATCTTTTATAAGCACAAATTCAGGTTCTCCTTTGGTCACCATGGAGAGCTTTGTAGTAGTACAAAGCAACTCTATTATGCGAAATACAGGTGATGAAAATAGGACAGGATACAAGCTCCATAGCAGATTGTAGTAAGCAGTTTATTTATGGGTCTTTCTGCTGCTGCTATTTCATGTGCCATCAAATCTATTTATCTTACTCCTACTGATCAATATACTATGTGGATATTGATGAATTTGAATATTCCAGTAATATACATGAAAACTTACTTAAGCAGTGAAAATATATCACTGATCAGGGTGGTAATTTACTGCAAACTTTTCTCTGCACGGTGTATTTTCTTTTCATTGAGCCAGCTTGTGCTTGGGTGATTATAGGAGACATATTAACCTCTGATGAGCTCTAGCAAATGAGCATGCATGGGGTAGAATAGAATCTACTGTGGTGCTATGAACACACAGAAAAGTAGAGGAAAGTCCAAACTGGTACTTTTTATGCCACTGAACCTCAGATTTTTTCCTCAGGATGCTATGTCCTGCATTATTCTTCTGTATTGATATCACTTACAAAGTGGCTTCACATTGTAACAAATCTGTCTTTGTTCCTTTAGTATTTTCTTTTCAGAAATAGGAAGAATTTCTAGCATGCGTGAAGCCTTTGTGGTCTTTGAAATAATAAGTTGCTATAAAACACAGTTATTTAAAAAGTTGCTGGGTAAACATGATTTTAATATTTCAAGTTATTACATTTGGTTCTAGCCTGTATACTGACAAACCTGCCTATTCTCACACACTTGCAATATTATCCAATTATTCTGCTGCGCAGTGGTAAAAACTGCAATGTGAATCTGTGTACAGTGTCTTCCTCATATGTAAATAAAAGTTTCACCTTTTGTGCCTTTTGTTTGCTTGTTTGGCATAATAATCACTTCATAATGCTCCAAAATCTAATTAGCCTTTACATATAGGGGAAAAAAATCAGAGCCAGATGTACCAATGGAGTTTGTCTTATTTTTTCTAGTAGGACCCCATATTTTGATGGTCTAATAACATCTGTAGAAAGGAATATTCTTTGAAAATCTCATGCTATAGGCAATTTTACATAAGTTGAGGCTAAGTTTGAGATATGAAGTGAATTGATCTCTCTCGTAACTGGCAACAGTGTTTTATCTAGGAGTTTCACTTACCTGGGGAGAAATTAAAGTGTTGTGGTAGCAGCATTTACCCATGCAGCTAAAGGTTCTGTTAGCACTTTTATTTTTAAAGGTATCTAACATAGCTATAAAATAAAATAAAATAAAATAAAATAAAATCTTCAGGAAAACCTTTGTTGTTCAGAATTAGAATTAAATATAGTGACGTATTGAGTAGAAGGGTGAGAGTGGGATCAAAAAGGAGGAAAGCATTGAGGGAAAATCAAGTATTCCTCCAGTCATTTTTAAAAATCGTTTGATAGAGAAAAAGTGTTATGATTAAAAGAAAAATAACAAAAAGTTGTCTATTTATATATATATTTTTTTTCTGCATAGGTTTCTGGAAAACAACAATGATTTCACTCTAATAAATGAACACACAGAGCAGCTGATTTCTGAAGGCTGCCTTTATCCTTAAAAAGGGGTCTATCTTTGGTGTTGCAATTGTTGATGCAGTTATCAAATAGAAGGTTACCTTTATGGAAAGAGATTTGAAATGAGGCAATAGATTTGTGTAGAAAGTCCAACGAAAGTTTATAAGGCATGAAGATAAGATAGAGTAGAAAAATAAAATGTAAACATTAGTTGAAAGAGAACAATAAAAATGAAAAACAACCTCAATCTTTGTTGTAAAGAAAAGTGAAAACAGCATGAAATAGTGAGTGATAGCCAGAGAATTTAATGGGAACTTAAAGAAAAGCAGACAAATATCCAGGTGTGATAAAACACATATAGAAAAAAAAACATAAAATACAGTGCAGAAAAAAAAAAAAAGAAAAAGAAAAAGAAAAGAAAAACATATTTGAAAGACAGAAAGACAATTAAGACCACATAGTGTTTTAATTTTAATACTTTAGAAAACATTCAATTGTAACAGTTATTGCTAGAATAAAAAATACACTGATTAGTCTAGAACTAACCAAAATCTTTTCATAGCCTGGATTTGAGACCTGGATAAAAATGATTAGAAACTTCTGGGCTTTTCTCATGCCAAGATCCTAGTAGACAGATTTCAGTTTCTGAAGCTCTCCTTGTGCAGCACTAGCCACTTGAACGTAGTATTAGAAAATTGGCAGACATTTGGAAGAGTTACAAGCCTAGCTCTCAAACTCCCCTTCAGAAAATATAGACACCTTATTTCCATATCTGTGTTACAGAGACTCTGAAACCTGGTACTAAAACCTCTACTAACATTAATATAGGTGCCACTAGTAAAAAACGAGGTAGATTGCATTCCCTTCCAGTTGAGACAGAGCACACTTCAGGATCAGAGGATGGTGAGGTATAACAGGTTAAGGTGTGCGGAGGTTTCACCCTGGTGGACAGCAAAACTCTGCCACAACTTCTCTCTTACTCCCTCTCCTTGAAGAGGAGGAGAAAAAATTATGATAGGAAAGAAAAGGGCTCCTGGGTTGAGATAAGGATAATTTAATTAAAGGGAAAAGAAAGAGCAAAATAAAAAGCAAAGGCCGTGCAGAAGCAAAGAGAGAGAACACAATTATTTACTACCCATCAAGCAAAGTTCAACCACATGTATTAAGCAGGGCTGAAATACATGTTGCAGTTGCCCAGGAGGACAGGATTTTTCATTATGAGAGGCCCCACTTCTCACTGCTTTCTCACTTTTTATTGCTAAGTGTGACATCATACAGTATGGAATATCCCTTTGGTTGGTTTAGGTCAGCTGCCCTTTGGTTGATTTAGGTCAGCTGCCCTTCTGGTGTCCCCTCCCCATGTCTTGACTACCCCCAGCCTACTGGCTTTGGGGGGTTTGGAGAGAACCTTGATGCTCTGCCAGTACTGCTCAGCAATAGACAAAACATTGGTGTGATATCAGGGCTGTTTTAGCTTTTTTA
Organism: Oxyura jamaicensis; assembly: GCF_011077185.1. Classification (NCBI taxonomy): domain Eukaryota; kingdom Metazoa; phylum Chordata; class Aves; order Anseriformes; family Anatidae; genus Oxyura; species Oxyura jamaicensis. The sequence goes on along the minus strand of NC_048926.1, from coordinate 58,800,862 downwards.
CAAGTGCCAAGCACAGTACAATACAGGCTGTTATGGTGATATTTAACACCATCCCAGCCAGACATAGTACAAGGTGCATTCACAGAATCACAGAATCACAGAATCACAGAATTTTCTAGGTTGGAAGAGACCTCAAGATCATCAAGTCCAACCTCTGACCTAACACTAACAGTCCCCACTAAACCATATCCCTAAGCTCTACATCTAAACGTCTTTTAAAGGCCTCCAGGGATGGTGACTCCACCACTTCCCTGGGCAGCCCGTTCCAATGTCTAACAACCCTTTCGGTAAAGAAGTTCTTCCTAACATCCAACCTAAACCTCCCCTGGCGCAACTTAAGCCCATCCCCCCTCGTCCTGTCACCAGGCACGTGGCCACCAGGCACAGACCAACCCCCACCTTGCTACAGCCTCCCTTGAGGTACCTGTAGAGAGTGATAAGGTCACCCCTGAGCCTCCTTTTCTCCAGACTGAAGAAGCCCAGCTCCCTCAGCCGCTCCTCGTAAGACTTGTTCTCCAGGCCCCTCACCAGCTTCGTAGCCCTTCTCTGGACTCGCTCAAGCACCTCCATGTCCTTCTTGTAGCGAGGGGCCCAAAATTGAACACAGTACTCGAGGTGCGGCCTCACCAGAGCTGAGTACAGGGGGACAATCACTTCCCTAGTCCTGCTGGCCACACTGTTTCTTATACAGGCCAGGATGCTGTTGGCCTTCTTGGCCACCTGAGCACACTGCTGGCTCATATTCAGCCGACTATCAACCATCACTCCCAGGTCCTTCCCTGCCTGGCAGCTCTCCAACCACTCATCTCCCAGCCTGTAGCTCTGCTTGGGGTTATTGCGCCCCAGGTGCAGGACCCGGCACTTGGCCTTGTTGAACTTCATGCAGCTGACCTCAGCCCATTGGTCCAGCCTCTCCAGATCCTCCTGCAGAGCCTTCCTACCCTCGAGCAGATTGACACACGTACCTAACTTGGTGTCACCTGCAAACTTACTGAGGGTGCACTCAATGCCCTCATCCAGATCATCAATGAAGATATTGAAGAGGACCGGCCCCAGCACCGAGCCCTGGGGAACGCCACTAGTGACCGGCCTCCAACTGGATTTGACTCCATTTACCATGACTCTTTGGGCCCGGCTATCCAGCCAGTTTCTAACCCAACGAAGCGTGCGCCAATCCAAGCCAAGAGCAGCCAGTTTCTTGAGGAGAATGCTGTGGGAAACGGTGTCAAAAGCCTTGCTGAAGTCAAGGTAGACCACATCCACAGCCTTTCCCTCGTCCACCCAGCGCGTCACTTTGTCATAGAAGGAGATCTTGTTCGTCAAGCAGGACCTGCCCTTCATAAACCCATGCTGACTGGGCCTGATCGCCTGCTTGCCCTGCAAGTGCTGCGTGATGACTCTCGAGATAATCTGCTCCATGAGCTTCCCTGTCACTGAGGTCAAACTGACAAGCCTGTAGTTTCCCGGGTCAGTCCTCCGGCCCTTCTTGTAGATGGGCGTCACATTTGCTAGCCGCCAGTCAACTGGGACCTCCCCCGATAGCCAGGACTGTTGATAAATGATGGTAAGCGGCTTGGCCAGTACCTCTGCCAGTTCTCTCAGTACCCTTGGGTGGATCCCATCCGGCCCCATCGACTTGTGCACATCCAAGTGTCATACCAGGTCACCAACCATTTCTTCATGGATAGTGAGGGCCACATCTCTCTCCCCATCCCCTTCCACCAGTTCAGGGTACTGGGTATCCAGAGAACAATCGGTATTGCCGTTAAAGACTGAGGCGAAGAAGGCATTAAGCACCTCCACCTTTTCCTCATCTCTTGTAACTAAGTTTCCCCCCGCATCCAGTAAAGGATGGAGATTCTCCTTAGTCCTCCTTTTCGTGTTGATGTATTTATAAAAACTTTTTTTGTTATCTTTAACAGCAGTAGCCAGATTGAGCTCTAGATGAGCTTTGGCTTTTGTAATTTTGTCCCTGCACAGCCTTGCGATATCCTTATAGTCCTCCCTAGTGGCCTGCCCACTTTTCCAAAGATTATAAACCCTCTTTTTTCTTCTAAGATCAAGCCACAATTCTCTGTTCAGCCAGGCTGGTCTTCTTCCCCGCCAGCTTGTCTTTGGGCACGTGGGGACAGACCGTTCCTGCGCCATTAAGATTTCCCTCTTGAAGAGCGCCCAGCCTTCCTGGACTCCTCTGCCCTTCAGAACCGCCTCCCAAGGGACTCTACCAACCAGTGTCCTCAGCAGCACAAAGTCAGCCCTCCGAAAGTCCAATACAGTGGTTTTACTGGTCCCCTTCCTGGCCTTGCCAAGAATAGAGAACTCCACCATTCAAATAATATCAGTAGAATATCAAATTTAAAAGATACAAAATATAAACAACAACAGCAACAGAGACGCCTAAAGATCAGACTGAAGATCAAAAAAATAAATGGTTTATCAGATCAATGTCATGAAACCACATTACATATCAAAGGCTAAGTTGAGGAAATATTACAGTAAAACTATGTTATCGTAGAAAGCTATTATTTATTTTATTTTATTTTATTTTATTTTATTTTATTTTACAAAATGTAGGACAGGAGATATCAAAGAACATAAGATGATACTGTAATATCGTATTTACCTTTCAGTAGGAATAAAATCTTGTAACATTCAAAGAATTTTATTTTCCTGAAGAAATGAGTGATGTGTTTCTAAATACTAGTGTGAAGTATGGATAGATGTCATTAAATTTACTTGATATTTTTCAGGTTATTTATTGGGTTCAGTCAGATCATTCTCTCTACTATGAGCTTCAAAGTCTCATTTAATCAGTTACAATATCATCTGTACGATCATAATATTTATTCTGGTTGAGCTTAGTGGTCATGTACAGTGTTAAATAGTGTACAAAGTGATAGCTCAGTAGTGAACTTCATAGAGCCAAGGTATTTATGTTGTGAACTTCCCACTCCCATTACAATTAAATATGCAATTTTCAGACAGTCATGCAATGGTTTCTTTAAACAAAATGTCCAATATCTTTTTACTTCCCATGATTTAAACATATGCCCATCGTGCATACATAGATTCAGGTACAGTGGTGCAGACTAAGAGCGTAGGCCTTGAAACAGCACCAGTTTTCAAAGGGCTTTATTTACCATTATCATACTCAATTTTTCTCCTGCAAAATGTAATGCATGAAAATAATTTTGAGACCAAAATGAAAGTAAATAGATGCAACAGATGAAATTATTCACATAATTAAGGGTTTGAGGAGGAAAGCTAAGTGGAAGGCTATTATTTGTTCCAAGCATAACTCTTACTTTGTATCCTTTCATATCCCTTGCTTTGAATTGAAAAGCCTATTTATCTTGTTGTAATTAAATAATTAATAATGCAGTCATGATTGGAAAGGTTCTGATTTCTGGACTAAGTATATAATCTGAAATTGTAAGATACTGAAGACATTGCATGGTAAATGGAAAAAGTATCAGCTTTTCAGATCATCAGTTATATCTGAAGAACCTGACAACATATGGCAGAAATGTTATACGTTCCTCTTCCACCAAAATTAAGGGGAAGTTTTTAGGTATGCTAGGCTGAGCAGAAGCTGAAGTTAAAAAGGATATATGGAGTAAAATATTATATTTCCTTATATAAAATAATAACAGAATGTTTAGCATAGGGTTTCATTTTGAACATTCAACAAGACCATGTTTATGGCCATGTAACTAAGCCAAGTAACTAAAATTTTGGTAAGACTTTGAGCAAAGCTGATTTTCATGTTGAAGATTTGTTTGTATTCAAGACAGATGAGAAAGACTGGTTTCATTTTCTTTGCAGGGAAAATTAGTTCTTCTCTTTGAGAAACTTGAAAACATCCTTTGGATAATTCAGACAAATAAGTAAGTAAAAAGAAAGTGGTTCATTTTATCATATCTCTTTAAATTCGTAATATTGCCCAGGCTTTTTTTTTTTTTTATTATTATTATTATTATTATTTTTTGTTAGTAATACATGCAGCCTGCTGTGGCCAGAATGGTAGTTTCATAAAACAGGGTAGTGGTAATGATGTCTGTGAACCCCATGGAGATAGCTCGAAATTTGTGACAGTTGTTTAATGAAATTAGGACTTTCTTTTTGCTTGGAAATCTTTTTATTTCACTAATTGGACTGTATTTTATGTTGATACAATACATGGTTAATACTTACATCTATGCTGTGTCATTTTTAGTTACAATCTCTGTGTTCTTGATCTGTATATTTACTGGGAGCCATTACCCTTTTTGGTAGTGTTATATATTTTCACTGGCTAAAATGGCCCTTGGAAGTTAAAATAATTAAGTATTCTATCATATTGACAACAAACCTTACCTGATAAAAATCTGAGCATTAACTAAAAGGTAGAGTTTGTTCTACAGGAAAGGTTGCTACGTGTCAATGAGTACCACAAATGGTTTTACGAGGAGCTAATTGTTCCATTTGTCTTAACTGAAATAATTAGAAGATCTGGTCAGTAAGCCTGCCCACTGTGCAGTATCTTTGTGTCCACTGCAAGCTTCAGTGTAACAAGAAATGAAATTTGCAGCTGATCTTCATCCCACAAATAAAGTCAGTGCATCCAGATTTGGAAAATGACAGCAGTAATATTCCCCTAGTAAAGCTGGAGCTTAGCCCTGTTATACTTATTAAAAAGCCTATTCATACAAATTAAATCCATTCCATACCCTGGCCTCTGATGACAGCTCCATTTTTTTTCTTGTCTGGTTTGAATTACCTCAAGCCTGTACCCAGAAAGAATTTATCCCTTTCAAGAGACTTCTCCAAGCCTATAATAAATTCACATGGGTCGTCCCATCAATGTAGTGAATTTGCATTATTATTTCATTATGAGAAAGAAAGAAAGAGGATTAGATCTCGTGCAGCATTGGCAGTGCCTAATTCAACCTGAGCACATGATTAAAGCTGGCATTTATGACTTTAACTGTCAAAGAAAACTAATTGTAAACTGAGAGCTGTGGATAATTATGGCCTTTATTATTAAACTGTTTTTCTCCTGTTTATCACAGGACAAACTACAGACAATACTATTGTTTGCATTTAGTTCTCTGGTTACCTGGAGCCCATTTATGTAAATGAAAATTGATCTAGATTCTCAAATTGATGTCTCTATGCAAACATAGTTTCAATCATGTTGTAAAAAAACATGAAAAAGGTGACACTTATGCTGCAATATCCATAACACTGCATTTCATATTGTCTCCGTATTGTCTACCTTTTGTTTTTAGCATCTATCTAGTTATTTTTTTCACATGAATGCAACTGAAGAAGTAAGTTACTTGAACTACCTACTCAAGAGAGATATTTTCCTTTGTCTTTTATAATCATTTATATGTTGCTGGTATAGATCAGTTATGATCTAGAGCTGTATACACCATATTTTATTATTATTATCATTATTTTCCCATCTTGGAATGCATTCCAGACAGGAGAGATAAGACATGTTGAAAGAAGGAAATTCTGGATCTTGAAAGTGATATAAGCTACAATGTTCAAGATTTTCCTGAGCTAGATTTAGCTGAAAATCTGAGTGCATACACTCAGTCTTTGAAAAAAATATAAGAACTAAAAAGTGGACATGAATAAAAAATATAAAATTTATGAAAAGTTTTGTTGGCAATAATTATTTATCATGTGTCACAATAAAAAAGATATGACTAACTAACAACTGAGATGCAGAAAGATATGTTATGACACAATAATGCCAAGGAATTGTCAAAGAATACAGGTGAAGACAAATACTACTGGTTTACAAGAGTTGGCTTCATTAATGACCTCTAGCAAGAGTCCGGCATGCAAACCTTGGAATTTCCATCTCTAGTTACTGGAGCTGAAAGTATAGTTGTCATTGTTTGCTGTATTCTCTACCCCCTAAATATCTGCTGGGTACTGTGAGACAGGAGACTTGCTAAATGGATTTTTGGTGTGACAATTTAATGTAATAATCACAGTTCTCGGGGGAATATAATGCCAAGGGACGTAGTAGGACTGATAATGTGACAAAAGCAATAATTTGGGGTGCAACACGTAGGAAATTGTATCAAGATTTATTAGTTAATGAAATAAAAAGTAGTTGATGGCAACAGGAAAAATAGAACAACTATGGAAATACAAAAATACCTTTAGGAAGTTGTGATGGTTTTACTTTGTTAGGCAGCTGAACTCCACCACAACCTCTCTCTTACTCCCGCTCTTCAGAAGAGGAGGGAAAGAAGAAAAGGAAAGAAACAACTCATGGACTGAGGTAAGGATAATTCAATTAAAGGAAAAAATATTTATTAAGGAAAAAAATGTTATTAATTAAAAAGTTTAACTAAAGGAAAAAAAGAGGGAAAGGGGAAAAGGGAAAAAACAACCAACAACAAAGCAAAGGCCATGTGGAAGTGCAGAGGAAATAAATTACTCTCTGCTTCCCACCAACGAGCCATGCTTGACCACGTCCTTGAAGCAGGGCCTCAGCACATGTGGGTGTTGTTTGGGAGGACAGACATTTTCACAATGAGAGACCACCCCTTCCATCTTTTATTCTATCATATGACATGGAATATCCCTTTGGCTGGGTTAGGTCAGCTACCCTAGTGATGATGTTCCTTCCTCACCTCTTGCTCACCCCCAACCTGCTGGCTCTTCGGGGGTTTGGAGCGAGTCCTGATGTGGTGTCAGTATTGCTCAGCAGCAGACACAACACTGGAGTGATACCAGTGCTGTTCTAGCTCCAAGTGCAGAGCACAGCACTGTACGGGCTGCTGCAGGGAAAGTTAACTCCATCCCAGACAGTCCTAGTAAACTACAGCATGATCAGCATGATATTGAAGTACAATGCATTGTGACTCAAATCTTAATATATTTTTTTGAACATAATGACAATTGTTTTCCTTTTTTTTTCTCTTTTTATTTTCTCTTTTTTTGTCTCTCTCTTTTCTTTTTTTTTTTTTCCTTTTAAATCTGGATCTGGATTCTACTGTTTTTCAAAGTTTATTTGTGTATTAAAACCTACTTTCTGAAGAAGTCATCTTTAAGTCTAACAAAGCTATGGAAAAACAAATTAACAAAAACGACAAAACCAATAGACTCCCCAGAATAAAAATAAATATGTTTATTTTCTCAACAAAATAAGGTATGATTCATCCATTCCCCTGGAAAAATTTACACCGCAGTTTCAACAATGGAAAAAAAAATACCTGTTTATACTTTCATATGGTAACAAAATCAAGAGAAAGCCAATTTCAACACACTTTGAGAATGTAACTTCAGATGTGTTGAATTAGAAAGGTTCAAGATGTGAGCTGGTTTATATTCAGTCCAGACTTTATTTTCTCTTAGTTTTACTTAAAAATTCAGATCAGTGTGGACCTTTTTGCTCTCTCCATCTCACTGCAAGCACAATTTAGACTATAACACCACTAATCTGTGTTTGCCTGATGCTATCTCTTTCTTGTGAAATGGTGTTTGTTATTTCTAGTTAGGTGGGATGACGACTGAATCTGTTTAAATGACAAACTAGTTGTCAGCAATCCCAGATCCGTTTTTAGGTTTTTAAATGGCTAGGACACCTAGACTAGTTAAATTAATCCAATTTAAACCAGGTACCCATTTGCATCCATAACACAAGCTGAAGTCAAACCTGCAGGTTTTGACAGAAAAATTTTGTACAAACAGACTGCTTGTCCAGAAAAAGTAATAGTTTCAGCAGTAATTTAGGAAAGGTATGTCATTCATTATTGAAGTGGTACACATTTTTGCTCTGTATGAGGGGAAATTACTTCTCAGATCAAGGAATAAGAATAGAATTGGACCTAATAGGATCAACAGAATAGGACCTAAATGCTTAAGGGATGTTATGTAGATTAAAAAGTAACTGCATTGAAACATTAGTGCTGGTCCAGATAATACAGTGGTAAAAACTTGGATAAATACCTGTACTGGTAACTATACTGATAAAGGTATTTACCTATACTGGTAAATATACTGATAAAGGTATTTACCTATACTGGTAAATATACCGATAAAGGTATTGAAGTGTAAAGCAATCAGTAATAGTGAATGTTACAAAAAGGGTTGTTTACTGTGTATTTTTCTGGCCTAGATGAAACAAATTTATTATAACAAATATCTAAGAATTAATTTGGACATACAGTTTTTCTAGGTTGCCTAGTTTCTGACTACCACTTTCTGAAATTTAGACCTCTGTATCATATTCCTCAAAGATCATCCAAAGGCAGTAATTGTTCCTGGAAGGCTGAGATTCCTTCTCCACAGCAGAAGCAGCTTCAGTTACTTCTATTCTTTGTCAATTTGTCACTCCTTCTTCATCACCTCTTAGGTCGTGACAGATATTTCCACTTTGTCCTCTTTCCCAGTCCCTCTTGCCTCACATTCCAGCTCCTGTATTACTTTTGTTCTTGTGTTAAATTGTACTTCATTCAGCAAAATGACTGGTGGGGAAATCGTGATTTCAGAGACTAAATGTCAGATCAGTTGTGTTTGGAGATGAAAATTTCAGTGAGTGACTGTTACTGGGGTCAAGTTGCATGTTCAGCAAGGACTACTGGGTCTGGCTGTGTATTACACAGAGCCCAGTTATTAGTTCAAACTTTCAGACTACATGTATATTCCTAAAGGTATCATGAACCTGTTGAAGATCAATTTGTAGCTATGAGAGATAAAGACAATTTTTTTTTTTTTTTTTTCCCTGCAAAATAAATTAGAGTATAAAATCTGCAGAACCATGTGCCCAGGTGCTATATAAATTAATCTAAAAGCTAAACATGTTTTAGTGATTCGGAGTTTGATAATAATTATTCAGGCTATATTGTTGAGGATGTATAGGTTGGGGACTGACCTGCTGGAGATCAGCATAGGCAAAAGGGACCTGGGGTACTGGTGGACAGCAGGATGACCATGAGCCAGCACTGTGCCCTTGTGGCCAAGAAGGCCAACAGCATCCTGGGGTGTATTAGAAGGGGTGTGGTTAGTAGGTTGAGGGAGGTTCTTCTCCCCCTCTACTCTGCCCTGCTGAGACCGCATCTGGAATATTGTGTCCAGTTCTGGGCCCCTCAGTTCAAGAAGGA
>NC_048926.1:58760604-58771749 GCF_011077185.1 Oxyura jamaicensis | reverse complement strand
TCCTTCTTGAACTGAGGGGCCCAGAACTGGACACAATATTCCAGATGTGGTCTCACCAGGGCAGAGGGGGAGGAGAACCTCTCTTGACCTATTAACCACTCCCCTTCTAATACACCCCAGGATGCTGTTGGCCTTCTTGGCCACAAGGGCACAGTGCTGGCTCATGGTCATCCTGCTGTCCACCAGCACCCCCAGGTCCCTTTCCCCTTCACATCTCTCCAGCAGGGCAGTCCCCAACTTATACTGGTGTCTGGGGTTGTTCTTTTCCCAGATGCAGGACTCCACACTTGCCCATGTTATATTTCATTAAATTTCTCCCCACCCAGTTCTCCAGCCTGTTGAGGCCCTGCAGCACAACCTTCAGGTGTGTTAACCACTCCTCCCAGTTTTGTGTCATCATGAAACTTGATGACTGTACGTTATTCCATCATCCAAGTCATTGATGAATATATTGAATAGTACTGGTCCCAATATAAACCCTTGAGGAACTCCACTAGATACAGGCCTCCAACTAGACTCTGTCCTATTGACCACAACTCTCTGTCTTCTTCAGACATTTCACAGGCCACCTCACTACCCAATCGTCCAGACCACACCTCCTCAGTTTAGTTGCAAGGATATTGTGGGAGACGGTGTCAAATGCTTTACTGAAATCAAGATAGACCACATCCACTGCTTTACCATCATCCATCTGCCAGGTTATGTCTTCATAAAAGGCTGACAGGTTGGTTAAACATGACTTTCCCTTGGTGAAGCAGTTGTGAGTATGTGAGTAGACCAAACAGGGTGAACTGAGACTTTTTTTGTAGCTAACATCTTCTCAGTGGCTTATGGGGATAAGACAAGGGGCAACGGCCGCAAAATAGAACACAGGAAGTGCCGCACTGACATGCAAAAGAACTTCTTCACGGTGAGAGTGACAGAGCACTGGAACAGGCTGCCTAGAGAGGATGTGGAGTCTCCTTCTCTGGAGATATTCAAGGCCCGTCTGGATGCCTACCTGGGCAGCCTGCTCTGAGGCACCTGCTTTGGCAGGGGGGTTTGACCCGATGATCTTTCGAGGTCCCTTCCAACCACTACAGTTCTGTGATTCTGTGATTCTGTGATTTACCTTAAAGATTTAATTACTGCTGATTTATCAATGGGACAAATTAATTTTTCTTTCTGTTCTTATGAGCAACAAAGAATAAATGAGATTTTAAGGTAAATATGGGCAAGTTAAAAACAGTGACTTAATGGACAAACTTAGTCACAATACAAAACACGTAGGAGAATCATGAAATAAATCATGAAATTAGTGTCTCTGTTGGAAATTAATAAAAAACTTATTATCATGGGATCTAGAATAGAACATGAAAAGACATGAAGGAGTATATACAGAGATTTTATGATACAGTGGGTGGAAGACCAAGATGAACCATAGCTTGGGACTTTCATGGTTCTTGTGGTGATTTTTTTTTTGAGAGCAGAATGATCTTTTTGTGTTTATTTTTTTCTCTTTCTTTTTATACCCTCTTGATATGGAAACATTTGATTGATACTCTTTTGAAAACAAAATGAAAATGGCTCAGTAATAACTTTGCAAATCCAGGTAGATTTCTCTCACAAAATGTTTTGTCAGGGTTGTTTAGCTCTCAAAACCTCAAATTCTGTGGCATTTATTGTCTTTAAATTACATAAAGTACTGCAACTAAATGAAAATACTATCACATAAGTCTGTATGCCTTTTGTTCAAACACAGTCTTTTTGGAGTAGAAAATATTTCTAGGAGCAATAGTGTAAATCAAGAAATTTACTGGAATCACTGGAAATACATGGTGAAAAATGAAATAAATAAGGTTTTTGCAATCCAAATCACCTCACCAGTATGCCACCTTTGCATATTTTTTTTCACCACAATATATTCTTTTAAAAACAGTCTACTTATTTGTGAAGCAGAGTTAGCTATAGTTTACATGAAAATTTATACTATACTTTCAGGAGGATAATAGTGACTACATTCTTAGGCAAACTAACATCGTACATGTTTCTCTCCTTTGGGTTTCTGTCTCTACATTAACTTGCAGAGGAGACTTACAGGAAAGAATAAGGAACAATCATCTTTATATTTCTTAGAAATTATGTGTGTAGGAGAGGAGGAAATATTAAAACTGGTAACAGGCACCTGTGTTCCCCATCAAAGAGAAGATGTTGGAGTGAGAGAGGTGAAATTTACTGAATCTGTTTTTCTCCTTGAAAGTGTTTTTTCAGGCTTTCCTCAATCTCAGTAGGCATCACTCCTTCATTTGGAGTTAGTTCAGATTTTCATAGAGAAACTTGTAATTTTTCCCCTTCCACATGAAAAAGTTAGTTCCAAAGGTCCAGAGGTGTTAGAATGGATGTCCTGAACTTCTGTTTTATTCTTTGTTCTTCCTTTTATTTATTTTATTTTATTTTATTTTATTTTATTTTATTTTATTTTATTTTATTTTATTTTATTCTATTCTATTCTATTCTATTCTATTCTATTCTATTCTATTCTATTCTATTTTGGTGAACACTGTGTATTACAGTGTTCAGTTCAGTACAAGGTTCAGGCATTCTATCAAGTCTAAAATATTTATTTATTTATTTATTTATTTTTAAAGGCTTGTTCTGTTTTGTAAAGCACTATTCAGCTATTCACAGTTTCTTTTTGTGGAATGTGTGTTAAAATAGGAGATTTCTTGAATAACAGCTGCTGAATAATTGTTCTTGTTCAGCTATATCAGGAATATTCACCACTAAGAAATCCAGTATAAATTCTAATTTAATCTGAAATTCCTCAGAAGTTCTAAAGAGAAGTGCACACAACAGTGCTTCCAAAGCACAGTTATTAAGTCATGACTGTTCAAACAGAAGTGAACTCTGACACAGGCAGAATGGGAGCTTTCACAGCCAGACTTCCTATGCCAGAACTGCCAACTTAAATCCTCTTTGTTAAGGCTGGACAGTTCTAGTTTGCAGCCATCTGACCCAGTCTCCTGTTTATGACAGATCAGAGGTTATAGCTAGAGGTTGCTGGGAGCAGAGGGAGCGGAAAGCCAGCTACTGAAAGAGAAATATTCTTGAAAAAGGCTCCGGGAAAAATCCCTACAGAAACTGCTTAGAGCAAAAGATTCACAGTTTAGGCATATGTGAATCACAAAGGAAATCAGCTTAGTCATTTTCTCACTTCCAAAATCACTCTTTCTCATTAAAAGAGCTCTTAAGAAGATATGTATTACTTATACACACACAAACACACACATGAACACATTTATATAAACATACAAATATATGAAAAAATCATGTTTGCCACTTTAACCATAGGTTGAGCCACAGTAATTATTCTTGGCATACTGCTGTCAGGCTAGCAGAAAAATATCCTAAAAGTTTCCCCCCGGATTTTGCCAATTCCAATATTAAAAAAAAAAATAATGAGAAAGTTAATTATTTGTTTAATTTATAAAATCATAGAATGGCTTGCATTGAAAGGCACCTAAAAGATCATTTAGTTCCAACCCCTCTGCCACGGTCAGGGACACCTCCTGCCAGACCAGGTTGCTCAAAGCCCTGTTCAACGTGGGCTTGTACACCTCCACGGATGGGGCATCCACAGCTTCTCTGGGAAACCTTACACAAACCATCACAATTTGCAGTGCATCTCTAAGCATGTGTTTGGAAATTTACAGATAATAGAAAGAGATCTGTTTCTATTTAACTGATTTTAGTAGAAGAAAAGTGTTTCGAGGGCATTATATGTTGCACAGTGAATTTTCTGGCAATTCTTTTCCCTGATTATTCCACAGCTGTCTGTGCATGGCCTGAACCAAGAAACATAAGTATTAGTATTCTAGTGAATGCCTTCTGGGGACAAACTGGGATGTTGGGGGGCAGGAGTGATCACTAATCTTTCCTTTATGCTATTCAAAATATGCATATGGAGCAGGACAGGCCAGAGAAGAAACATGAATCACAGAATCACAGAATCACAGAATTTTCTAGGTTGGAAGAGACCTCAAGATCATCAAGTCCAACCTCTGACCTAACACTAACAGTCCCCACTAAACCATATCCCTAAGCTCTACATCTAAACGTCTTTTAAAGACCTCCAGGGATGGTGACTCCACCACTTCCCTGGGCAGCCCGTTCCAATGTCTAACAACCCCTTCGGTAAAGAAGTTCTTCCTAACATCCAACCTAAACCTCCCCTGGCGCAACTTAAGCCCATTCCCCCTCGTCCTGTCACCAGGCACGTGGGAGAACAGACCAACCCCCACCTTGCTACAGCCTCCCTTGAGGTACCTGTAGAGAGCGATAAGGTCACCCCTGAGCCTCCTTTTCTCCAGACTGAAGAAGCCCAGCTCCCTCAGCTGCTCCTCGTAAGACTTGTTCTCCAGGCCCCTCACCAGCTTCGTAGCCCTTCTCTGGACTCGCTCAAGCACCTCCATGTCCTTCTTGTAGCGAGGGGCCCAAAACTGAACGCAGTACTCGAGGTGCAGCCTCACCAGAGCCGAGAAAAAAAAAAAAAAAGACAAATGAGAAAAAAAAAAAAAAAAGTTTTAAAAAGCTTTCTAATTGTTAACAGAGTGCAGCTTCAGCTTCATAAAGTAAATGCTTGCTGGACTGATCTTTTGCTTATCCTCTCTCTCTTTCTTTTTTTTATTATTTATTTTTTTTTTTTTTTTTCTGTGTGTGTGTGTGTTTGTGTATGAAATTTCTACAAACAGAAATTGTAGAAATCTTATTGTAGAAATCTTATTCCTTTTGAGACTGAATACTTGCTTTCTATATGAACCTCAAAGCATTATGCAGTTGTTTACAAATAATTTGGATAAGATACCAAAATCTGTCTAAGTCCCATTTGTCCCATAATGACATATAACACAGGGTTATGACATTGTAATTTAAACCCATTCAAATCAACAGTGGCAAGAAAATAAATGTTTTTTTGTTACCAATAAAGTTATTTTTCACCCCCAGTTTGGCTATATGTCAATATGACAACACTATAGTTGTTTTTATCTTTATTTCAAAGATTTTGGTCCTATTACGATTTCAAGTACTTACAAGTGCATAACTTGTTTTTCTCACTGATGCTTTGTAGAGTTCAATGAGTATGTGTACTGTGTGGTATTCAAGCTTTTGTTGGCAACATAGCAACAGTAGAGAGAGACCTAGGTAAACACAGAAAATAGTTTGAAATTGGAATATGGAAGTCAGGATCCTGGGTGTTCTAACCAAGCATGGGAACAGAATGACACCTGCGTAGGTTGTCTGCTGAATGTATCATAAAGGTGGGAACCTTCACCCTAATGGAGCACTGAACTGCTTTGATTTCCAGAAAGTAGCTAGTACATATATCTTACTGCATTCTACTTAACATCACTGCTCCCATTTCTTTCAACCATTAAAAAGCAGCTCATTGTACCTTGTGCTTCACACTAAGGCCATGGAGAAAGCCAGAGGAATTTAAACCATTCATTCTCAGTACAGAGCTGATTCCAGGAAGGCTGAAATCCGTGTCTGCTACACTTCAGTTTTTACCACTACAGGTGATAGTCAACAAACTACCTTTTTCAGGTTACAAGGAACTCTGACCCAGATTTTTTTTTAAAAAGTCTAAAACTGAGCTCCTAAAAGTTAGTTAAAAAACTTAATGTCTGGTCTTGCATAAAAATATGCACTGCAATTCTGAAAATGCTTTGCCATTGCAAGAATTGTACTGAACTGACTTGTATACATTGACAAAAACTTTCACCTTTTAGACATTTTCTTATTTTAGGAGTTGAGCACTCAGAAAGCTATGCAATGTGACATTGGTGTAGATGTTTCAGATGTGCATATTAGATACTTCAGCAGGGTATATTTAAATATATTTATCAGACATCTAAAATAATATTGAATAGGCTGCTATGCAACCAGTGCAATTTTTCTCTACATACAGACTTCCAGTGAATTATTCATAAAACAAAGTGGGCCTGAATTTGAGTCATTAACTTACTGACTTGCATAAGGAGATATGCCTCTGTACTTCATGAAGATGTTGGTGAGTGGTCAAGGCCAAAATGTTGCATTTAATTAATTAATTAATTAATTATTACTCTTCTGCACAGCACCTTTCTTTGGGCTTAGGCAACTTTTGTAAGAGACACCCTTAGTTTTCCATTTGTGGCTATTCTTGGGAACAACTGCTCCCAGAGTGCTGAAAGTCCTTACAATTACTGGCATCCTTTTTTTTTTTTTTTTTTTTTTCTTCTTCTGATTTTGTTTTTCATCTTTTTTTCTACACTACTTTCCATATGCTTTAGTCTTCAAGGAAAGATTCTCTGCCTTGAGTTTCTGTGCAATCATTGTGACTTAGTCCCAGCAGGAAGCTCAACACCACCCCACTGCTCACTCATTATCCCCAGGTGCCAAAAGGCAAAAGTGCAATAACTCATGGCTTGCGATAAAGGCAGTTCACTAGGTAAAGCAAAAGCCGCATGCACAAGCAAAGAAAAAGAAGGAATTCATCTGCTGCTTCCTATCAGCAAGGATAGGTTCAGCTACTCCCGGGAAAGCAGGGCTCATCATGTGTAATGGTTTCTTGGGAAGACATTCTCCTTTTTATTTTTTGTGTTTTCACTTCATAAACATCCTCTTTCCCTCTCCTTTCCAGACTCTCATTAAATGTTTTCAAATGCTTTTGGTTTCCCTATCTTTACTGAATTTCACCTGCATCTCTAACACTTGACCCTTCAGCAAACCTAATCACTCCTAAACTACACTGCCATTAGGTTTCTAATCCATCTTGTGCGTTCCTACAGAGCTTTGGTCACCTGTGACAGACATAACAATTTACCTATATTTCCTGTCCTTCCTCACTCCACTCATGTGGTAAGTGTGATTGCATAGGTACAGTATGAATGTTACACAGTGTGATAACTGATCCATTTACCTTCCAAAAGCCCAACTCAGGCCACTTGTTTCTGTTACCGGATGTGAATTCTGAAGACTCCTATATGGTTGGTCTGCTGAACCAAAATAGGAAGAGTTTAGAATTACACAAATATGGAAGCTCTGAAATCCATCTGGAGTTTTGGCTTGAGATAGATGCTGAGCAACTGAGGGGTTTTGGTGCTATACACATCTGTACTCAGGGTACTTGGATTCCACATGTTCCAAAGAGAGATTTTTGATGTGGTTTTATACTCGAGCACCTAATGTGTCAGCAATGTCCTTAATAACGTTTCTAAGTAGCAGAAACTTTAAGCTGGTTCCTTAAATAGTCTAACTATGCTGCAGCTATATTGCTTCCAGATGTGCACTGGTACATCCGGATACATGTTACTATTCTGTGTTCATGCGGATGCCCTGACTTGCTTTAGTCAGCTTTAACATGAGATTTCTGCATTGTATTGCACTGGGATCTGCAGAAATGTTTCATATTATCTTACCTATATAGCTCTCTGTGTATGTTAACAGTTTGCAGCCTTAGAACCAGTTCTTTGATATTTAACTTATGGCGACTCATGACGGGAGTTCTGAGACTCCAAAGAATGATTGTGCAAGAATAGCCTTCAAAGACTGCAAGTTAAGAGTTTGTGGAAGATTCTGAAAAGACCGCACTGGGTAAAGGGGTTGGCTGGAACACTAAAAAATATTTAAGGAAAACGAAAAACAGAAACAGAATGCTTGGTAAATGAGGGAATTTTCCAACAGAGAAAGCGGTTTGGACCAGCTTGAATAAAATATAAGGTTCTTGTTTTTAAGTAGCCAAGTCCTATCACATTCAGTTACAGTTTTTCTGAATAATGCCTGAGTAAAAACTGCATTAGGCTCAAAGAATCAAAATATTCTGAAGAGAAAGGCTGATATAGCATAGTCTCAGAAAGAATGCAAAGTAGGATAGCTGAACAATTTCAGCCTTCTAAAAGTAAACCACAATTTCCTTTAATTAGGCAACTTTTGCCTTCTTCCTCCTTAACTTTCCATCTGGAGGTTGCAGTAAATGATAGCAGTATTGAAAGCATTTAATGAGCTGTGTGATTTAATGCTCTAAAATCTTTCTGCTGGTTGTTTTCATAAACACCTACTGTAAGTGCCAAATCTATGTGTATGATGAGTCATTTGTCACACATGGCTAATTTCTTTATTTAGGATTGCATGGGAAAAGAATCTCATTATTTCATTCTGAATTCTCTAACTATATTTTACTTTTAATTTATAGACTTCAATTGTACCCCAGTCTTGCTTTGGTGCTGTATGAAAAATATATAACAGTTTCTCAAAAGAAAAAAATATCATAAAATCATAAAAATACTTTTGGTTTTATTTCTGAATAAAATCTCACTGGCCTTGGAAAAGCTGAGTTCATGGTACCAGAAAACCAAAGCTAAATTTTACTCTTGGATTCTTATGTGGAAGTGTTTTCTCTCTTTGAATGTTATAACACCTCCCTTATGACTTTGCACTTCAGGCAGCTTCTGTGCAATCTCAGATCCAAATAGTTCCATTAAGTGAATGACTTCAGGTGGAAACACTTTTAGCAGTTTCAGGTTTACACTAAGAATTAAACTTGTTTATAGAGTCTTGATGTTCTGATGATTAACACAGTTAAACTCCTGACCATTGTTTCTTCAGGGTTCTCATTAGACTTGAAAAGAGGTTAACTCAGGGATAGTCTCTTGACTGTCAAGATTCATTGTAGGGCCAAAAACCCCACTCTGACAGCATGGTAAAGAGTGGCACAAAAGTTCTTTTAAGGAGAGAGATTCTCAGACTATTATATGGAACTCCTTGCTCTACACATAAGAATGATGATCAGGAAGAAATGTAAACATTGTCCCTGCATATCAGTCTTTCTATACTAATTGCTACTTCTAAGAACAGTAGCTAAATTAGATAGATGGAAAAGCAGAGTAAATAAGAAAAATAAATAAATAAATAAATAAATAAATAAATAAATAAAGAAAGAAAGAAAGAAAGAAAGAAAGAAAGAATAGCTGTAGAAAGTGTCCTACAAACAGTTGTACAAGAAAAATAAGTAGAGATATAAACTATACCCAGTTTTAGCCTACAATTGGCTCTCAAAAATTTCTATAGGGTGTATAGGTATAGCAGTAATGAATAATATGAATGAACCTATACGCCCTAACAAATAACTGTATGAAGCCTAGGAGCTACATGTTGGACAAATAGCTGTAAAATCTGGAGACAAACTATTGGGATCTATCAAAGCAAAAAAAAAAAAAAAAAGAAAAAAAAAAAAAAAGCAAAAAAATAAAGAATGCAGTCAAGCTTCCATAATAATTTCTGCTTTATGAGAAATTATTAACTACACCTCCAGGACCACATAAAAAAATATAAATCATATATAGAACATATATAGAACACATATATATATATATTTAATCAAGAACCAGCTATAAAATTTGTGCCACTGCTTCTTTTTTTTTTTTTTTTTTTCACCTTTTGGACTGTATATAGTAACTATGACTTATTACAGACTCATCTAGTTACTATGACTTATTACAGACTCATCTAGTTACAGACTCATCTAGTTACCTTGAAATGTAGTTTGTACCCCTCAGATTTCCATGCAATGATCTTTTTGAACCAAGTAGAGAAATAAATAATTTCTTTTGTATCAAGTGTTGACATTTATTGGTTTAATGTTCTTGTGAAGCTTTTCAGGAAAGCAGTTTTAAAATACCAAATCAAATGACTGGAAATTAAGAGAGAACACTGTAACTAATTCAGATAACTTATCATTATGCAGTTTGCAGATAAATAATGCAGTAAGACAGACTTTCCCAAATATGTCTGCTAAAATTATTTTATTGTTTTATTTTTGCGTTACAGTATGATCTTTTTTTTTTTTTTTTTTTTTTTTTTTGGTGGTGATGTTTTGGCCTAAGAAATTAGTAACGCCATTCCGCCTTAACAGTTTCCTTCTAGAAAGTCACTCTCAAAATTCTAAAATGTCTATCAGAAAACATAATTTCTTCTCTTTAGTTATGTAATATTTCTTTACAATTCATCATGCAAAATTTGTCAAGTAGCATAAAAGGTTAAAAATTGTAGATAACATAGAATGGAAAGGAAAGAAGAGATGAATCTTGAACATAAAGAATTGTTTTTGTATTCAGAAAGGCTTAGGCTCACTTCTAGCAAAGAATGTGCCCATAAGCTAACTAATTAATTATTTTGTATTCACATTTTTTCCATGTGCAAACTGAGGCTTTTCCTATAGCGCAAAATATATCGAAATAGTTATGGGATCCTGAAAAAAGCAATCTGTCACTGACTTAAACCACTATTTTATAAGAATTTCCACTCATATTTCTATATGTACATATAAATATATTTAGAAAACCACTTAAATGGTCTTAAATACCTATTTTATTTCCCTAAGTGTGAATTCTTTAGCTATCAGATTTGCACAGGTTTGAAACATAATTCACCCACTGAAAACATGCCTGGAAGCTGCATTAAAAGTGGTGGCTATAAGGTAGCAGACTAGATGAACTTTTCCAGAGATCTGGACAGTAAACATTATTAATGGAGGCTTTTTTAACTATCATAGAATTCCAGAAATGTAATGACAGATTCCTACAGTAATTTACCTTTTTGCCATTCTCTGTAGCTTTCATACTCTGTTTCTGTGCTTCTGTTTCTACTGACAGCTCTCGTTGATTTTACCTGTAAGGCAAAGCAGAGATCCAGGTGTGTGGCCTCTTTTTTAATCATCATGTACCTGTGCTGGGTCTATGTTTCAAAAACAATATCCTCTGTTAATTAATAATATAATTAGTTAATTAATTAATAATAATTCTTATTACTATGAACTAATCTCCAAATTTTATCAAGTTGTCTGAGACAGGGAGAGCTATTTAAAATCTTACAATAAAATAAAGATGTTCCTTTTGAAAATTCTTCTTGGTCATACTGGGTGAGTACTGCTCAGGAAACCAAGCTTGGACTGCTGCACTGTGGAAATTGTCTGCATACAGTGTGGGTTTTAATTCACAACTAATGTGTTTTGTCATCCGCTGCAGGCTCATGCCACATAGATTTGAGTGTAGCAACTACTAGTCTGTATTGAACTCTTGTCATTTCAAGCAGGCTGAAACACAAGAAAAAAAAAAAAAAAAAAAAAAA
>NC_048926.1:58744437-58760504 GCF_011077185.1 Oxyura jamaicensis | reverse complement strand
AAAAAAAAAAAAAAAAAAAAAAAAGAAAGCTAGCAACAGGGAAACACAAACAGTTCTGCAGAAAGTACATGTTGATTGGAGCCTTTGGGTTAAATCTCTACTTACAGCCTGACATTTGAGTTTAGGAGACAAAATCACTGCTGGAATTAGGCTGCTCCCTCCTGGGGCTTGGCCTCTGCAGCCACAGGGAAGGTCTCAGCAGACCCAGAGTGACCTTGCTTTGCTCATGAGGGGCTTTAGACTTGACCCTGCACTTCTTTGTACTGAGTACCCATTGTACTTAATGCTTTTTTTTTCCACTAAGAATATGCAGTTCACAGTCCTGTATCTAATGTCATACTCAGACACAAGGTCTGCCAGGCACCCCTGTGATCAGACTGCTTACTCCTAGGCTTGCAGCCCTCTGTCACTCAGGGGCCATAGTTTGAATGTTGCAAGGGAGCAAGAGGTTGATGTGCATTATTAGATTCCTGGCTCCAGACATACGTTCAGTGCACCAGTTGAATTAATTATGTGGAGGATAACTTTTTCAAAACAATTTTATCAGAGTATGTAGACATATATTTTAATGTTTTGATTCAAATGTAAATGTTTGTTCATTTTGGGAACAGAGCTTTGTTTTTCTTGTTTGTCAGCTTTAGCTTCACTATTTGCTGCTGAGCAGAGGTGCTACTTGAGCCTCTTGTGCTGTAGAAACCACTGGTTGGCTACAGCGTTATTCATAGAATCAAACGTGGACTCTGATATTTGACAGCGTTTCTGCATTTCTGCATTTTCAGAGTGCCCGCTCTCCCTTCACCTGCAATTTACTAGGTGTCCTGTTTTCAGCTGGGATTTAGTTATGTTGTTTTGTTGTTGTTGTTGTTGTTGTTTGTTTGTTTTTTCTTCCCTAGAGATTGTATTGTACTTAGGTTGGCAATAACCAACCTAATTAGACTGGATAAGACACTAATATTTAAGTTGTTGCAGAGCGATGCTTACACAGAGCCAAAGACTTTTCAGCTTCTGGTGCTGCCTTTCTAGTGAGGAGGCTGGGGGTGCACCAGGAGCTGCGACAGGACACAGCCATGGTAGCTGGCCCAGACTGGCCAGAGGGATGTCCTTTACCAAGTGGTGTCATGCTGAACAATAAAACTGGGGTGTCGGGATGTTTTATGTGTGTGGGGGGGATGCTGTTCCTGGTATGGCTGGGGATGTGCTGTCTGGTGGTCTGCAATTGCATTGTGCTTCACTTGCTTTGAATATTCTTTTCACAGAATCATAAAATATTTAAGGTTGGAAAAGACCTCCAAGACCATCTAGTCCAACAGTCCCCCTACCACCAATGTCACCCGCTAAACCATGTCCATAAGCACCATTTCCAACCTTTCCTTGAACACCCCCAGGGACAGTGACTCCTCCACCTCCCTGGGCAACCCGTTCCAATGCCTGACCGTTCTTTCTGAGAATAAATTTCTCCTCATTTCCAACCTGATCCTAGCATGGAACAATTTGAGGCCATTCCCTCTATTCCTATTGCTAGTTTTGTGCTATAAGAGGCTGACCCCCAGCTCCCCACACCTTCCTTTCAGGTAGTTGCAGAGAGCAACAACATCTCCCCTGAGCCTCCTCTCCTCCAGACAAAACAACCCCAGTTCCCTCAGCCTTTCTTCACAGGACTTGTGTTCCAGGCCCTTCACCAGCTTCATAACCCTTCTCTGGATGTGCTCCAGGGCCTCAATGTCCTTCCTGTAGTCAGGGGCCCAAAACTGAACACAGTACTCACCAGAGATGAGTACAGGGGGACGATCACCTCCCTGGCCCTGCTGGCTACACTATTCCTGATACAAGGCAGGATGCTGTTGGCCTTCTTGGCCACCTGGGCACACTGCCAGCTCATGTTCAGGTGAGCATCAGCCAGAACCCCTAGATCCTTTTCCTCTGGCCAGCTTTCCAGCCCCTCTGTTCCAAGCCTGTAGTGCTGCATGGGGTTGTTTTGGCCAAAGAGCAGGACCCGGCGCTTAGCCATGTTGAACCTCAACCCGTTGGCCTCTGCCCACTGACCCATCCTGTCCAGGTCCCTCTGCAGGACCTTCCTACCCTCCCACAGGTCGACAATTCCCCCCAACTTGGTGTTGTCTACAGACTTACTGAGGGTGCCCTCAATTTCCTCATCCGAATCATCAATAAAGATTTTAAAGAGTATGGGCCCCAATACCTACTCCTGGAGAAAAACACATGTGACCAGTTGCCAGATGGATTTCACTCCGTTCACCACTACTCCCTGGGCCCATCCATCCAGCCAGTTTTTAGCCCAACAAAGAGCGTCACGATTATTATTTCCCCTTCCTTTACTGTTTTATTGAACTGATTTTATCTAAACCCACAAGTTTTACCTTTATTAGTTTTTTTTTTCTTCCCCTGATTCTCTCCTCCATCCCACTGAGAGGAATGGTGGAGTGAGCAAATGGCTGCGTGGTGGTTAGCTGCCTCCCAGGTTAAACCACAACTCTAGGAGTGTCAGCCTGGAGGTGTTCCTACCTTTTCTGCCTGTACAACTTTATCATATGAGGGAGCAGGCAAGCTCTGTATTTCTTGTACTCTCTGTGGACATGAACATGGGCTTTAACACAGAGTGTTCCTACCTCATTCTAACATAGAAATATGGTAAACAGAAGAATCAGTGTGTGCTCTTATTTGTTTTCACAGTAGAAACATGGAGAATATATCCATGAATAGAAAACTGAAGTCAAACTGAATATTAAAAACATTTGGAGACATTAAAAATTAAGTAGTTTTTTTCCCATCTAGTGCTATCCATATATGTTACATTCACAGAACAATGGACAGGCTTGTTTTATTTTGAGTGCAGGAAAAAAGCATTAAGAGGCAAAAGCAAGCAAATCAAAGCCAGGGACAGATAGCTGAAAAGAGAGAAGATGAAACCTGGCTAAATACATTTTTATCAGTAAATTACTCTATTTATTTGTTTTCTGAGAGAGGTACAGTCAGGGTGGAAGGATATTTTTTATTTGCAGAAAGTTTTCTGATGTGTCTCATGTCCGTGATAGCAACTATTGTTCCAGATGGAAGCAATAAATTAAAAGCAAGCAAACAAAAAAAAAAAAAAAAAAAAAACCAAAAACCGATTAGGAAGATTTGGAGTAAACAGCAAGACAGGGCACTTTCTTAACTTATTAAAGGCTCAGCAACTGTATTCTTGTGTCTGTAGTGTTTTGCCACTTTTTAGTCACATTTTTTTCCTCTCCTTCCTGCCCATGAAAGGTTATATTTTACTATGATTACCACAAGAAAATCTTTCCTTGGCAGCACATGTAGTGATTAATCACATTTCCTTTATTGCAGTAGTGGGTGGCTTTTGCGTATCCTTTCTTTATATATAGCCTTTAATTTTCTATTCTACAGGCAGTACTAAGTAGTTTGTAGTAACAAAGATAACAGTTAGCTACATGTATTACAGAGATGGAGCTCTCAGACTGACTGTGATCTTTTTGAGGCCTAGGTACCTCTACTTAATGGGTGTGAATAAATACTAGAGAAAGGAAAATAAATGACATCTAAATACCTATGAGCGTACAAATTAGAAACAAATCCTTGATTTCTCTGCTAAAATATGATACTGTAATAGCTTGAACACTGGGTGAGTCATCCTGTTCATTAAAACTGGAACTGCCAATAAAAATGGTAATACATAACAGCAGTGGTTCAGGGAAATACAGAGAGGGTGGGTGAAACAAACTGCCAGGTTATTAAGGTTTAGGACAGTTTTGTCTGTGGATTCTCTGGTATGACCCTAAGCCATATCATTCTATTTTAAACAGAAAATAAATATCCAAGGTCTCTGAAGTTAGGCTTTGGAAATAGTAAGTAATGATTATATGTGAAACCATTTTACCCACAAATGATAATAAACCATGGATGTCAGTGTGTGGACATGATCTGTTTAGTTTCAAATATCTCATGTGCAGTGAGTACGTGTTAGAAATCCCTTGAAACTAAAAAAAACAAAACAAAAAACAAACAAACAAACAAAACAAAAACAAAACAACAACAACAAAAAACTCAGGGGTTTTATGTTTTCCCCACAGCAACATAGCATGCGAGGCATCTTACTTTCTTAAGGTTTGTTAGTGTAAGATGCTTTTTCCACACACCTCACTGCCACCTCCCCAAAAGCTAAGTGCATGTTGTAGAAAGCTGAACCATGGTGTAAGATTTGCAAGAGCAGCTGAACATTCTAGTAACTATAAAGAAGTATGATGCCTGCTAGATTGCTTAGCTTTCCTTCAGGTCAAGAGAGAGATATTAAAAAAAAAAAAAAAAAAAAAAAAAAAAAAGCTACTTGAAACTACAAGACTCTTTACTAAAACTGTACTTATCCACAAGAATTTTTTCTGTTTTCTGTTTTTGCATCTTATTTAGCTTAGGAATATCTAATAAACTCTGGTTCCTTACAGGTATACAACTTCATTTTGTTGTTAAAGATGCCTACCAGAGCCACTTGCATCAGCTGTGGGTGACCTGGCCCTTGTATAGTTCTCCATGGAGCTCTTTCTATGTTCTCACTACCAGATTTCCTGTACTCTTATGTGTTTGGATGATGTAACATCCCACAGCAATGAGGTTATTACAGTCTTTCCACCCACCCCTTCCTGAATTCCTTAATTAACATTTCTGTGGGTTTGTGGACTCTAAAGCAGTAACAGGAGAAAACAGCCAGATGACAAAGATTAAATGCACAGTCTTCTCACTGGTGAATCCCATACTCCTTTTAGCTAGCATTGCATAAGAACAGAACATGATATTGCAGGTGGTGAATTCAGAATCATAAAATCACAGAATCAAAGAATATCTGAGCTGGAAGGGATCTACAAGAATTATAGAATCATTAAGGCTGGAAAAAACCTCCAAGATCATCTAGTCCAACTGTCTCCCTACCACCGATATCACTCACTAAATCCTGTCCCTGAGTACCATGTCTACACTTTCCTTGAACACTGCCAGGGATGGTCACTCCAACACCTCCCTGGGCCTAAACTTCTTTCTCAGAAAAAAAATTCTCCTACTTTCCAACTTGAGCCTCCCCTGGCACAACCTGAAGCCATTCACTCTTGTCCTGTCACAAGTTACCTGTGACAAGAGGCCGAGCACCAGCTCCCTACAACTTCTTTCCAGTTGTAGAGAGCAATAAGGACTGAGCTTGGTGACTGGAAAAAGGGACATATCACTCCTATTTTTAAAAAGAGTAGAAAGGAAGACCCAGGGAACTACAGACCGGTGAGCCTCACCTCTATGTCTAACAAGACCATGGAAAGGATCCTCCTGGAAGCAATGTCAAGGCATAGGCAGGACAAGGAAGTGAGACAGACAGCATGGCTTCACCAAGGGCAAATCATGTCCAAATCATCTGGTGGCCTTTAGGATGGATGACTGCATCTGTCAACAAGGAAGAGTGACAGATGTCTTCTGCTTGGATTTCTATAAGGCCTTTGATATGGTTCTACATGACACCCTGATCTCCAAATTGGAAATATAAGGATTTGAAGAGTGGACCATCCGGTGGATAAGGAATTGGCTTGGTGGCCACACCCAGAGAGTGGTGGTCAACACTTCTATGTCCTGGTGGAGACAGGTGATGAGTGGAGTCCCTCAGGGGTCTGTACT
Organism: Oxyura jamaicensis; assembly: GCF_011077185.1. Lineage (NCBI taxonomy): Eukaryota > Metazoa > Chordata > Aves > Anseriformes > Anatidae > Oxyura > Oxyura jamaicensis. The sequence goes on along the minus strand of NC_048926.1, from coordinate 58,754,840 downwards.
GGGACCGGTGCTGTTCAATATCTTCATCAATGACATAGACAATGTCCCTCAGCAAGTTTCCAGATGACACCATGCTGAGTGGCCCTATTGATACCAAAGAAGGAAGAGATGACATTGAAAAAGACCTAGATGGGCTGGAGAAGTGGGCCAATGTGAACTGCATGAGGTTCAACAAGTCCAAGTGCAAAGTGCTGCACCTGGCTCATGACAATCACATACAGGAGTACAGACAGAGAGAAGAACTCACTGAGAGCAGCCTTGCAGAGAAGGACTTGGGGGTTCTGATGTTTGAAAGGCTGGACATGAGCTGGCAATGTGTGCTTGCAGCCCAGAAGGCCAACTGCATCCAGGGCTGCATCACAAGAGGTGTGACCAGCAGGTGGAGGGAGAGGATTGTCTGCCTCTGCTCTGCCCTTGTGAGGCCTCACCTGTAGTCTGGCATTCAGGTTTGGAACCCCAGGCACCAGAAGGATGTGGTCCTGTTAGAGCGAGTCCAGAGGAGGGCTACAAAGATGACAATAGGGTTAGAGCACCTCTCCTATGAAGAAAGGCTGAGGGAGTTGGGATTGTTCAGCCTGCAGAAGAGAAGTCTTTGGAGAGAGCTTATTGTGGCCTTTCAATACTTTGCAGGGTCTTATAAAAAAGATGGAGAAGGACTCTTTACTCAGGTAGATAATGATAGGACAAGGGGGAATGGTATTAAACTAAGAAAGGATAGGTTTAGTCTAGACATAAGGAGGAATTTCTTCACTGTGAGGCTAGTGAGGCATTGGCACAGGTTGCCCAGAGAGGTTGCAGATGATACATCCCTGGCCATGTTCAAGGCAAGGCTGGATGGGGCCTTGGCCAACCTGATCTAGTGCGTGGCAACCCTGCCTATAGAGGGGTCTTCGAGTTAAATGATATTTAAGGTCCCTTCCACCCTGAGTCTTTGTATGATGTGATTCTATGATCTCTCTGTAAGGCCTCACCACTCTTGATGGAGTCAACATCTCCACCCAGTTTGGTATCATCCATGAACCTGTTCAAAAAACCTGCAAGTCCTTCATCCAAATCACCTATGAGAAATCTGAAGGGGAATCGTCCCAAAATGCAGGCCCTGGGGAACCCCACAGGTTGCAAGATAGAGATACAAGCATAAGAACTTTTTTATCTAGAATAACCTGCTAGATAAAAGCATCATGAAGTGTGTGAACAGTTGGCTGATGGGTCAGTCCCTGCGGGTTCTTGTAAATGGGGTTACATCAGGCTGGCAACCTGTCACTAGTGGGGTTCCCCAGGGGTTCCGTTTTAGGACCAGTCCTCTTGAATATTTTCCCAGATGATTTGGATGAAGGCCTTGAGGGTTTTTGAGCAAGTCCAAGGACAATACCAAACTGTGTGGAATGGTTGACTCTCTCCAGGGGGTGAGGCCTTGCAGAGAGATCTGGAGAAATCAGAGAGCTGGGCAATCACCAGCAATATGAATTTTAACAAGAGCAAGTGCTGGATTCTGCACCTGTGGATGGGCAAGCCTGGTTATACGTACAGAGTGGGGAAGGAGATGCTGGAGAGCAAACCCGCAGAAAAGGATCTGGGGATTTTGACTGACAGCAAGCTGAAAGTGACCCAGGTTCTTGTAATTGGGGTTACATCAGGCTGGCAACCTGTCACTAGTGAGCTTCCCCAGGAGCTCCATTTTAGGACCATTCCCCTTCAAAGTTTTTATAGGCAATTTGGATGAAGGACTTGCATGTTTTTGGAACAGGTCTGTGGACAATGCCAAACTGGGTGGAGATGTTGACTCCATCTAGAAGGGTGATGCCTTGCATAGAAATCATAGAATCACATCATACAAAGACTCAGGGTGGAAGGGACCTTAAATATCATTTAACTCGAAGACCCCTCTATAGGCAGGGTTGCCACGCACTAGATCAGGTTGGCCAAGGCCCCATCCAGCCTTGCCTTGAACATGGCCAGGGATGTGGCATCTGCAACCTCTCTGGGCAACCTGTGCCAAAACCTCACTAGCCTCACAGTGAAGAAATTCCTCCTTATGTCTAGACTAAACCTATCCTTTCTTAGTTTAATACCATTCCCCCTTGTCCTATCATTATCTACCTGAGTAAAGAGTCCTTCTCCATCTTTTTTATAAGACCCTGCAAAGTATTGAAAGGCCACAATAAGCTCTCCCCAAAGACTTCTCTTCTACAATCCTCTCCCTCCACCTGCTGGTCACACCTCTTGTGATGCAGCCCTGGATGCAGTTGGCCTTCTGGGCTGCAAGCACACAATGCCGGCCCATGTCCAGCCTTTCAAACATCAAAACCCCCAAGTCCTTCTCTGCAAGGCTGCTCTCAATGACTTATTCTCTATGTCTGTACTCCTCTATGGGATTGGCATTTCCCTGGTGCAGCACCTTGCACTTGGACTTGTTGAACCTCATGCAGTTCACATTGGCCCACTTTTCTAGCCTGTGATAAATGATTAAGTCCCAAATAGGATTTTAATTAAAGTTTGTAATTTATTAAGTGAATAGAGGCAAGCAAACAGTTCTGGGTGAGCCAGGAGTCTCTGCTCCAGCAAGACGCACACCTATTACATCAGGTGGCTGATTTCTCTGCTCCTAGGCTAATACATATTCATCACTATTCCTAGAAAAGGCAGGGTTATTATAATCCATTCCCAGAATCCAAACCCTCTCTGGACGCATGCGTATCAGTCTCTGGTGGTCTTTCTGGGGGTCTCTTGTGCTGAAGGCTTGTAGTCTTTCTTCCAGGCTTTGTCCTTCAGTCGTCCTTCAACTCCCCCTTTCTCCTTATTTGGTGGATCTCTTTGCCAGATATCAGAGGCTTGGGCAGCGTCTCATGCAAAAGTCAGCAGTTCCCTAAAAAAAACTTCCTTGGTCCTCTTATCTCCCAGACTTGAGTCTCAATGTTCGCCCTTCAAACCTTCTATTTACACGAATTGCTGGACCCTTCTTTTGCATGATAAAAGAACTATGTACACTAATCACTCTGTTTTTCTTTGATAGAATGTTGTATTTCATCATGCGGCCCTAGCATTGTTTCATACTAACACAAAGCAAATGAACACATTTCACAAGCCCATCCTTTTCCTTCTTTGGTATTAAACACACCACTCAGCCACTCAGCTTGGTGTCATCTGGAAACCTGCTGGGGGTGCACTCAATCCCATCATCTGTGTAATTGATAAAGATACTGAACAGCACTGGTCCCAGGACAGACCCCTGAGGGACACCACTCACCACCAGTGTCCACCTGAACATAGAACCATTGACATTATCCACCAGATGGTCCACTATTTAAATCCTTATCTTTCCAATTTGGAGATCAGGATGTCAAATCATATCAGGATGATGACCATGTCAAAGGCCTTATAGAAGTCCAAGTACATGACATCTGTCAATCTTCCCTTGTTGACAGGTGTAGTCTTTCCATCCTAAAGGCCACCAGATGATTTGGACATGATTTGCCCTTGATGAAGCCATGCTGGCTGTCTCAGATCACCTCCTTGTCCTGCCATTGCTTTCAGGAGGATCTGATCCATGATCTTGCTAGGCATAGATGTGAGGCTCAGTGGTCTGTAGTTCCCTGTGTTTTCCTTTCTACCCTTTTTAAAAATGGGAGTGATGTTTTCATTTTTCCACTCACCAAGTATGTCACCTGACTGCCATGATTTTCCAAATGTGATGGAGAATTGCTTGGTGACTGCATCAGCCAATTGCCTCAGGACCCTGGGATGCATGTCATCAAGGTATGTAGGCTTTCATTTGTTGAGTTAGGAGTCCTGAACTGCTTCTTCACTAACAGTAGGAAGGACCCCAGCCTAGAGGTTTGTGGACATGAGAGATGTGAACACCAGTGAAGCCCAAAGCAAATAATTTGTTAAGTACCTCTGCCTTCACCACATATGTAGTTACCAGTTCTCTGTTGTCATTTGTCAGAAGCACGATACTCTCCCTAGTCTTTCCTTTGCAGCCAAAGTACCTGTAGAACCCCTTCTTATTATTCTTTGCATCCCTTGGCAAGTTTAGTTCTGTCAGTGCCTTGGCTTTTCTGATCCCATCCCTGCACATCCGGACAGCATTTCTGTGCTCTTCCCAGAGCACATGGCCCTGTTTCCACCATATGTGCATTTCCTTCTTTTGTCAAAGTTTGAACCAGCAGATCCTTATTCAGCCATGTTGTTTGCTACCCTCTCTGCTTAATTTATTACATATGTGAATAGAGAGCTCTTGCACTCCAAGGAAAATATCCTTAAAGAGTTGCCAGCTCTGATCAGATCATCTGTCCCCAGTGACCTTGTCCCATGGGATCTCATCCATTAACTCTATGAATAGCTGGAATTTGTCTCTTCTGAAGTTCAGGGTCCTGACTTTACTCTTAATAAGGCCCATAACACTTGAGATCACAAACTCAACTAGTGCATGGTCACTGAAACCTATACTTCCTCCTATCTTAATCTCTTTAATGAGCTTTCTGTTTTGGTAAGCACCAGGTCCAGTAGCGCTTCTCCTCTGGTTGTTTTGTCTAATACCTGGACAAGAAAGTTGTCCTCAGTGAACTCCAGGAGTCTCCTGGATTGCTTACTGCCTGCCATGTGGCTTTCCCAGAAAACACCTGGGTGGTTGAAATCCCCCAGGAGGATGAGAGACTGTGAGCAGGATGCTTGCTGTAGATGGAGTAAGAAGGCCTCATCCACAGGTTCCTCTTGATCAGGTGGCCTCTAGTAGACTCCAACCACAAGATGTCCTTTGTTGGTCTGGTCCTTTATTTTTACCCACAGCCTCTCAACCTGCTCTTGGCTATTTCTTAGAGGGAACTCTTCACAATCTATCAATTTCTTAACATAGAGGGCAACACCCCCACCCTTCCTTCCCTGCCTGTCACTCCTAGAAAGCTCGTAGCCCTCTATTCCATTGTTTCAGCTGTGTGATTCATCTCACCACATTTCCATGATAGTAATTAGACCATAATTTTCTAATTGCATCATAGCTTCCAACTCCTGTCACTTGTTTTCCATGCTACTTGCATTAGTATACAAGCATTTCAGGGAGCTGCATGTGTATGCACAAGAACACTTCAGATGTCTTTTATTCAAATCAGCCCCTCTTGGGACAGACTGAAGGGCCTCACTAGCATGCAGTTCCTCAAAAACTGGTTTGCAGTCCCATAGCTTATCACTGGTGGGCCTGGTTTCATCCCTTCCCCCCTTCAAATCTAGTTTAAAGCCCTATCAATCAGCTCTGTTAACTCCTGGGCAAAAATCCTTTTCCCCCTCAGATATAGGGGATTCACATTAGCAGTTAGTAGGCCCAGTGTCATATAGACCTTCCCATGATCAAGAAACCCAAAACTCTGACAGTGTCACCAGCCTCGGAGCCACGTAGTGATCAACTGGGTCTGCCTGTTCCTTTCAATATCGTTTCCCACTACTGGAAGGATGGAGGAAAACACTACTCCTCTGCCTTATCCTTCAACCAATCACCCCAAGCCCTAAAATCTTTTTTGATCACTCTTTGGCTTCTCTTTGCTATCTTATCACTGCCAACTTTAAAAAGCAATAAAGAGTAATAATCAGAGGAAAGTACCAGGCGAGTGACTTTCCGAGCAACATCTCTTACCCATGACCCAGGGACACAGCAGACTTCCCAATGGGTCAGCTCTGGAAAGCAAATTGGGTCCTATGTTCCCTTCTGAAGGGAGGCTCCTATGACTATAATCCTTCCTTTTTCTTGGCTGAGGTTGTGGTCATGCAGGGCATAGGTTGATTTACCCTGTGCAACATGCCAATGTGGATGGACCTTTATCCACATGATCATTTGCTTGCCCATCAAGTTCCAGAGCCTCATACCTGTTGTATAGGGGCACCTGGGATGGTGAGGTATGGAGCAGGGGGGTTCACCTGCAGTATCGAACAGAAACCTGCTTGTACTCTTCTCTCTCTCTTAGATCCCTTCCCTCTGCCTGGTGTCTAGGGGGTAAAGGAACCTAATTTCCAACCTGAACCTCCCCTGGTGCAACCTGAGGCCATTCTTATTTGACCTGTTGAGCTTCTCATCAACGAACACCACTAGGTCTTTCTCCTCTGGGCTGCTCTCAATCTATTCTCTGCCCAGACTCAATTTGGGCTTCGGATTGCCCCAGCCCAAATGAACGACCTTGCACGTGGCCTTGTTGAATCTCATGAGGTTTGCACAGGCCCATCTCTTAGGCCAGTGCAGGTCCCTCTGGATGGCATCCCTTCCCTCCCATGTATCAGCCGTACCACACAGCTTGGTGTCATTGACAAACTTGCGGAGGGTGCACTCGATCTCACTGTTCATGTCACCAACGGAGATGTTAAACTGTGTCGGTCCCAATCCTGACCCCTAAGGAACACCACTCATTGCTAATTTCCATCAGGACATTGAGACATTGACCACAACTCTTTGAATGTTACCATCCAGCTAATTCCTGATCCACCATGTGGTCCATCCATCAAATCCTTGTCTCTTCAATTTAGAGACAAGGATAGCATGAAGGACAGTGTCAAATGCTTTGCACAAGCCCAGGCAGATGATTTCAGTTGCTCTTCCCCTATCCACCAATGCTGTCATAGAAGGCCACTTGATTTGTCACGCATGGTCTGCCCTTAGTGAAGCCGTGTTAACTGCCACCAGTCACCTCCTTACTTTCCACTTGTCTTAACAATAGCAACCTGGTGACTGCCCAGCCCTCTAATCTGTCAAGATCTCTCTGCAAGGCCTCTCCATCCTTGAGGAATCAACCACTCTTAATTTAGTATTGTCTGCAAACTTACTTAGTATGCATTTGGGTCCTACATCCAAGTTATTTACTGAAGAACTAAAGAGAACTCTCTCTAAAACTGAGCCCTGGAGATCCCCACTAGCAGCTGGTCACCAGCCTTATGTCACCCCATTTACTATAAACCTTTGTAATAGGCTTACTTGGCAAAGTTTTGGTACTGATGGGGTTTCAGGCGTGGCTTCTCCAAGGAGTCCAGAAGCTGTGCCGTGTTATATAAAAGCCAGTCCCAGCTGTCTCCAAAAGGGACCTGACACTGATTAAAGCTGAGACAAAGACTGATACTGTTAGTATCTCTGTAAAAGCAGAATTAAGAAAGGGTAAAAACTGCTGTGCAACAGCAGATAGGAGAGAGAAGTGAGAAAATAAGAGAGAATCAGCCCTGCAGACACCAAGCAGGAGGGCAGGAGGTGCTCCAGACAGGCAGCAGCAGTTCCCTTGCAGCCTGTGGAGAGGCCCCTGGTGGAGCAGGCTGTCCCCCTGCAGCCCATGGGTCCCACATAGAGCAGATCTCCATGCTGCAGCCCCCCTGTGGAGGAGCCCCCAGTGGAACAGGTGGACGTAGCCTGGAGGAGGCTGTGGCCCATGGAGAGCCCCCGCAGGAGCAGGCCTGGGCCGGAGCTGCAGCCTGTGGAGAGGAGCCCATGCAGGAGCAGGGAGTCTGGGGGGAGCTGCTGCCTGCCCGTGGGGGACCCGTGCAGTTTGCTCCTGGGGGATAGATGGACCCCGTGGTACGGAGCCATGTGGGAGCAGTTGTTGAAGAGCTGCTGCCTGTGGACAGCCCCTGCAGGCTCAGTTCGGGAAGAACGGCATCCTGTGGGAGGGACCCCATGGGGAGCAGGGGCAGAGAATGACCGTGAAGGATCAGTGGAGACAAAGCACCAGGGACTGACCGCAGCCCCCATTCCCTGCTCCCCTGTGTTGCTCCAGGGGAGGAAGTACAAGAGGGTAGATGGGGGGAAGGTGATTTTATTTTGCTTTTAGTTTCTTACTGTTCTAGTCTTTTATCTAGTCTGTTATCTAGTCTGTTATCCATTATTACTAAATTATATTAATCTTCCTATGTTAAATCTGTCTTGCCCATGACAGTAATTGGTTATTGCAACCCATGCACCCTTTTTCATTGTATATTTTCCCTCTGTTCTTTTGAGGAGGAGTGAGAGAGTGGTGTGGTGGAGTTTAGCTAGCCATCAGTGTGAAACCACCACACTCTTGACAGACCAAGTTCACCCATTGTATTGTGTATTCACTTAGCTGTATGGTGGATATTTAGTCCAAAAGGGTACTATAAGAAACAGTATAGAATGCCTTGCTGAAATCCAAAGATTACATCAGCTGGCTTCCCTTCTTCAGCTAGATGGGTAACCCTGTCATAAAAGGAAATTAAGTTAGTCAAGCAGGAATTTCCCCTTGTGAACCCCTGTTGGCTATGACAACATATAATATATGATACTTGAACTAGTAGCATTGTTATGTCTCTGTACATGTACATGCACTATACAAAAAACCATCAGGATATTTTAACACCAGAGTTTTCCTACATGCATCAGTATCAGGCAGACACAACTTCAAAGGTTAATATTCCTTTAAGGAGGAAAAAAAAAAGGTAAGATTTGGTCTCATTTAAATACTTTTTGAATATAAAGAGCAATATCTAAGCTACGAGACTCAGTGCCAGTTGAGTATTTGATCCAAAAACTACAGTCATGTAATTTGCAATACTTGAGGCTACATCTTAATAAGACCATCTGGAAATTGAAGCTGTTTCAGAATAGGGATATATACTTTTCCAGTGCAGTTACATGCTAATTGTAATCATTGAGTGCGTGTGTTGCTTGTTAGTTTCTAGTTTGAGGTTGATTTTAACCTACAAAACTATAGGGGCAGATTTTTCTGCTGCTGGTGTAATATATCTAGAATTAACCCAAGGGTCTCTTTCCTAAGAGAGTTTCCTAAGAGAGTTACCTCAGAGAGTTATACAAAACCTAATTTTACCAGCATATAAAAAAGAGGTAAAATGAAAGATTTAGGATGAACAGATGTTATTACAGATTTCATCATGAGGTCAGGTAAATGTCAATTTTGTTTTATATGGGTTTTACTTCTGATAGTGTGTTAGATAACCCTCATAAAAGCACTGGGGAAGCAGATAGCAGCCTCCATAAAAATTGAAACAAATATGTACATTATTTTCAAGTAAATGTTTTTGTTTCAAAGTTGGACAATTTAAAAAAAAGAAAAAAAGAAAAAAAGAAAAAAAGGAAAGAAAATAAAAGAAAAAAAAAAGATATTTCCAGCCCTTTGCCTCAGGAATCATGAGTCACCTGAAGAGAAATTTTCACAGAAAGCTGGATCATTACATAGAAATCTCTATGTATTATTTGTGGGAAACTTTAAAACTGAACTGCTCACTCCACAGATTAACTGGAGGAATGAATAAACATTCCTGTCTGAAGATATAGGGTAGATCTGATTTCAATATATCCTATAGACAAATAAATTATCTAAAGTTAAGGGATTCACAACAGTTTAGAAAGTGTATAAGGAATGTTTAAGATGTTAGAGTACTGGTGTAATGCTGTAAACTCTATGTAAATTTATATATATATATATATATATATATATATGTATAGTATTTCAGTGCAGGACCCAACAGCAGACTTTGTTGTCCTGACCTGCATAAATACTCTGTTTAAATAAGGGCTAAAGAGATAGTTAACTCCATACTTGTCATTACACTCAGACTGGATGGCAAAGGTCACAAATACATGCATATATAAACATTAGCAAACAGTGATCTGATGCAGATTTCCATTTTATTTCTTATTTTTATTCATAAATTGAATTACTTTAATCCTTAAACCTCAGAATGAAATTGTCCCTTGAGATTTAGGAAATGAGATGGGAAATTAATCTTTCTTGTTCAATGACTCAGTTTCTCAATGAGGTGTAATATAATAATGTAAAGGAAATGTAGTCAACTGATGTATATAGTTGTTTGCCCTTCTAAAATACAATTAAAGATGGTAATGCTTGAGCACTTGAACATTTGAGCTGTTATTTACAGTGATATATACTGTACCGGGATTGGTTCAAATTATACTGTGCACAGCTTTCCTGCTGTCCTAATGGTGAACTTATTCTCACTAGTTTATATGGGTCTAAATTAGTTTACGTTGAAGTAACTTGAGTTCTGATGAATATGAAGCAACATGATACTGTGGTACACAAAATGATATCAAGAAAAGTCCTGTTTTATTTTTTGTTTGGGAACGTTCTCTGTTGAACTCTTTGCATTAGATCCAATGACTTTGAATAATCATGTTTTTCCAAGCAAGTTTTGAAGCAGTTGCTTATTCTAATAAGGGATCTATTGCATGAGAACTGTAATTGTACCTATGTATGTTGCATTGTCTGCCATTCTGCACAAAAGGACATTTCATTTTAAGGTATGTATGTTTGCTCTGTTAAAACTAAACACTTCTTTCTTTCTTTCTTTCTTTCTTTCTTTCTTTCTTTCTTTCTTTCTTTCTTTCTTTCTTTCTTTCTTTCTTTCTTTCTTTCTTTCTTTCTTTCTTTCTTTCTTTCTTTCTT
>NC_048926.1:58713553-58744037 GCF_011077185.1 Oxyura jamaicensis | reverse complement strand
CCCTTATTCCCCAAGTGAGGAGAGGGAAAGCGGGAAAGTGCATAAATCTTTATTTCACATCCTTAGTATGCAGTTTGCAACACCAAAGCTCTGTGCAACTCAGCATTACACAGGTGACAAATAAGAGTGCAAGTGAATCTCTGAGAAAGTAAAATTGTGGCCTTAGTGTGCCAGGCTAGACTGTGCAAGGGACTGTTATGAGATCATCATCATCAGCAGCATCAGCTGAGGCACTTTCAGCTGTTCTGTGCTATATGTGTTCTATGTAATGATCACTGAATTAACATGAATACTGACCTTTTGGCCTGTCCTTTGGATCTGTGATGCAGCAATTGATACAGGCCACCTGCTGTGGTGACCCACAGAGGATGTGTGTTGTTATTGGCTTCAGCCAGAGAGTTCTGGTTATTCATCTCAGGCAGCATTTGTGCTTTTCTTCCCAGAGTCCCAAGATTAAACCTCTTTGTGATTTCCCAGGAGGGTGGTTATTTCCCTAGCTTTCCTGCTTATCTTTCACCTCCTGTTGGTTGTGCTTCAAGAACCTGTCTGTTCCCATAATGTTGTTCAGTCTTCTGATAGGGGTGAAACAGTGAGAAAATAATTTCTTGATTTCACCCTAGTGGGCTAAAACATGGAAATTAAAAAAATACATACATACATACATACATATATATATATATATATATATTAATTTGACTTTTTGTGTGAGGGTGATTTCTCAGGTAGAGAAATGGAAGTGCATATTCTGGAAAACAGTCTGTATTTATCCATTATGTACATTTGATTAGATAACCTTTGCAGTACACAAGATTGGTACTGATAATTTGACATAAACTGTAGTACTGTAGTTGCCCTGTTAAGGCTTTATATTTTGTATTATAATAGAAGCTGTGATTTAGCATAAAGCTTGTTTTCTAAAGCATTAAAAAAAAAAAAATCAACAACCTGTGGTTGTTAAATGCATTCATATGATGAGTCATCTAAAGTGGTGGTGAAGAAAATCCGAGACTGAATAGTAATTTTTTCTTTTCCTTCTCCACCTTTCATTTTCTACAGATAAGAAGACACAACCATCCTAGTATTGATTGTAATATATATCTAATTTATATCTATGTCATATACATATTATAGCATGTTTTCTGTATATAAATATAATATATATAATTAATATATACTTACTAATATATTAATGCTTTAATCTACTGGTATATCTAAAGTATATATACTTTTCTAATGCTAGTGTTAATTGTCATCCAAGCCATTGAAACATGTAGGCAGCAAACAAATTAGGAATCCTGAAAATGCACTTTAAAAAAGAGGACTGAAAAAGGTGATGCCTAGATTTTAATATAAGCTGAATAACTTGATGCGTGCATACTCACTTTGAATGCTGATCCTTTTGATCAGGAGGATAAAGATACTTGGGTCCTGTTTTCATCTTTATCACTACTTTACGTATTAATGGGTAGTGCAGGAATCTATATTTTGCAGTGGTCAGCAAAGGTTTGTTTGAAAAAGTGACTCTACTGCTGCAGTGACAGGCCGGACACCTGCTTGTAAGGCACGGAGTGAAAAACCTATTTTTTAGATCGCCAAACTCTATTGTAGCAGTGTGTTGATGCCACAGTGCCACATTTGGCTTCCCTTTCTTCTAAATGGAACTATTGATCTGCCTGGGTGTGCTTTCAATAGAAAAATACAGTGATGACCAAAGCTGTAAATAACTGCTGTAAAATGCAAAAAGGTCATTTTGTATACTAAAGCCATCTGGGTTATCACTTAATTCATTCCTACTCCTGCCCCCTGGGGATCAAAATTGTGCTGTTATTATGATAGATTAATCTTCATTTCAGTGCATTCAGATTCAACCTGGTTAATCAATGCTTTTGTGTGATAAAAGAACTTCAGACATCCTGTCTACACTTGTCTCTTATCCATTAAGTGTATATTAATGGTGGAGATTTTTAAAAGCTAGCAGTACATAGCATCAGATGAGATGTCAGAATCAGCCAAATTAGAAGATAATCAATGAAAAATAATCAATGGCGGTGCTCATATAAAGTTACCATGTACAACAAAAAACTAATATTTTTTAAAATTAGAAGAGCAAGGGGTACATGGGAGACATACTGAGATGAATTTAAAATGGAGATTTTAGAATCTAGTGGGGTTAAACACAAATGTACTGCTTACTTAGTAAGTACAGAGATAAAAAAGTCAAATTGTGTGGAGTACAGAAAATCCTTGCAAACCAGAGCATCTTAGAAGCACTTTGACAACTTATTAGGCCTGGATTTCTACATGAAAAATGTCCCAAACCCTCAACCTCAGATTAAAATTTACAGTCAGAAACTTTCAAAGGTTTTTGATCAGCAAATATTTTCATGTGGTCAACTGATAGTCATAACAGATGCAAGGCAGTATTTTAAAGACAATTTTGCCATATTAAGACAACATTTCTTCCTGACTTGCGAGTGTTGCTTTACATTTTTAAAAGTTGTGCATGGGGGAGTTTGTGTCCATAAACACGATAGCTTGTGTATGGGAGTGCTGCAAAACAACAGTTTTTTACTGTCAGCACTTTTCATCCATCCTGTACTTCTTTCTTCCCTTCTGTCTCTTTCATTTTGAATCTAGACACCAAGATTCCATAACAAAATGATTCTGTTTTGAAGATTACGACTTGGATGTTATTATGGCCATTAAAAAAACCCACCACTTTCAATACATAATTTTACTTTTGAAACCTTCATTTTCTGCTCTGTTACATGCTCCTGTTTCCACAATGTTACTTTCACAAGAGAAAAGAGAAAATTAGAAAGATAAGCAGTATCATGGAACATAAAAATACGTGAGACGTGAAAAAACAAAAACAAGCTTTTCACTAACTGTAGGTAAAAAGAACATTTTATGCCTAACGCAAAATGATAATGTCTCTTGAAAGCAACGGTTTCATATCTAAATCAAAGAAAATGGAAGAAAAGCCTACTGATTGATAACAGTAAATATCGCAAAGAGAGACATTTTGATAAGTCACTTTATCCTTTCTTTGTTGAAGAGGAAAGATAATAGGTTTGCTTGCAATATCACAAAAATACAGGGAGATAGAGGAAAGAGAGGGATGAAAGACTAATAACTCAATGAAATCTCATGCCTTGAGATATCCACTGTGTCACTTACATCCAGTGTGGGTGTTCGGGGTTTAGTCTGTTTTCTTTCAAACCACATACATTTAATGGTGCAAAAATATTAAGACTTTACAATTTTACAAATCAAGGATCAGTGAAACACGTGCAGTCCTGATTAAACACCACTCTCAGTTGGTCTCTTCCACCATGGGTTGCTGGAAAAGATGTGGAAAACTATAACTAATTTCAAGCTGACTTTTTAATTGATGTGTTCTAAGAGTACCTAGAAACTTACTGAGACTTTCATGCAAGTTGCTATCATCTTGGAGCTTCCCTAAGCTTAGGGGCAAGTCTGCGCAGAATAATAGAACATTGATTAAGCTCTATTTCTTTCCCAATGAAATAGAGCTTCCCCATCTTTGTCAGTGTAGAAACATCCTTGCACCTTTTGGATCAGACATGGCTTTTGTCATGTCAGCAAGAAACATAGGCAGAGCACTCTTACAATTTTCTGCAGAAGGCCATGCCAATGAACACAGAGTTAGAAAAAAGATCAGAGGGAGAACAGGAATTGAAGGATTTAATTTACACAAGCAGCACAAGACCACTTGCAGTCAAATGTTTTATATTCATGGTGCGAAATACAGAACTAGCAGTGCTTGATCTTACAGACTATAGCTTGGTAAATGACCTAAGCCCTAAACTGTATTTTTAGCTTCCCACTTTTTTTTTTCTTTAAACAAAATTAATGTCTTTTAGCAATGTAACACATTGATTAGTAATTATAGAAGGAACATTACACATTGGTATTGTTGTAGGTACCACTGACTTCTGTCTCTTATTACACGTTATTTAATCAAGAACATTAGAACATTTACATTTATAAAAGCTTATGGCATGAGTGTACCTGATAAGTTTGTTGAGATGTTTATTTAAGGTGTTTTTTTTTTCCCTAGGCAGGCAAGTTCATGGATAAGAAAACACATATTATTTGCAGTGTAGTCCTGCTAGTTTCCCAAATTAAATGCATCTAGGCTGCCATAATTTCTTTGAGGAATTCATATTTACTTTAAAATGGGCTGGGGGAAAAATGAGAATGAGATATGCTAACTTAATAGACAAGAGAGGAAGAGAGCGAGAGAGGAAATTATTTCAGTATTATGCCATGCCTGCTGGGCTGGATTTAGAAATATACTCAGAAACACAAATTTTCTTCCCCTGTAGTTAATCAATTTCTGGGAGTGTCCTGTGCAGTATCCATCCAACTAATATGTGTTCCTATTTGGTTCATTAACTTCTCATCTACTGGACAATGCTATATAGTTGACAGTAAGGGAGTTTGTGAAGAAAAAAACAGACCAGAAAAATAAGCATTAAGATGTTCCATATAAGAAAAAATATAATTAGATTATTTTTTCACAAAAGATACTTTACAAAAGTCCAAATATGTCTCAGGTCAAACTGACGGAAGTGACACCGTGTTCTTTATATTCTGTCTACCAGATGTTGTCTGTTATTCAGTAATATACAGTTCCTATAGCAACTATAGCAAAATATAGTATATGTGCTATAATATTAAAGAAATTAAAAAGCTCCAGCATACTTGAAAAAATATATTTACAAAGAACCTTTGCTTACATATAGCTACACATCTAGCATCCTGCCCTTACCTGACATATACGCACAGTATGTTTCAGAAACCTTTTAATATGTGCACAATCCTTCTGATTGAAATTGGACAAAATATGAAAAAAAGCCAAAGTTGTTAATGGTCCAGCTTGCTCATATTCAAAAAAACTTCAGCTGAGATCAAAATCTACCCCAAATAAGACTTTCCTCCTACCTAATTATTCAGAAAAGAACCAAACAAAACTGACTCTGCAAGGATCTCTCTTATGAAAACCAGAATATTTTAGGCAATGCCCACTGAGAGTTCTCTGTTGGGTTTGTAGCTGTGTGCCAGCAATCCAGTTAGAGCCTGAGTAGCATTGTCTGCAGAGGAGCATAAAAGACTTGAGTGTGTGATATAATTAAGACAGTATGTGTCTTCAAACAACAATCTATTCAGTATCTGCCAATGAAATAAAAATGTAACACACATTGAAATGGTCTCTGAGACATTCACCAAAGGTTCCTACAGTGTGAAATAAATATGATTTATAACATAGAAGAGATACTTTTTTCTTGCAGCTGTTATTTCAATATTAGCCCACATAGACTGAACCTAAAATAATTCACCAAAACTTGCACTGAAAAGTTTTAGCTAAGGTCAAAACCTTGGGAGGCAGTTGTTACTAAAAAGATTTTGGCAGAGATGTCTTGATGTGACATAGCTGAGGTGTAGAAGCACCATCATGCTTAAATAAATTTCTGCCTTTATGTGTGATGAAAAGGTAAATATTCTAATCCATTTTTGTAGTAGCAGGGGTCATTCTGCATTTTTTGTTTGTTTCTCCCCCCCCCCTTTTTATTTTTATTTATTTAATAATTTATTTTACTATTCAGAATTAAAATATTTGCAAATGAAGCTGAAAAAAACAAATACTATTTTAAGAACGTTTTGCTCATTGTACAAATATATTCTACTTCATTCATATAAAGTCTGCCATTACCTCTACCCTTTCAATGGATAAATAATAAATGGGATATATTAAAATATATTTAGTAGAAAATCTTCCTTTTGCAGTATTTAGTCCAAACATTCACTAACACAAATGAACGTTCATCTCAAACATGGTTGCAAAGGATTATCAGTGTCACAATACCCAACATTTGCACAAATGTGGGCTAAGGCAGTAAGATTAGCTGAATACTATGCATAAGATTATTGGTTGTTAAAAAAAATAAAAATAAAAATAAAAGAAGCCCAGCCATTAGACTCATTCACTGCAATGCATTGATGTTGGTTTGAAATCTAAAGCTGCAGGAATACAGTATGTCATGTGCCATACGCATGTTGTATTATGAACAGATATTGTAATTCTTTATGTGTTTTACATCAACCATAAATGCAGGCTGGGACTGGAAAATACCTTTTCCCAGGTACATACCAGGGCCCATGCTGTTGTTCCAGTTGTCTTAAAGAAAAGGGAGGAATGTCCATTTGGTTCAGCCATGGCATGATATGTTTGCCACCCCTAGAGCAGAATAGCAAATTATGCAGGTGCTAACAAAGGGCAGCAGACTTTTACCTCCTTGTGGCTTTGTAGTGAAGGATAAATTTTCAAAGACTGAAATATATTTTTAAAAAGTACTTGTGTTTAGGTAAATATCTCCAGTAAGCAAATGAACCCAAATCTAGCTTTGCATGCACAAATGGGCATTTTTGTGCAAATACTGGTAACATCATGCTTGAATATCCAATCTTCTTATCCAAATATTGGTCTTCAGAATGCTGAAGACAGCGTGTACACAGTCCTAGGGTGGAATTTTAAGACACTGACAATTTGGTTCTTAGTGCATTTGGGTTTAGAGCATATTATTTATTCCCCAGATTTTTATAAATTTTTATAAATATATATATTTATAATAGAAATATATATTTTTCATGTGAAATTTAAAGTTAACATTAGAAATCAAAAGATCAAAAAAAAAAAAGATCACAATAGATAAAAAATTTTTTTTTTTTTTTTTTTTTTTTTTTGAATACTTTTAAGTGCTTTGTTTGGAAAGGGTTTTTTCTCCCTGCTTCTTAAAAATAATATTTTAACAACTTAGAGACTGGAGACTTTTAATGTCCCTATGTACATGTGTGTCTTTATACCTGTTATAAGTGTAGCTAATATATATAAAATCTTATTTAGAATGAAGATGTGAAATTTAGCAATGCCTATTGTTCAGTTCATAATTTTACTAATGCCAAAGCAGGAGCAAGAAGCAAACACCACCATATACTGCTTCTCTTCTGTTTGTATCTTCCTCATATGAGTCGGTGTTGTTAAGTGTCTATTGTTATTAAGTGTCTATTCTGTGATTGCTTTTCTTAAACCTTCAGCCACAGTTTGGAGAATAGCTGAAGCTTTTATTTTTCCTTTCAACCCATGAAACACCAAAAGTTTGTACTGGTTGCACAGGGTAGATGCTCTTGGCAATCAGCCCAGGAAAGAATTTCCTTCTGTAGGAATCTTTTGGGAAACACTCCTTACCTGACACTACTGAGATGGTATATCTGTAAAGGATGATAAAGGATGGTGTAGACATCAGGGCTTTGGTGACCATCTGAAACAGGAAAAAAAAGAACCAATACTTTCTCTTAGAAGGTTCCAGCTGAAAACAAGCAATCTATTTTTAACTTGGTATTGATTAACTTTTCTTGATCTTCACATTTTACTGTCCTTGTAAGCATCTTTTCTGAGCAAGATAATTCTGAAAATTACAGTCCATACCAAACAGTTTGTAGCACTTTTAAGAATGTCTAGACATCACCTGAATAAATGCTCCAATAACTTTTTAGTATGTATATGTAAAGAGAAACAGGAATCCTAGCCAATAGTTAACAGTTGAGTTTGGTAGACATTCAGTGCCAGATATAAATATTGTTAAAATGACAGTTGCATCAAAAAACAAACAAACAAAAACAACAAAAAACAACCAACAAATAAAAAAAACTCACACAGTTTTATAAGAAACTTGGCTAATTTCTACACGGTGCTTTTCCTGCTAGGTATGATTATACTACTAGTTGGAATAACAAAGAGAAAAAGCAGCTTTTTGTCCTCTACATACTGTCTCTGATTGTTTTTATACTACGATTTTGCCATTGCTGGACATAGAAATTATCTGAGTTGAAATGGAGCATTTTGAGAGGTCAAGTCTCTTTTGGATATGGAGATAATGTTGGGAGACCCCTCTAATTGCTGTATTATACCCGAAATGTAACTTAGAGTATGCCTTCACTTTGGAAGCTGCTCAGGTAAGGGTCTAGGAGACTGGAAAATTAGTTCAGGAGCACCAGCTCTTCATTATTCTCAGTTTTGCATTGAGCAGAACTTGGGTGAGTCTGACACTTTGTCTGTTGTAAGAAAAAATCATATGTAATCTGTTTACCAAAGCTTTCAGCAGGAGAGCTCAGTTATGTGATCCCTGTAGGACACTCCAGCTCCCTTTAGACCGAAGACACTGCTGGTTTTTTTCCATTGCACCCACTGAAGGAGCAGAATGTCTACACTGCTTAGTGGTGCCAGGATCATTGAGAAGGAAAGAAGAGAAGAGGAATATCTGATGAGGGTTAGAAGTCAATCAGTATTCTAGCTGTGTCCTGTGAGAAGGCAGAAAAATTCAGGCTTTTCATCAATTTTACTAGTACTGCCATTGTTGAAAGAGAGGCCTATCATCCTGTTAATATTCTGTTAGAAGGATGCTATTTTTATATACAGGTATAGCAATTTGGGGGAGGATAAATGAGCAGGTGGGATGATGTTAATATGACAATATTTTGTGAACTGATGCTTTCTGCAATGCCCCATGACTTTTCCTTTGGGTCTGACATCCTGTTTGCCTGTCTAGAGGGAGAAGTTTTTTCTTGCTTGACTAGGAGTGCTGCTTAGTTACTTTTGTACTCTGTTATCTGCACATTCCCCACCACCTCCCCTCCCTTTTCAATAAAGCTGTTAATCTCCAGGCCCTCTGAGGTACTTCTTACTTGTACCTGTAAGAGAAATTATTTCTAGAGACTTGATTCTCTGAGAAAATTCTTGCTCACCATCTTTGTTATGTAGGATTGTTTTTTTATTATTATTATTTTTTTATTTTTTTATTTTTTGGTGTATGAATGCTTCTGACACTGAAAGGTTTCAGAGGATTTTAAATATTCTAAAAGCTGATTTAAAAATGCATAGGTTGAACATCAGAAAGATAGCATACCTATTTGCAAATTCACAGTATACCTTAAAAAAATAAAACCATCATATTTCTAAGAAGTAAAAATTCTAAGAATTTTCCAGATTGTTTTTGTAACTGTAGAGGTCTTAATTTTGGATTCTCTCTCCTTAGTTTAAGTGGTTAATGAATTATTGAATGCCCTCAGTGTGCTTCTTGCCTTACAAAACTGGAGAAAATATTTCCAGCTCAAAGAAACTCAATGAAATGATCAAGTGCGGTGATTCCTGCTTAGTGTAAATTTTGGTCCGAAACCCAGCATGTCTGTGCTGAGAAGGTTTAGATGAGTGTAACAGGGCAGGTTTTTGCTCCTTGCCACATGCTGTATATTAGCTTCTCATTCTCTGCACCCCTCAGAGATCATAGCTACCTAAAATTTGTTCTGATTTACACTATATGAAACAGAACAGTCTCACAGGTGAATAAACTTACACAGCTCTTTCCCTGAGCCATGATGATGAGTCACAGCTGTAGATCTGGGCTGCTGAACACTGACAGGCAATTAGATGGCCATAGTCCAATCATCAGGAGGTCATGATACAATTACCTCAATTGCTATTCATTTATTCTAATGACATAGTGATTATTTGTACTCAGAGGATGACACAGAATAAAAGTCTGCACAGTAGAAGAATTTATCAGACACATTTAAGGTGATTGTCAGATGAAAAATCTTAGAAATTTTATATAAAGTTCTCTTGTTTTTTTTCCAGTGCTTCATTGGTATTGCATTTTTCTCTTCACTGCTTACATGCTAACAGAGATAAGAAGAGTTTTTTATGGGACTCCACAAAATTATTTGAACTTTGTCTCCCTGGCTTTTATCTGTCTGTGGCAAAACAGTTGTTCATGGTCACATCAGAAAGGTTACTGTCACAAACACTAGTGACAGTAGTCAAAAACTAGTACTTAATACTAGTGATCTAATGATTGAGACAGGACATTTCCTCCAAGTTAAGAGAAGTCCTAGAGGTTCCTAGTTCCTTCTCACTCTTTCTAGTCTCCTGGTACTTTCATTCTTCCCCTCTTATAAATCTCTGATTTTGAGAGTTTGGAACAGATGAGTGTATAAGGTGTGTAAGTATGGACGGTGGGCAAGCATAGGTGACAGATGCCACATTGCTTGTCAAAACTGTGTTAAATACCTTCTGCAGGTGAAGCTAGTTAGCATTCATTCATAACTTTCTTACCCAGTATTGTATTCTGTGGCTTTCCCTGTATCTCCACTTAAAAAAGGATAAAAGTTTAGGTGACTAAAAACTATGGCTATAGGTGGCTATAGTTTGGATGTAAACGTAGGATTAAGACAGAGGTTCTCAAAAAGAAGGGAACATTTCCAAGGGGAGATTAGAGGCTATTACCCCTCAAAATATGCTTGTAGCTACAGACAGATGAGAAGCTTTAAATACAAGTTGAGAAAAACAATGTTAGCCATTTTTTATGTTCCTGTTCATTGACTTAATTGCTTTTCTTCTTTTTCTTGCTTCTTCTTCTTTATTCTTCATCTTTTTTTTTTTCTTTTCTTTTTTCTTTTCCTTTTTCCTTTCCTTTTTCCTTGTCCTTTTTTTCTTTTTTCCTTTTCTTTTTTTATTTTCTGTTTGATAGTCACAATGTTCATGGTACTGGAAAACACTCACAATAAACAACTTTTGTGGTTATTAAATGCCTTGGCACTCCCCCACTTTTTTAATCATCCACAAAAGCTTTTTAAAGAATGAATACTCCTCCACAGTATACATTATCCCTTACTTACTTTTTCTCGAAGTGGTGAATTTTAACTTTTAACTTCATGTGTTGTTATTTTGAATTGATTTTTCTGAGTCCCTTTAACATGGAATATTTTATAGTTTGTAAAAAGGGGGATTCTGGGAAATTTAGCCCCCAAAATTAGGTTAGGTAATGCAGACTTTCTGCAGAAAACCTTTAAGAAAACAACATAGACACTCCCATGAACCCCAGAGAAAGAAGTAAGAGGGTGAAGTCAAGGCTGGTGACTGAAAGCTAGTTTTTTTTTTTTTTTTTTCTCTTGCAGACTAACTTTTTGTGATAGAAATTTTACATATCTCTATTTGAATTTACATATCTCTATTTGAATTTACATATCTCTATTTGAATTTACATTCAAAGGAGGGTTGTGGTAATATATTTGATGAGATGTTCAGGGTTATATGCATTTGTCTTAACTATTAAAAATGAGCATCATTTGGAAACTGAGTAGTTAGGGGAAGAAAGTTATTTTATTATTATTATTTTTAAAGCATATATTTGAAACCATAAGAATTAAAAAATAGTTTTAATGCCAAGTTAGAATGTTATTTGGAAGCTGAAGGAGTGTAAATGCCACTCCTAATATTAGAGTACACAAGGTAGCCTTAAACTCACAGTCTTCTAATAATTGCAATCTGCTACACCCCCTGTGTAACAGACATAATTAAGTTAACAGCTTTCCTACTCAGACACCATATATTTCCATTATGAAACCAGCCTCATTTAATTAGTATCATGTAGTAAATTAGCAGTTATAAGGCCTGTTGGGTACAAGGGGATCTCCATTTTCTCACCGTCTACTTAATCTTCAGTCAATGTTGAGATTACTGTTCACTCAATTTATGTATAAAAAATATGCTGACATTCTACTCGGATATTGTGACTCAATAAGTCTGTGGATTTAGAAAAAAATGGTCCACTGTGAATAGTTAACAGTAAGGATTACTAGATTCCCATTGTGGTCTCTTTCTGAGGGGATGCAGAGAGATAATGTGTACTAAAGGTTTTTTTTTTTTTTTTTTTTTTTTTTTTTTTTTGGGTGGGTTGGGGGAGTGGAGATAAAGGTGGGGGGTGTTTTTCCTAGAGTCATAGAATCATTAAAATTGGAAAAGAACCAGAATCATCAATAACTATCTAAAAAGTATCAAAATATTAAGTCTATAGCGTAAAACTTGAGATCTGAATGAAATGGAAAAAAAATATATATATATGTTTCAAGAAAGGTTTTCAGGTGTTCTGAGCATCTAAGTAAGGAGATACTTTTGTACAAAGCTCTCTCTGATACAAACAAAAACCAGTTTGCATTATTTCTTATCTCCTTCATTTACTGAAAGAGTGAAGCTATGATGAGACAAAAATCTTTTGTTGTTGTTGTTGTTGTTGTTGTTGTTGTTGTTGCCCACCATTTTATCCCAATTTCAACACGTTAGAAAGAAGTCATTGTTCTTACGAAAACACTACCAATGTTATTTTAGTGTTTTGCCTTAAAATATTTTAAAAATCTCCACAGTACAGAGAGATGCTGAAATAACACAATAGCTTCCTAAAATGGCAGGAGTTCTCCACTGCTAGCATGGTTTGCAGAGGTGATGTGGTAATAGTTCTCATGTCCTATAACCTAACAGAAGCCTAGACTAGACTTCCTCAGGAGACCAAAATGCAAATATTTAAAACATCCTCTTTGCACTTTCCAAATGATAACCCAACTCACTGAAGCCAAAACAAGTGTTATCATTCACTGTAGAGGGATTTGCTTACGGATCTGAGTGATTGAAAGTGATTATGCTAAAGTCATCTGGATAGCTTTTTAGCAATTACTGTACTCAGCTAATTAGAAATTAATGAATGAATACATGAATAAGGGATGTATCTGATTCACAGTCATCTGAAAATAGAAGAGGAGAAATAGAGGAGATGTTCTTCCTGTGTATAGAGTAATGCTACGTGTGAGTTCTCAATTCTGCACTATGCTTGTATACTAAAAACCTGAAACAATGGTAACTGTGTTTGCAAAAACCCTTATGGTACTTGTGGAAGACAATACTATCTACCTACTGTTATTGGATAACATAACATTGAGCTTAAATAACAGTATGGGTTAAAAATGGTCCTTATTAGAAAAAATAAATTTTAACATGTTTGAGTTAGCCATGGTTCTGAGGTACAAGCAAAGGGATATTTACAGAGGGTTGTTTTCATACAAGTGAAATATTTAATCAATTGTCCTCACACTCATATCTGCACTTATGAGAAGAACTGTTCAGAAACGTAATGGTACAATGATTTTCTTTTGCATTAAGACGTCTTTTCAGTTAACTAGCAATAAAGATGACATTGCAGTTTTTGAAGCAACTGGGATATTTTGAATTATGTCATGTACTAAATACATTAAAGAAGTTTACATTAGAAGTTTAATTCTAGTAATATTAAAAAAGGAGTTTAATTCAAGTGAGCTACAGAATCTCATTACTGTTAATTATATTTTTGTTAGATGTAATTTTGTTAGATTTTTCTAATTTCTCAGTATTCAGGACTCTAAAAATCTAGGAAATATATTGTAGGAGCTCAAAAACACACTGAATAGAAGGAGGTTAGAAATACAGTTAAATACAAGTTAAAATATTTTTCAGGAAAGAATAAGTTTTCCATCATGTTTTATGTCATATAAACCTTTTTTGCCCTTAAATACCCTTAAATACTCTTTTTAGGAGGTTTTCTTGAGTCCTGGAGCATCAACATAGTAAACTTTTGTTACTGATGTGAACATGGAAGACTTCCATAAATTATGTGATCCTATTATTTTTGAGATTAAGAAATGTGTAAAGAATCAGATATTTTAGAACAGATTAGCCACTAGTAAATTTCTTAAAGTACAAATACCTTACAATTGTGGTAAGGCAGCCTATATGTGGGCTAAAGTGGAGTTACAAAATAAACAAGAACCACCACCACCACCAACAACAAAATCCCACAACACCTTATAAACAAATGATTTGGCAGTTTGACAAAAATGTTTTTGAAATGTTTGAAATGGCTGGACATCATATAAAATCTGATCCACAGCAGTAGTGCAGTACGTAGTTAATCAAGTTTCATATATCTTATAAATTAAACAGATTTACTGCACAGTCTTTTAGTTAATTAGAAATCATAACTTTTATTTAATCGTATGTTTTAATTATGTGATATCATCTGTAGTACTTTAATTAAATAATTAGGACATGTAATTAAAATTTGTAGGTATTGACTGAAGAATGTTCATTCTATTCTTAATAGTAAACCTCTTCAAAAAGATAATCCATTACAGATGTCAGTGTGCATATTTTAAAGAAATTAAAGTAAAGTAATGAAAATAATATTTTTGGTTATATGTACAACAAAACAGGTTAAATCGTGACAGCAGTAAGCAATCATTTTCATTTCAATGGAACTGTTTACATCTGTAAGGGAAATATTTATGCTAAGTATTTGATGGATTGATATTTACTGGATTTACCAGTAATGCTTGATGAGCTTCAAGATTTTTTATATCTTATAAGCATAGTCACTTAATTTTGAGATACTCCTAATTTATTTCTATTCCTGGTTTACAGAAAACAAAACAAACAAATAAACAAAAACACAACACCTGTTGGCATGGCAAAAGCATCTGTAGTACTGACGCATAAAAATTCTGTTTACTGAGAGATAGCTAAACAAAGTTTAAGATACAATCATTGCTTCATGTTAGTAAAATATTTATAGTATAAAAAATAGGTAAAGGGCAGGAAATGAAAACAACAAAAGAATTATTAGTTTTTCAGGGAAGAGAGTGCTTAACAACAAGAGATTATATAAAGTTGCTTTGGTTCATCCCATAGTTGTCTTGTTGCTCCAAAAGGATACATAGACAAGTAAACAGGAGCTGCTTTAGGTAGTTGTCAAGAGTTGTTTTTATTCAGCAAGGATGGAAAATCCATGGTAGCAGATAACCCTTAGTCCATTTATCAAAACTTTAAAGGTGAGTAACAAAATACAAGCTCAGAAGAAAGACTAAGCAAAGAATTACCAGAATATTAAAAGCACTGCTGTGTGTCAGTTCCACAAAGCTTCATTAGAGTAGTTCTCAATTAGCAAATATGTCATATGTCACATGTGTTGAGTGGTTGAATAAGTGTTCACAGTGATAAAAAAATTGTACCACAAACTTTGTAATATTGGATAAGAATACCAAAATTAGAAGGGTAATGTATCTTTAGTCATTAGAGAGATACTGTAACAGGAAACTGTAGCTCATCAAGAATCATTTATAAGTAATATACTATTCACTGGAGGAGTGCAGATTACAGCAGCCTTTCAACTCTGGGTCTTTTATTGGGAAAAACAACTGACCTGTGTGGTGGTTTTACTCAGGCGGGGCTGAGCTCCACCACAACCGGTCTCTCACTCCCCCTCCTCAAAGGGGAACAGGGAGAAAATATGATGAAAAGGGTTCAAGGGTTGAGAAAAGAATGGGAGATCACTCAACAATTATCATGACGGGCAAAACAGACTCAGCATAGGGATATAGTAAGATTTATTGCCTATTATTAGCAAGCTAGACAAGTGAGAAACAAAGGAAAGAACCCCAAAGCACCTTCCCCTGCCATCCACCCTCTTCCACCTCCTCCCTGAGTGACGCACAGCAGTGGAGGTTATGGTCAGTCTATAGCGCTTCTTCTCTGCCGCTCCTTCTCAGTCACTCTCGTCCCCTGTGCTGTGGGGTCCCTCCCACTGGATTCAGTCCTTGCTGAACTGATCTGTCATGGGCTTCCCACCGGCAGCAGCTCTGCAAGAACTGCTCCCACATGGGTCCGTACCATGGGGTCCATCCCTCAGGAGCAAACTGCTCCAACCTGGGTCCCCCATGGGCAGCAGCTCCTGCCAGGTCACCTGCTCCCGTTCAGATCAATTTACATTTTGCTCCTTTTAGTAAGAGTACTGTATAGGTGAAAGTGGGAAAATCCAGGCACCAGTTTTTATAGAAAAGCACAAGTACAGAAGTGGTCACGTCAGAAATAAAATCTATGCCTTCAGCAAAACAGGGCAACATTTAACCAAACGTTTTATGTCCCCATATGTCCCCAACATTTATGTCCCCCTCCTTTCTAATATTTATTTTCTATGTAAGGTTTCTGAAAGAATTATATAATATGGATATTAAAGATGAGTAACAATGCTTCATGAGAGTAATGAGCAGGTGTCTGAGAGGAGTGAAGAGAACAAGGCTCATAGAAGTGCATTCTTTATGATCTGCTGTCCTACCAAGGGCACATATGGAGCAGCTGTGATGAATATGAGTGGCTTTTGGGAGCTTTGGCTGAACAAGGAAAATTACCTCCTGATGGAAATGTTGACTTTTAAATGGAAAGAAAGTACCTCAAAGAGGGGTTGAGTTGAAACTAAAACATGCAATTCCTTGTCTTTTTTTTTTCTCTCTCCTTTCTTTCTTTCTTCCTTTTTCTCTTGTGTGCTTTCACCTTCTCTTTCTCTATTTTTTCTTTCTCCTTTTCTTTCTTCTTTTACTTTCTTGATATTGGGATGTTGGTTGTCTAATTTCTCAACAAAATTGCTTTTCTGAGCAAATGATGTGTTGGAGATGTGTGCAGCAAGGGCAGACTGCTTCTAAAATACATACATTTGACTTCAGGAGCTGTGGAGCCTTTTTTATTTTTATTTTTATTATTATTATTATTTTTCCTTTCTGTTTCTAGTTTATACGTGCAATGTTTAAATTTTGTTAATTCTACATTTTTCTGTAGAACATCATTTCACTGGAATATTTATGATCAGTGTTAATTGATTTGGCACTGTATACCATATTAATTTTGCTGGAGCTATGTAAGGAAAGCTCCTCCCACTTATGCTCTTGAGGGTTTTCTTCAGCTGGCTGGTTACCCTACTGTTTATTTCAATCTTAAGGAATTGTGCCAAGAGATTAGCATGAGTCTTCTACAACTTCAGATGAAATTTTAGTGAAATGTCACTGGTGTATAAAATACTCTGCAGTACTTTCATACTGGTGTTAATTTAATGTCTTTGCTTTTGACCCCATATGGTAAACCGTTACAACTACTAATTACTGTGAGTTTTAGCATGTAAAGATGTTTCATTTTAAAAATATCTTTCTGAACTGAACTCTCTAACTGTATGGGCTCATTATGCTGCTGCTTCTCAAACAGGAATTCTGTACAAGTAAAAATTATTGGCTGCTGTTAATATATTGTATAAATGCTATATTTATCCCCGACACTTCACTGCTTAACTATGTACATATGCATGAAATTGGGCTCCTCAGAGCTCATTTATTCCATCTGTCCCTACATGAGGCCATAATTTTGTTTGTGACATCAAAACTGGTTGCTGTGGAAATGATCATGTCACAAAGCAAAGCTTCAGGTGGGAATAAAATATGTACTCAACAGATGATGAAAATCATTATTTTTATTAATAATTTTATTCATGGAGTGTGGGGAATGTTTGTAAAATCTAAATGTGATGCCAAGCTCAAAGGATAAACTTAAAATTGACTATGATCTTTGTAAATTGAAAACAGTAGCAACAAAACAAAACAAAAAGACAAAATCAAGAGTGATGAAATTCAATAAAGACGATTGTAAAGAATACAAAAGATTATATTAGAACGCAGAAAAAAATGAGGGACAGCAGCAGAACTTAAGGGAAGCAGCAGCAAAAACAACAACAGCAGAAACTTGAAGAACCCTGATCTTTAAAGCTGAATTTTAAAACCAGGCAATTGTGATTCTGGGGTATATTAACAGCAAAGTCATATGAAAGGACTGGAAGTGATTATTCCATTCTTGTGAATGTTTTTGTTGTTTTGGCTGTCTGTACTATGGCCAGCTAGAAATACCTTCTATAATAAATTTGACAACATCAAGCCAGAGGAAAGAAGGTATGACTTACAATGAAAAAAAATGGAGTGGGTTTGTTTACCCCCTAAAATGACTAAAGAAGGACATAGATGTGTACTTATATGCTACTTGTTATAATGTAAATGTATATCAGCTTTGCTGGGAAAATGATATGAAGAAACGGTCTTTATTTACACCAAAGTAGATTTACCTTAAGTACAAAGAAAACAAACAAAGAAATCAAACCAAACCCCCACCCCCCTAAAAAACAAACAAACAAACAAACAAACAAACAAAAACAGTCATTGTGGTAGTCCATGGAACAGGTTGCCCTCGTATGTTAGATTTAGAATCCTCTTCTCCAGGGGCTACAAAGAACAGATTAGTCAAACAACTGCCAGGAGTGGCCCTTGTGTGCTTGATCACATCTCAGTTTCAGCCAGTATTTTAGGTGATATGTTAAATTCCCCTCTAGTTGTGCATGTCTGTGATATAATGTTTTTGAATTACTATTGAAGCAGCATATTAGACTTTGCAAATGAATTGTGGAAAGACACCTTGTGAAGTTTTCTCCCATGCTCTATGAATACACGTAAAACATGCATTTCATTGTTGTTTAAATGGTTTCCAAAGGTCTGTCCAGAGAGATACAGAAACTAATTTATTTCTCTTTCCTACTGCTCATATTTTTTTTAAGAAAAAAATAATAATAATAAAAAAAAAGTTTTGAGCTCTTGACCAAAGAAAACAACAGTAAGATAAACAGTTAACAGAAAGGTGGACTTAAATAGTATATTGGAAACTGTAGATTCTACAAGATTCTGGATTTAACCTTTTAATTGATAAAAGGTTTATGTCACAAGAAAGGTGATATAACATGAACATATGAAAATCATAAGGTAGTTATAGAAACCTCTTCTTTGATTGGCTTTTAAATTTAAATCCAAATCTTATAATGTGGTGGTCGTGTATCCTGATCTGGCTATGTGACTGCATCTACTTCTGAGAGTATATGAACTGCTATATTTTTGTCTG
This sequence comes from Oxyura jamaicensis, assembly GCF_011077185.1. NCBI lineage: Eukaryota > Metazoa > Chordata > Aves > Anseriformes > Anatidae > Oxyura > Oxyura jamaicensis. The sequence goes on along the minus strand of NC_048926.1, from coordinate 58,725,337 downwards.
AGGCTTGGGCCCCAAAAGTTTTGGGCCTTGGGATAACTTCGAAGTCTGGTATAACTGTAGATAGATATATTTTGTGAGATATGTCTACTAGTTTTCACATGAACAAATCAGTTAAGAGTAGGATTAAGTTTATCTGTGGCTTTCAGAATCTCCTCTAGTGAATTGGATAGTCCATTTTTAGATAGCTGAAAACATTAACAGTACTAGCCTTATAAACATATGCAGTCTTGAAAGCTAAAAATATTTTAAGTCAGAGCTGAGATCTCAGTCATGATTGCTGTTAACAGAAAATCAGTTTCAGACTTTGTGATAGGGATTTGATCATCTGGATGGTGTTTCTCGTTATTTTTTACCTTTGTTTTACTTTAATAGAATTAGAAAAGAACAGATATTACTCTTTTTTTTTGCAATTTTGTTTTAAGTAAGAGTCAGAGTAACAATAACTGTATGAATGATCTATATGTGATTTGCTTTTATAACCACAAAAATGATCTAGAGAAGTAATCTCTCCCACAAAATTGCTTGGGAACAAAGCTAAAATTAACCCTGAATGGCTGCACAACTCTAGGACTATACTAACATTAGTAATTTGTTAACACAGAATGGGTGAGTCAAAGAATGAATCTTCCATCTGTACATAAATTACAGATGAATGAAAAAATAAATGCTATAAGAAAGGTGATTTCTCTTCCATATGGGAGAAATTAAGGGCCAAATATACTAAAGTTTTATATCAATACAAAATTGGCAACAGTGACTGACTCGTTTAAAACAGAACAAATTCTAGACAATTTATTTAAGACACCTAGTGCAAGAAAAACAAGTACAAAACTGTTCAGGAAACATCTGCTCTGAGGGAAGACTGTAATCATTAAAAATGTATGTACAGTCAGGTAATTTGTAGATGCAGAATTAGCACTGGTTTACAGACAAGGATAAAATTTCATTCTAAGCAGGTGCTAAAACTGGATTTCATAAGTACACCTAGAATTTTCTTGCATTTCCCATAACATAAAGACTTCAAATATCATACATTTCCTTATTGTACATATGAAGCTGAACTCTGACATATTGAAACAGATTGCAGTGGTCTCTTAAGAAATACAAAGGAACATGTTATAAACTTGAAATAGGCTGTAGTTTGCATGGTAATGATAATCTTGAAGGTAATGAAAGCTGAGTTTGGCAAGAACAGGGCCTCTGTGAGTCTCCCCACATACACATTGCTGATACTGATTTGAATACATGGAAAAAAAGACAAAAGGAAGTTATGGCTTAACCTGCTACTAAAAAGGAAGAGAATATGTCTCACACTATAACAGAAAAGGGAGAGAAGAGGTCTGGAGAGAAATAATTTACTTTATTCAAACATTGTGAACTAATGAATAGTGTAATTCTCGCCCATCACCTTAAACTTTTTGACTGTTTCTGACAAGGTGGGAATTTTTAACCTTCAGGAACATCTAACCCACCCGCTGTCTTTTGTTTCCCTATTTTTCTTTCTTAGCACCTCTCTAAAAGTTGTGGTTCTTGCCCAAGATAAATAATTAAGCAAACAGTATTGTATAGTAAGTTATTGGGTTATTAGGACAGTACAATGAAGATAGTTTCAGATGATACCAACTATTCATATGTAAATGACATAGATTCTCGGGCTGCTGGAGCTTACAGACTCTAGATGTTTTGACTGTCCAGAAATCACTCACACATTTTCAATATTGCAATGTTTCTGGAGTATCATCTGTAAAAGATATATCTTAAACAGTCTTAGAAAGCATCAACATATTTTCTAGACTTCCTCTGTCCTTCCAAAAAAATGTTTAATACAAGCATTACATGGCAAAAGCTTTATTGCAGTATTTGTTCCCCCAGACATCTGTCTTCTACCTCTGGTGATGGGTAGTCTTGCTGTAGCCTTCACTAGCCACTCACTAGAGGAGATGTCCTCCTCTAACAGTTCCTGGACTGCTGCCCATGTTCCAGAGTACTTACGAGCTCTCTCCCAGGGCTAGACCCTGTGCACTGAGAATATTACTTTAATTTTTTTTTTTTTTTTTTTTTTTTTCTTGTTGGAGGTAGCACTGTCTTCTGGTTGGTTGTCATCTGGCATAAGCAAAACTCTAATCATTAGTTAGTAGCATTAATCAGCTACCAACTGAACACCATTGCAGGATCTGATTCAAGCAGTGAACTGAGACTTGACAAGCCTGAATATCCTCGATCAAATGCAAAGAAAATTGACCACAGAAGTATGTCACTTTCTGCTAAAACAAGACAGTGTTCAAGCAGATGAGGCTTGTACTTTTGTCCATTGTTTTTATTTTGGTTTCGGTGAAGACAGCAGATCACTAGGAATAACCTCAACACTATCATCAGATGAGAACTATGATGTGATGCCAAATTTAGCTTTATGCTTTCACGTGATTTATATATTTCAGAAAATATATAGAGAAAATAATTTTGTAATCATGTTATCACTTCCTCTTGAAATTACTATTTTTCATATAAACTGCAAACTTTTCATTCAATAATCAAAAAATAAGCTTATTAGATAGTTCATGTTTCAGATTCCAAAGGATTCTTCCCTTACATTATAGCAAAATATAATAGTAATAATAAAGAATTCATGCTATCTAAGCTGATGAAAAATTGCTTTGGAGGTTGCTGACATACAATACTGTATGAATAATATTAGGCATAAAACAGATTCCACTGAAAAATCCTCTGGCCATCAGCAACACTACTAAGCCAATTTATTAACCAATCACCAATCTAGAATGTTACTATCGGTAATGCAGTGACTCACTAAACTTGTGGAGTTCTATGATTTAATTACTTTTAACCTTTTATACCAGTAGCATTGAAGATATTCTTCAGATTCAGTTGACATGTTCATTTTTTTTTTTTTTCCCTGCTTTGTCTTTCAATGTCATTTGTGTATTTAATTAACTTTTTATCAGTAAATTAAGTTATTTTTTGGTTGAAAATTGGGCTTTTTTTTTTTTTTTTTTTTTTCTGTACTAGAGGACAAAAGGGTCTTGCATTTCATTTTACTCATGAAGGTTTGAAATAGCTTCTAATTTCAGTGCTTGGATTAGATCTCTGTATAAATTGCTATAGTTTAGAGAAGCTTTGCCAGTTCACACTTGCTGAAAAATCTGTTGCTTTCTTTTCTTAAATACAGATGAGTTATTGATTAGTTTCTAGTCTTTACATGCATTTCCTGTAAGATAATGAAAACAGTAGCTAATTTCATTGAAGTACCTTGTTTTTGAGCTCTTACAAATTTTAAACAATATGAAATCTAAAATTCATATTTTCTACAGTTAGCACTTTATGAATGTCTTGCAAATCTTATTATAGTTGTTGTTTACTTTGTTTCTTGTCTTCTTTTAGAATTCTGAAAAAGATTATATTTTATTATAAGTTCTTTATTTATTTACATTAGGTCAGTAAATTATCTTTGTTTTCATCATGAAAATGGTTTTAGTTTTGTAAAAAGATGAAGTACTTTAAGTACAAATAACTTACAAATTCTGACTAATCATTCAGCAAAGGGCAGCCAATAAAATATTTCTGTTCCAGTAGTATTTTTTCCTTCTTGGAGAGAAAACTATGGTGATCAGTCTCTAACACAGTAAGTTCTGAAGGGCTTGAAAATAACATTTTTTTTTTTTTTCTTTAACTCAGTAAATTACTACTAGCATCTAAAATGAAGATTATATGAAAGATTCTGCAGTAGATTAAACTTCATGTTGTATCTTTATATTGTAGTCAGCTTTCCATCTAAGTTATTTTTCTTTCTTTAATAATTTGCAGTATCATTTTTTTTTTCCTTTTTGAAGGGGAATGTTGATGGAAAAGAGGGAATGGAAAAAAAAAAAAAAGGAAGAAAAGAAATAGTAAAAGAACAAAGCAATAATAGAAGACAAATTCACCACTGGTAAAGAAGTTTCCCCCCCCCCCCCCCCCCCCCCAGGCTTTTGTTGTGTTAGTATCTTTAATGAAGATCACCTGACAGCATTTGTAAATTCCTGTTCTTTTTCAATTCTGAAGCCCTGATTCCCCTAAAAATATCTTACTGATGAAATGCAATGCTATATGTTTTCTTCATTTTTGTTTACATTTATGAAAAGAAGTGCTGATTTTGAGCTCATGCATTCCAGAGTTTTATATTGTCATAATTTCTCTAATGAGCTTTCACTGGAATGAGTTTGAACTGTAGTGTATTACTTCAATAAAAATACGTGAAAATTCTTCACACAATGATCATGTTACCTTATATATTATCAAGCTGCTTTAAGCATTGTCAAATGCCATTCATCTGGAATGATGAATCCATTCTTTCACTGCTAAATATATGATGTTTGTACTTTGTAAATGGTGTTATGGGATAGTTTATTCATATGCAGCTGCCTTTGTCTTCCCAGCAGAATTGGGCTGTTCTTCCTTCCTGGAAAATGATGGGAACACCCCTTTCATTCTTCAGGATACAGCAAGTTGCAGTGTTGTAACGAAAGATGCACAATGCCCTGTAGGAAGTCACTTTCACCTCTTGAATGAGAAGTATCTGAAAGGTAATGGTTACTATTGATCCTGAAGCGTTTTTTAGATATCTACTAGTACATATCATATGCTTGAATAATTGACCAATATGCATATCCTTCCCTAAGGTTATCCCTTTTAATCTTTCTTTGCTTTGATTTGGATGAGAAATACTTCTATGCTACAGTGTCTTTTTAAAGAAGTTGCATAACTTCTTTAAACAGACAAGCAGGAAAAAAAATAAAAACAAAAAAACAGACAAAAAACAAATAACAAAAACAGGAAACAAAGGATTATAAGACTTCCTGTTTTGGATATTAAAGTCTAAAAATCCCTTCGATATATAGTGTATGCTATCCATGAATTGATTTTTCTTTGAATTTTCTTCTCTGTTGATGCAACCTTTCCTCCAGAAACAGTGAATCACAGAATAAGCTAGTACAGAAGGGATGACAGGTAGCTACTAGTTCTGCTACAAGCAGAGCTAAATTCAAAGATTGATCAGATTGCTTAGCACATATTCCAGCTACATTTGAAGATCTCTGAGGGTAGATATATACAGTTTTCTGGGGAGATATGTGCTTAAGCATTCACATTATGCAACATTATTTTCCTTCCATCTCGTTGTAATTTCTCATTTTGTGATTTGCTACTGTTATATTTAATCCTCTGTCTGTGCAGGCCTGACAAATATCTGACGCTGTCTTCTCTATAATGTTCATTTACTTATCTTTAGACCACAATAGGATCCCCCTTCAACTTCTGCTGCTGAACAGGGAGCAATTAGTTTCCTCATCTCCTGTCAAGTGTACTGTGCTCTAGCTCTCTAACCATCCTGGCTGTTCTCTGCTAAACTTACTAATTTGTTGCAGTGGGGGACCCAAAATCAGACACGATATGCTAAATGTGTCCTCCTCAATAATGATTACAGAAGAGTAATAGTTTTCCTTGAGCTGCTGGCTGTGTTTTTACTAATGCAACATAGGAAGCCATAACCCTTTATGTCATAAGGTCACATTGTCTTCATTTCATAAGTTTTCTATTAGCCTATTCTTCGATTTGCTTAAGTCTTCTTAACTGGCAGACTTTGCATCTGACCATTTGACCATTCCTCCTACATGGTGTCATTCAAAAACTGTTGAGGGTGGATTCTCTCTTGCTATCCAGGTTGTTGATGAAGCTGTGTGAGAATAAAGAAATTCTATGACTGCTGCTCAGTAGATAGAAGACACTTTATTTTCCATTCTTGGTTTGGGTTACCTATATTTCACTTTGTTTAATGGGAGTTAAGTGTTACAACTCTTCATTTTCTCATGTGTATAATCCCATTGAAAATTTAAATGAAAAAATAGTTGCAGGCCTCTAATATAGAATCATAGAATCATAGAATATCCTGAGTTGGAAGTGACCCACAAGGATCATTGGGTCCAACTCCTGGCACCACACAGGTCTACCCAAAAATTCAGACCATATGACTGAGAGCATAGTCCAAATGCTTGTTAAACTCTGACAAGCTTGGTGCCATGACTATGTCTCGAGGGAACCTGTTGCAGTGTGCAGCCACCCTCTCTTTTCCTGATATCCAACCTGAACTTTCACTGTTGCAGCTTGACTCCATTCCCTTGAGTACCATCACTGGTCACCAGAGATAATAGATTGGCACCTGCCCCTCCACTCTCCCTCATGAGGAAACCTGTAGGTATGTGCAAATGCATACTTAGTTTACATGCCTTTTGAGAGGGGAGAAATGATGGATATGTAGCATTATCTTTCTCCAGATTACATGAGAACAGATGGAGATGTGGAGACACTTTTGGAAAGCTCTAAGTCTTAGGTTGTTTTTCTCTCAAAACACATTCCTTTCTCTGGAGTACATGTATTCATTCTATTGCTAAGAGATATTCTGGAAGTCTTCGACTGTGGCAGCTGAGCCTCAAGCTGATATGACTGGGCTGGCCTACATAATTCTGTAGAAAGTAAATGTTAATAAAGTGTTTCATTAGTCACAGATTTGGAACTTCAAACTATGTGTAGTAAGAACATTTTTGGCTGTGCAAAAATACGGAGTTCTTTTACATGGAGGAGTCATATGGTTTCTGTCTGAAAGTGAGTGTACATTGTATGTTTCATGGCTAGGAATGTTCTATGCTACTACTTGCAAGATGACTATATTAACACATGACAGAGAGCACTTGTGGATGCCAAGTTTTCAGCAAGGAAGAAAGACATGTTCAATGGGGAATGAGCCAAAGTCATTAGACTCTGTAGGAATGGCAGTGGTATAGGGAGTGTCACTGATGAGAACAACAGTTGATTAGGTCAAAATTTACATATTCTGGGAATCACTGAATGTAGAAATTAAACACAATGTTACTCCTGTCCCTTATGAGTCAGGATTTTTCTGAGCTAGCAAAAGTGAAAGGAATTTTGGTCCCACTGAGAATATGCCTTGTGGTTTCTTGTCCTTCTTATTATCTGGAGAAATGTTGTTACATAATTCTTTTCTCCCCATGGTCAGGAGGGAGAACAATATCTGCAATTACAACTGACTGTTTATTTCAGTCCTGCATAAGCCCAAACACTCCTGGAAATCTTAAAGGACTGTACAGGGTCTGGCTGGGGTGGAGGCAATACTGGTAACAGGCCATGTAGTGTTGTGGTGGTTTTACCCTGCTGGGAAGCTTCAAGAACTGCTCCCACACAGCTCTGTACCACAGGGTCCGTCCATCCCCCACAGAGCACTGGAACAGGTTGTCCTGTTGTGCAGTCTCCTTCTCTGGAAATATTCAAAACCTGTTTGGATGCCATCCTGCACAATATGCTCTAGGTGATCTTGCTTGGCAGGGGTGTTGGACTAGATGATCTTCAGAGCTCCCTTCCAACCTTGGGCATTCAGTGATTCTGTGTTGTGTCAAGTTGATTGCCACTGGCAACTTAACAAGCCCTGCTCCATGTCCTGGGCTTCAGGTGGTTCTGTGAGGTCCCCTAGCAAAAAATCTTATGTGAGATGGCTATTTCTCTGATCTATTGGTGTCCTGAAATATGACTGATATTTTTGCAGCTGAATGCATATTACAGAAACTTTAGTATCCCACTAAAGCAGAATGGAATTCTTCAGGAAGATGCTTTAGTTGGCTCATATCTTCCAAACCTGGTGTATTTCTGCTTGGGCCTTAACACCCAGTTTCTGGGGTTGGAGAGAGCTACTGTGATAGGGCAGAATCCAGAAGTTAAACATCAGACATTTGAGAGTGATAATGGTTGTGCCAGTCTTCACCCATTTGGGACTGTAGTTAATATGCAATATATTCCCATGTTAGAGGGTCTTTTCCTTTGATTGGTAACTCAGGAACGGTAAAGAGATATTTAGCAAGCATCAGGACATTACTCTAGCTGGCATGTAAATGTGATTCCCAGAAAATGATACCTCACCATTCCAGGGTCTTCCTCTTCTGTCTGATAGTCCTGTCTCTCTAATGCATGTCTTAGGAGGATGTTTTCCCATGATGGAACATTGCTAGATATTTTGCAGATGAGGTAGAAGTTTTTTTTTTTTTTTTTTTTATATTTTTTTTTTTTTTATCTCCTCCTCCTCTTTGCAGAAGCTCGTAAGGAAGCTGTTGTAAAAAACCCTGAAATATTATTTTTAACCAAATAATAACTTGTAATGACTGTTCAACAACATTTAAATAGCAACATTTTATAACCAAGAAGACTGAATTAGAAAATGGCAACATTACACATTACAATTTTTGGAAGGTCTGGACCAAACCATTTAGACTTCCAACTATAGAAGTAGATGCAGCCAGCATAATTTCATAGCTTAAACTGATATTAGGGCTTCTGTTTAGAACAATTAGCCTGACTGATTTTGTGATGTTGTACGAGTTACTTATTGTCATTGTGTCATTATTCCTGTTTGTATAAACTGGTATAAATATGCTATGTGATGTGAACTGAGATGCCCTGCTAAGAAGCTTTAGAGTTGCTACCCATTAGTTATAACAGTCATCAGCCAACCAGAGAGCACAATTTATGAAAAAGTGGCCTCACATCTTTGTGAAAGACTGCACTTAATCATTATAGTTAATGTTTCTCTAAGCCAAAAGGAACTGCAGAAATGAAACATGACACATTCCCAGGATAATGCTTCCAATTTCTTCTGGCACAGGAAGTTGAAAACGATCCTGGGATTTGAACTTGGAGCTCTTGGGTAGAAATGACATATGGATTTAGGAATTACTGAAATATTTAAACTCGTACATTGAAAAAGTCTCTAGGTGCAAAAAAAAAAAAGTAATACCCAAGGACAGATTACTACTATTACAACAAAAAGAGTATGTATATGTAATATCTTTTTACACAATAATTAACATAATAATTAACATAATCAGCATAATGATTATTAATCATCATGATAAATAACATGACAATTACTATGCTAAACATAAATATAAGAATGAATAAGTTAATAATTAAATTAAAACAATAACAAATATGCTAACCATAAACATATATTGAACATAACATTGACATGGTTAACATAATTATTTACATAATTATTTAATAATTAATAGTTAATACTTAAGTTTTTACATAATAAGTAGTTATAGCAACGTGACAATCAGTCTAAGTCTGCCTTCTAAATGTATCCAGTTCCATTGTAAAAGGCCTATGTTTTATGGGTTAGATTTTTCTAGGTTGTCTGAGGCATGTCTAGATTGTTCCTGACTGAATTGTATCCTGCAATATATTCTCAGAACCCCCACTGATCAGCTGTTTAACCCTGGAACCATCTAGAGTTAAGCAGCCATAATCCCATAACATTTCATTTTCTGCTTCTGGCTATATCCAGAATTGCTTCGACTGTGGAGCTTTGATTCTAGCCTTTAGTCTCATAAGAATTCAGACACTAGGCATTATAAGAGTTGTATATGCTGGTTCTAGTTCAGTAACCATTCTCAGATCCCACCTACTGAGCTAAGACCACAAAGACAATTGTTAGTCTATTATATTTTTGAGGCATGTAATGACTTGTAAACTCCCAGAAACTTTAGAAGAGCATAACTACCTCAGCCTTTTTGAATTGTTTGATTGTAACCATGTGCCTGCCTTTTTAAGTTCTGTGATCTTGGAGGTATTCTTGGCCTCCACGATATACAGTGTTAGTCATGTGTGGCTTGTGAAAGTTTGTGTGTTCTCATAGAGAGGTAACAGTAATTTAGCAATCTGCAGCTGATCCATCAGCTTGCATATAGCTCATATGTTGTTGGTCCAACAAGAAATCAGAATTTTCCACTCAGCGAGGAAATTTGAGAGTATTATTGCTTTAGGTACAAGACGTTGGAGAAGATGAGGAAATAAGAAAGCTTATTTTAGACCAAAGAGATGATGAGTTTTGGAATATCTCAGGGATACTGAAGGTGAAGTAGAGGCATTCTGATGGAAATGGGGATGGGGGTGGGAAGAGTTTGAGTACATTGGAAAAGAAGTCAGTTGACATGGCAGATACTAGGCTTTTATAGTGGAACAGAGATAGAGTTATTTTGATGTTGGTAATAAAGATAAAACAAATGGTTTCATAAAGATGTGACCTCTGATGGTAGAGGAATACTCTCGTGGATGGCATAGCTATTGGGTAGACCTGAGAACATTCTTGCAATGGGTAGAAAGGGACCTGTGGGTAAGTATGTGGAGAAGAAACAAATTGGAGAAGGAATGGGAGCCACAGTAAATGAGGGGATATAAGATCTGATGTTTTAAAAACTGTCTTGGGCTATCCACTGTATTGTGTCATATTTCCTACTCTAAAGATGAAGGCAATTAAGGTCTGTAAAAGCGGGGTGTCTGTTCTCTTGGTTTTAACTCCCTGGCCTTGTGCTTAAGTGGAAAAGGGGGCATAAAAGGAGAATAGGAAAGGTGGAGAAGCACATACAGAAGTTACATGTGAAAAAAACATCCTGCATTTTCCCTGGAAGAATCAGCTCCAGCTATCTGATTTACATGGTGCAATGCAGCCCTGTAACTTCCCAGAATAATGAAGTTTAGATGGAGCCACTTACTTGCATAAACATTTTAAAATAAAACTTGTAGTTAGCATAAATATCATATATGTGATCTTAAAGCAAAAGGCAACCATTAAAGAGTTAAAAAACTCTCTAGTAGAATTAAAATAATCAAACCATTGGGGACCACAACTGTGAATAGTAGAAGGATGACTACTACAGGAACAAGAAGAATCAGAACTGCAAGAGCATGAAGTATGCCCATATAATAGCCATAATATTGCTGAGGAGAAAAAAAACAAACGTAGCTAATTAACTGAACTCCCCTACATTTGTCTGAGAAAGAAGAAACAAGCCTTTATTTCAGATTACGTTTTTATAAAGCTCTGAGAAAATAAAGGTGATTTTCAACACTGGAAAAAAAAGGCTTTTGGGATTATTGACAAGACAGATGTCAATACTTTGAGTGTACTGTGACCTACAAGTACAGCTCACCTCAGACTCAAAGTCTGTAAAATTTTTTGTTTACTATACTCATTTTTTTTTTTTTTTTCCTATTCACTTTGCTGTTTTCTTAAACGTAACTGGGAGGTATCCCTTAGTGATGCCTAGAGTGATGAGGCTGGATCCACTGTTTATTATACTAGGTGTATGATTTGCTATTGACCTAAAGGCTCTGGAAGACAGATAAATGCTCCACATTTCTTTTCTCTTATGGATCTTCTGTGTTACCTATAAGAGCTATAAACTTAGTAGTGAAACCGACTAAGTGACAGAAATATGCTTTAATCCAAAAAGATAAAGCATGCTAACAGAAGGATAGTAATTAGAACACAGACATTATATGAATTAATACAATCGCTTTTGGAAAGTATAAATGTTATGTGATTAGTGTAACTGAAATGTAACAGCTATGTAATTATAATTGCTCTGTTTTGAAGTACTTTGAACCTACTTTGAAATTCAGGTATTTTTACACTAGATGCATAAGTATTTGCATAATATTCCCTAGGACATTGTATAACTATTATTAAACATGTCTCATTTTACAATTTCAAAATGGCCCTTGAGTTTTACAGTCTTGCTTGTTGAAAAAGATAATTTGCTTTATTTCTTTTTAGATTTTTCTCTTCTCTTCTCTTCTCTTCTCTTCTCTTCTCTTCTCTTCTCTTCTCTTCTCTTCTCTTCTCTTCTCTTCTCTTCTCTTCTCTTCTCTTCTCTTCTCTTCTCTTCT
>NC_048926.1:58688567-58703553 GCF_011077185.1 Oxyura jamaicensis | reverse complement strand
GGGCAACAAAGCTGGTGAGGGGTCTGGAGGACAAGTCTTATGAGGAGAGGTTGAGGGAGCTGGGATTGTTCAGCCTGGAAAAGAGAAGGCTTAGGGGCGACCTTTTCACACTCTACAGGTACCTTAAAGGAGGCTGTAGTGAGGTGGGGGTTGGTCTCTTCTCCCACTTGCCTAGTGACAGGATGAGGGGGAATGGGCTAAAGTTGCACCAGGGGAGGTTTAGGTTGGAAATTATGAAGAACTTCTTTACTGCAAGGGTTGTTAGACATTGGAATAGGTTGAGTCACCATCCCTGGAGGTCTTTAAAAGAGTTTAGATGTAGATTTTAGTGATATGGTTTAGTGGATGACTTGTTAGTGTTAGGTCAGAGGTTGGACTCGGTGATCTTGGAGGTCTCTTCCAACCTAGATGATTCTGTGATTCTATGATCCTGGGAGTCATTGAACTGCACCTGGAGAACAATGCAGTCAGTGGGCCCAGCCTACATATGTTCACGAAGGGTAGGTCCTGTTTAAGAAATTCAGTTTCCTTTTATGATAAGATCACCCATGTGGTTGATCAAGGGAAACCAGCTGGTGTGATATTTTTGGATTTCATTAAAGCTTTAGATACAGTTTCCCGTAGGATCCTACTGGACAAAATGTCCAGCATACAGCTAGACAGAAACATCATAGGATGGGTGAATAATTGGTTGATAGGCCTCAAAGGATTATGGTAAATGAGTTTACATTAGGTTGGCAGCTGTTGGAAAGGGAAACGGTTCCGAGTAATGATGCAACCTCGATGCAAGTATAATCGTCCTCCCTTATTGCATGTTCTCACAGAGTATATACAGGCAACTAACTACAGCATGTGCCGATAACAACTTATAATTGGTCTAGCTTCTCCATGCACTTGTCTCTAGCTTGTTTCCTCATTATCTCTAATACAAGGACATGGGAAACAGCGCAAAGCCACCTGCGAATTCCTTTCCCACAGGTGGCCAGTCACTATTGGAGTCCCTCAAGGCTCCATTTTAGGGCCAGTTCTCTTTAATGTTTTTATAAATGATTTGGATGTAGGACTAGAAGGTGTTTTGAGCAAATTTGCTGATGATACTAAAATGGGAGGAGTTGTTGACTCTGTTGAAGGTGGAAAGGCCTTGCAGAGAGATCTGGACAGATTGGAGAGTTGGACAATCACCAACCGCATGAAGTTTAACAAGAGCAAGTGCCAGGTCCAGGGGTAACCCTGGTTATATGTACAGACTGGGGAAAGAGATGCTGGAGAGCAGCCCTGCAGAGAGGGATCTGGGGTTTTTGGTTCATTGCAAGCTTAATATGAACCAGCAGTGTACCCTGGCAACCAGGAGGACCAACCATATCCTGGGGTGCATCAAGCATGGCATTGCTAGTTGGTCGAGGGAAGTGATTGTCCTACTCTGCTCTGTGCTGGTGCAGCCTCACATCAAGTACTGTGTGCAGTTCTCGGCACCACAGTACAAAAAGGATGTGAAACTATTGGAGAGAGCCCAGAGAAGGGCTACTAAGATGGTGAAGGGCCTAGAGGGGTAACCATACGAAGAGTGGCTGAGTTCAGCTGGCCTGTTCAGCCTGGAAAAGAGGAGGGTGAGGGGAGACCTCATTGCAGTCTACATTTTCCTCATGAGAGGGAATGGAGGGGCAGGCACTGATCTGTTCTCTTTAATGACCAGTGACAGGACCGACGGGAAAGTTGTCAAGTTGCAGCAGGGGAGATTTAGGCTGGATATCAGGAAGAGGTTCTTCACTGAGAGGGTTGTTGTGCGCTGGAACTGGCTCCCCAGGAATGTAGTCATGGCACCAAGCCTGTTGGAGTTTTAAGAAATGTTTGGACTGTACTCTTAGTAATAAGGTCAGAATTTTTGGGTAGACCTGTGTGGTGCCAGTAGTTGGACTTGATGTTTCTTGTGGGTCCCTTCCAACTCAGGATATTCTATGATTCTGTAGTAAAAACTCTTTAATGCTGTTGTCCATTTTGACAGTAATATGAAGAAATATGATGTATCTCCTGTTCTGGATGTTCTCCAAATCCTCATTATAATACTGATTTCCCTTCAAAGTCTATTGGGAGCTTTCTGGAATACAAGATAACACCGTATGTTGCTAGAACATCATCTGTTATTACACTCCTACCTAGAATGATCCAAAAGAGGCAGATGATATAAAAAATTTAAGCTGGAGCAGGGAAGATCCAGATTGGACAGTATTGGAACAGGTAGAATAGAAGGTGTCTACTTAAGAGTGTCTTTTTAACATACTTAAAATGGGGATGAAAATAAGAGAGAAGAAAATTGAGGTGAGAAACAGCTCTGGTTTGAATGTAAATAAGCTGATAACACATAAAATTTGTTCTTTCCCTTGGCACTTCAAACTTTGGTATTAATAAAAACATTAAAAAAAAAAAAAATCAAAGAAGAGTGGAAATGTCCCTCGCCAGCCATGCTGAAGTGAAATTTCATGTACTGGAGATGTGAATAACATTAATTTTATTTACAGTAAAAGTAAGGATTTAAAATCCATGCAGAAAGATGGAAAAAATATATGTAGAATGCAAGGAGTTCTCTTTATACGTTTCCTCCTGAAATATATTATTTGTTTAGCTAGCAACAAAGAAACTAAAGATTCACTACTCTGGTCACATTCTTGAGTCATGTAAGCATTTTTGTACTGTTAGAACTTATCAAAGCTTAGCTGCTTGGAAGATATCTCTGTATACTGTGTTGTTATTGTAAGATTTGTACTAAGTGGATATTAAAAACACTGCAAGGAAGAAATTAGAGCCTATTAATACCTATTTTTTTTAGTCTTCTACATGCAAATGTAGTTGAACTACCTCACTATGCATACTTGATTTCACCGTAATTTGAACAAAGAAGATTTGTACAAGGCTTGAGATCAGAGGACCAGTGAGTGCAGGACCAAATAACACCCTAGTCTTTGCATGATTTTATAATGATGGCTTTTCTGTGTCTAAAGCCTACAGTAGACCTCAAGAACTAGCAGATGGAAATGATATGATCCATTCTGACCCATCAGTAATGAATCCAATCTAGAGGTGTCTCTAGTCTCAAAAATCACAGTGTGTTTAATAAAAATCGCACTGAGGTATGTGATGGACAGAAGATATTACAGAAATTTGGAGGTTGGTACTTAATCTTTTCCTCTTGCATAAGCTAACTATTAAACTCTGGTATAAAGCATGCAGAAATAATTCCTATTGCTTTAACTGGGTCCTTATGCTAAGTTTCTCAATCATCAGAACTCTTATAGACTCATAGAATAATTTAGGTTAGAAAAGACCTCTAAGATCATCAAGTCCAACCATTCTTGCAGCTGTTCTTGCAAGGCATCTGAAGCCAAGTCATACCCACATCCTTTCTATTACCTTTCATATTCCTGTTGCAGGAATGATGTAGCCACAGCTCAAATATAGCAGCTTGTCCACTGTCTGTATAGTTACAGTCAGGGAAACAGGAAGAAAGATCATTACTATGTGGATCTAATGAAATAACCATGGCACTGTAAGAGTTATTAGCTTTAAATCTGATCTATCCCTACAGCAATCTTTTCAACATTAAGCTCATTCAATCAAGTGCTGAATATAAATTATCTTGCAATAATGCTGAAGTGATGCAATGTTAAAAGAAGATGCACTTAATGGTTTGGTACTTCAGAAATCTAGTTACATACATCAATCCTCTGAAGAATAGGTCAAACACACACACAAAGTTTTAAATTATGTAATAATATTCATCTTCATTAGTCATTTCGTTCTGCACAAGGAGTCTTGTACTCAGGTGCAAACTTCTTAAAAGAACACAGAAAAAAAATCTGCTGTCATTCAAAAGAAAGGTTAGGACTGAAAGTCTCAAAGACAAAGAAGTTCATATAAAAATTGTACCTTCAAAAATTTTAAGAAAAAAAAAATCACTATCACTTTTAAAGGATAAAACAAAGAATAAAGCCACTCCTATATTTGACTCCACTTTATGAGCTTTAAAATTGTAATAAAGATATTTTACTGCCAATATTATAGAGATTTGGAAGTTTATAAGTGAAATACTAAATTCTTCATATTGGAAGGAGCGCTATGGATTGGTTTCTCCATATTTGAACCCATTTCCAAGTTGAAATCTACAGTTAGGAATGTTTATTTTTTTTTTTTTTGGGGGGGGGGGGGGGGGCTGTCTAATTTGCATATTTACATTTATTTATTTATTTATTTATTTATTTATTTATTTATTTATTTTCCTAGAACTTGAGCTATCAGGAACTCTTGGAAATATTTGCACTTATGATAATAAAGTTCCCAGCCTTAAACTGCAACATAGATTTTACCCTTTAAATTCAAAGGGGATTTCTGCATTGAGGCCCCTGTGATGAGGGACGTGCCAGGACCTGGCAGCCCTCTTGAGTGTGGCTGATGAGGCTTGGGCAGAGCCAGGAGCGGCCCTCTTCTGCCAGACAAAGACAGACCCTGGGGAGCACGAGTGTTATGGTTTAACCCGGCCAGCAGTTAAACACCACACAGCTGTTCGCTCACCCTCCCCCCTCCCTCTCTGGGATGGGGGAGAGAAACGAGAAAAAAAAAAACTGAAATCTTTGTGTTGAGATAGGGACAGTTTATTAGGACAGGAAAGACTGTCCAGACTGTAATTTGGAATGTGTATTCTCCAAAACCCCATGACACCTAGGAAAGTTTGTGTTTCTTTTTTGCTGGTTGGTGGAGACATAGCTGTTATTTTGTTGATCACATCCATTGGGATTTGACGACGTCCATCTTGCCATTTTATTCCTAAAAACTGGATCTCTCATGCAGGTCCTTTGACTTTATTTTGTTTAATGGCAAAACCAGCCTTCAGATGGATTTGGACTATTTTCTTCCCTTTCTCAAAAACTTCCTTTGCTGTGTCACCCCACACAATGATGTCATCGATGTACTGCAGGTGTTCAGGAGCTCCCCCCTGCTCCAGTGAAGACTGGATCAGTCCATGGCAAATGGTGGGTCTATGTTTCCACCCCTGGGGCAGCCGATTCCAGGTGTATTGGACACCCCTCCAAGTGAAAGCGAACTGTGGCCTGCACTCTGCTGCTAGAGGGATGGAGAAAAATGCATGAGCGATATCAGTTGTGGCGTACCACTTGGCTGCCTTTGATTCCAGTTCATACTGGAGTTCTAGCATGTCCGGCACTGCAGCACTCAGTGGTGGTGTGACCTCATTCAGGCCACGATAGTCCACGGTTAGTCTCCAGTCACCATTAGACTTTCGCACTGGCCATATGGGACTATTAAAAGGTGAATGAGTCTTGCTGATCACTCCTTGGCTCTCCAGTTGACGAATTAGCTTATGGATGGGAATCAGGGAGTCTCGGTTGGTGTGATATTGCCGCCGGCGCACAGCTGTGGTAGCAATTGGCACTTGTTCTTTGACCCTCAGCAGCCCCACAATAGAAGTCCTAATAGACTGTCCTCTGAGAGACCCGGCAAGGTAGACAACTGTTCAATGCTCTCTGTCTCTGAGGCAGCTATGCCAAAAGCCCAGCGGAACCCTTTTGGGTCCTTGAAAAATCCTCTCTTGAGATAGTCTATGCCAAGAATGCATGGAGCATCTGGGCCAGTCACAATACGGTGCTTTTGCCATTCATTCCCAGTTAGACTCAGTTCAGCCTCCAATACAGTTAACTGCTGGGATCCCCCCGTCACTCCATAAATACTGATAGGTTCTGTCCCTTTATAGCTTGATGGCATTAGAGTACATTGTGCACCGGTGTCTACTAAAGCCTTATACTTCTGTGCGTCTGATGTGCCAGGCCATCGAATCCACACAGTCCAAATAAACTCGATTGTCTCTTTCCTCCCCCTGGCTGGAGGCAGGGCCCCTCTAATCCTGGTCAGAATCTTCATTTCTGTGTCTGGAGGACTGCCCGCTGAATGTTGTAGCAGCAAGTTTCTCAGAGAACCCCCTTTTCCTGCTTGTTTTTCCTTGCAACTCATGTACCCGGGCCTCTAGGGTTGAGGTAGATTTTCCATCCCATTTTCTCATGTCCTCTCCATGGTCACATAGGTAAAACCACAGGGTGGCATGGGGTGTGTACCCCCCGTATCGTCTTCCTTGCACAAAAGGGCGCTTACCCCTAATAGCTGAGACACTGGTTCGTTCAGGTGGGGAGGAAAATAATCTCTCTTCAAGGTGGTGGACGTTTTCAGAAAGTTTCTCCAAAGTATTCTCTTTTAGTTGATGGACACTTTCAGAAAGTTTCTCCACAGCTGAGACACAGGCCTGTAGGGAAGAGGACAGACTTTCTTCGTACTGCCGGAGTTGTTTAGCCACATCACCCACTGTGGGTGCCTCATCCTCTTTCCAGGCCATTATTGCCAATGAGCTGGCATATGATGATGGTGCACTCCGTACAAACTTCCGCCACATGGGTCGTGTACACCTGACGTCATCTGGATCTATGGATATTTGTTCATTGTCTAGGTCCTCATAGATCACCTCCCGTATGGCTAATTCCCTCAGGTACTGGATTCCCTTCTCCATAGTGGTCCATTTGCCTGGAAGACACAACTTCTTCCTTGTAGGGATACCTTTCCCTCACAGCTGATAGGAGACGCCTCCAGAGGCTGTAAGATTGTACTCCATCTCCAATTGCTTTGTCAATGCCTAAATCTCTAGCAAGGGATCCCAGCCGCCTGGCTTCCCCGCCCTCTAATTCCACACTATTGGTTCCAGTGTCCCAGCACCGGAGCAGCCAGGTGACAAGCTGCTCGCCTATACAGCGACTGAAATCCTTTTGCACATCTCGTAGCTCACGCTCATTTAGGTTTTGGCTAGATACTGCTGTTTTTGTGACATCTTCATCCTCCTGCTCCTCTAATAGCCCGATGTCATCTTCTCTACACCTAGACCTAGCAGAAGACTCTCTGCGTTCTAAACGACCTGACTCTATGTACCATTTTTTCACCTTGGTTACGGGTGCAACCGACACTGGTACAGTTTGTTTTCCTGGCTCAGCCTTGGGGCCCGTTTTAGGGCTTGGAGTGGCTGCTGGGTCTGTCTCAGAGGTTGAAGTGGCCGCCGGGTCTGTCACTGGGGTTATACTGGCATTGAGTGCAGCTCGGTAAGCATAGGCCAAGCCCCAGCACGTTGCAGTGATTTCTGTATGTCTGGTACTGCCAGGGTGATGACACACCTTTTTCAAGCACTCCACCAGTTTTTTAGGATTTTTCAGTTGTTCAGGGGTAAATTTCCAAAGCACTGGAGGTGCCCACTGCTCTAGATGCCTGCCCATATCCTCCCACTCTCCCTGCCACTCATAACTATCCTGCCTCAGGACAGATCTCTGGATGACACCCTTAAGTATTTGTTTAACCTTATACAGAACCTGAAACGCATTCAGGAGACATAACAATGAGAACATGCTGATCTGAACATCCCAAGGATATTCAAAGTTTTGGAAAGCTACCATAACTCGCCTGGAGGAGAAGAAAAGGAGAGTGAACAAATGGGAAAAAACATCTTCCCCTGACCCCTCCATAGATTGTCTCCCTGAAAATAAAATAATAATAATATGTACAAAACAAGTGGTGCACAATGCAATTGCTCACCACCCGCTGACCGATGCCCAACCTATCCCAAGCAGCCAGCCCCCCCACTCCGGCTAGCCACCCCTATATGTTGTTCAGCATGACGTCAGATGGTATGGAATACCCCTTTGGCCAGCTGGGGTCAGCTGTCTTGGGTCTGTCCCCTCCCAGCTCTTGCTGCAGCCCCAGCCTGCCCGCTGGCAGGACAGAGTGAGAAGCTGAAAAGTCCTTGGCTTAGTGTAAGCACTGCTCTGCAACAAGTAAAACATCAGTGTGTTATCAACATTAGTCTCATCCTAAATCCAAAACATAGCACTCTACTAGCTACTGGGAGGAAAATTAACTCTCTCCTAGCTAAAACCAGGACAACAGGGAAGGTAGAAAACTGTCATGATTGAACAAGAACCTGCTGATCAAACTTAGGCAAAAGAAGGAAATGCACAGATGGCAGAAACAGGGCCCTGTGACCTGGGAAAAGTACAGAAATGCTGTCCAAATCAGGAAAGCCAAGGTACTGACCGAACTAAAGTTGGTGAGAGATACAAAGAATATCAAGAATGGATTCTACAGGTACAATGGCTGCAAAAGAAAGGAGAGCGTATCACCTCTAACAAATGAAAACAGAGAACTGGTAACAACAAATGTTGTGGAAGCAGAGGTATTTAATAAATTATTTGCTTTGGTCTTCAGTAGTTGTTAGGCTTCTCAAGTCTTTTTTTTTCTCAAGTCTCTTTGTTTTCCCTGAACCCTGGTGGCTGGGGGAGCAAGTCCCATCCACTGTAAGCGAAGAGCAGGTTCAAGACCACCTGATGAAATTAAACATGTATATATCTATGGGACCTGATGACATTCATGCCAGGGTCCTGTGGGAACTGGCTGATGGAGTCACCAAGCTTCTCTCCATCATATTTGAAAAATCATGGTAGTCAGGTGAAGTCCCTGGTGACCGGAAAAAGGGAAACATCACTCCCATTTTGAAAAAGAGTAGAAAGGAAGACCTGGGGAGCAATAGACTGGTGAGCCTTACTTCTGTGAATGACAAGATCATGGAATTAATCCTCCTAGTTGCAGTGTTAAGGCACATGCAGAACAAGCAATCTGGGACAGCCAGCATGGCTTCATCAAGGGTAAATCTTGCATGACCAACCTGGTGTCTTTCTATGATGGAATAACTGCATCAGTTGGCAAGGGAAGACTGATTATCGTCTGCTTGTATTTCTGTAAGGCCTTTGACATGGTTCCACAGGATATCCTAATCTCTAAATTAGAAATCTATGTATCTGAAGGGTGGACCATCTGGTCGACAAGGAATCAGCTTGAAGGCCTCACCCAGAGAGTGGTAGTCAATGATTCAGGTGGAGACCAGTGATGAGCTGTGTCCCTCAGGGGTCTGTCCTGGGGCTGGTGCTTTTCAATATCTTCATCAGTGACATAGACGATGGGACTGAGTGCATTCTCAGAAAGTTTCCAGATGACACCAAGCTGAGTGGTAGGGTTGATTGCAAAGAAGGAAGAGATGCCATTGGACAGGCTGGAGAAGTGGGCCAATGTGAACTGCATGAGGTTCAACAAGTCCAAGTGCAAGGTGCTGCACCTGGGTCAGGACAATCACATATGTGGGGAAAAGTGGGAGGGACAGTGGGTGGAGTAAGGGGTCACAAGTATCCGGGGTGGTTGCGTGTATGGGTATAAGAGGCTATGTTACGCAGCAACAAATTGGCACTTGAGCTGGACACATAGTGTCCATCTCTGGTGTCCTTGCTCGGGGAGCAGACATCTAGGCAGCCAATAGATGTTGCCTCTTGGGCTGGGGTAGCGTGGAGAGAGGCAACATTTGGTGACCCCGACGTGATACGTGGGCGACCACCCGGTGGGTAAGGAAGTGGAAAGCCGATAGCCATGGCATCCATGGATCAGGTGATGAGTACGCTGAAAGGGTTAGGCAATCAGTGTGGAATCGCACTGAAAAAGAAAGGGGTCCGTCCGTTGCTCCAATGGATGCAATGGCGGGGATTTGCTGATTCGCCGTCTGGTTTTCTGGAATGGCAGAGGCTGAGTTCGCCGAATCACTTGAGCCCAGGAGTTCTGGGTTGCAGTGCACTATGCTGAGCGGGTGTCCACTCTAAGGCCGGCATCAATATGGTGAGCCCCGGGGAGCCAGGGCACACCAGGTAGCCTAAGGAGGGGGAAAACCTTTGGGTGACCACTTGTAATGGGAAGACAGGAACTCGGGGGTTAATTCCCATCTTTGGGAAGATACTTGAGATGTTTAAGCAGGCAAAAGAGTGACGTTCTGTGTGGCAGTTGGCGGTGGGAATGCTTCAGGGGCCTGAGCAGGGGACAAAGACTGAGGCGCAGATTACTCTGTCAGAAAAGGAGGTACCTGAGAGGGAGGAGGAGGGGATGCAAACAGAGGGCACTGAGGGCAGGGAGGAAAAAGTGGAGAAGGATTCAGGAAAGCCAAGGACATGTATGGAGACCACCTTAACCGAAACTGGTGGGGGAAGGACTGGTTAGATTGGCTAAGGACGCCAGGCTCATGGATAATCTCCCTCTTGTCAACTGCACTATGGGTGTTGATTTTGCTGGGTGCCGGCTCACTTTTTCTGCCTCTGTTTTTCTGACTACTGAAACAGCTTCTTGACAAGCTAGTCCTGCAAACGGTGAATATTAACCTGCTTCTCAGTAATGGATGGCAGCACCTACCACAGGAAGAAGAGAATGATCGTTTATAGCTAGAGCTATACTATGATAATCCGCTTCGCAACGGGAAAAAGGGGGTATGACAAAAGAGAGCATGACATGGCATAAGGAGGGCGGAGATGTGGGGAAAAGTGGGAGGGACAGTGGGTGGAGTAAGGGGTCATAAGTATCCGGGGTGGTTGCATGTATGGGTATAAGAGGCTATGTTACGCAGCAATAAATTGGCACTTGAGCTAGACACATAGTGTCCGTCTCTGGTGTCCCTGCTTGGGGAGCAGACGTCTAGGCAGACAATAGATGTTGTCTCTCAGGCTGGGGTAGCGTGGAGAGAGGCAACAACATACAGGAGTACAGACAGAGAGAACTCATTGAGAGCAGCCTTAGGGGTTCTGGTAGATGAAAGGCTTGATGTGAGTCATTAGTGTGTGCTTCTAGCCCAGAAAGCCAACTGCGTCCTGGGCTGCATTAAAAGATGTGACCAGCAGGTCAAGGGAGGTGATTGTTCCCCTCTTCTCTGCTTTTGTGAGGCCACCACCTGGAGTACTGCATCCAGGTTTAGATGTTCTAGATGAGCGGTTATTACACAGGAGTTATTTAGACTGACTCTTCAAGAAAAGAACAATCATAAAAAAAAAAAGCTACTACTGGCAGAAAAAGAAGATGAATCTGATTAGTTAGTAGATTCGCTCCTGGATCCTGATTCTCAAGCTAGTAAATTAAATTAATTTGATCACATTAATTTTTGCGGCAAAGAAAAGAAATCCAAGTTTGTATATACTAAATACAGATTTTAAGGTGATCACAGAATAAAGAGCAATAGGAAAAGATGAACCTGAACTGGTTCTTGAAATCATAGAAAAAAAATGTAGATTTATTTTAGTAAACATAATGGATTCTTTTTCTTATGGCAAAGCACTTCTCTATGAATTATTCTCATGTCCATTGTGTAAGGAATAGTAAAGAAGAAATAAATACCTCAATTTCTCTGACTTCTTTTGTCCTACTGAAATAGAAGGTACATGATACTTTTGTTTTCATACAAATTACAACTGGTATTTGAAAACAGCCCTGAGACAAAGAAGAAAGTAGAAATTGTAGTCAGACAGAAAATGTATTCACCCATGTTATACATTTACTATAACTGCAAGAAGGAAAAAGCCATGCAAAATTCATTAAACTAATTTTCTTTTGTTACTGTATTAGGCACCATGGACTGAGCTTTCAGGTCAGTTATTTTCTGTTGTATAAACTTTGAAAACATAGAAATTTAGAATTAATGGAATAAATGAAAATGTCTCCCACAGTATTCACTACTGTCATTAAAAATAAAGTTTGATGGCTCTGTTTTCTACCTAATTTCCCATCTTTTTTCCCATCCCTTCCCTACCCATAGGGAAGTCTGCTGCCTCCCTGGGGCCAGGGTCAGGGACGTTGCCAGGAAGCTTCCCAACCTGGTACGCCCATCTGATTATTATCCTCTTCTGATAGTCCAGGCGGGCAGTGACGACATTGAAGACAGAAGCCTGAAGGCAATCAAAAGAGACTTTAGGGGGCTGGGACGGTTAGTGGACGGAGCGGGAGTGCAGGTAGTGCTTTCGTCCATCCCTACGGTGACAGGGAGGGGTACGGAGAGGACCAGGAAAGCCCACCTGTTAAACACGTGGCTCCGGGGCTGGTGCCAACGCAGAGATCTTGGGTTTTTCGACCATGGGGCAGTTTATTCAGCACCTGGTCTGATGGCCATAGACGGGTCCCTATCCTTTAGGGGAAAAAGGATCCTTGGCCAGGAGCTGGCGGGGCTCATTGATAGGGCTTTAAACTAGGTAAGAAGGGGGATGGGGGTGAAGCAAGGATTGTTGGAGCTGTGCCAGGGGGAACAATAGCAAGGCCAGGGAATAAGGTAATGGCCCAGCTGAAGTGCATCTACACCAATGCACGCAGCATGGGTAACAAACAGGAGGAGCTGGAAGCCATCGTGCAGCGGGCAGGCTACGACTTGGTTGCCATCACGGAAACGTGGTGGGACCAGTCTCATGACTGGAGTGCTGCGATGCCTGGCTATAGGCTCTTCAGAAGGGACAGACAGCACAGAAGGGGTGGCGGTGTGGCTCTCTATATTAGAGAGTCTTTCGATGTTGTAAAACTCGAGGCTAGGAATGACAAGATCGAGTCCCTTTGGGTTAGGATCGGCAGGGACAACAAGGCTAGCGTCCTGGTCGGGGTCTGTTATAGACCGCCGAACCAGGACGAGGAGACGGATGAGGAGTTCTACAGGCAGCTGACAGAAGTTGCGAAATCTCCAGCGCTTGTACTCGTGGGGGACTTCAACTTCCCTGACATATCCTGGAAGCACAACACAGCCCAGAGAAAGCAGTCTAGGAGGTTTCTGGAGAAAGTGGAAGATAGCTTCCTGACGCAGCTGATTAGTGAGCCTACCAGGGGTGGTGCCCCGCTAGACCTTCTCTTCACAAACAGAGAAGGACTGGTGGAGGATGTGATTGTCGGGAGCTGTCTTGGGCAGAGTGACCACGAAATGGTGGAGTTCACTATTCTTGGCGAGGCCAGGAAGGGAACCAGTAAAACCACTGTACTGGACTTTCGGAGAGCTGACTTTGGGCTGCTCAGGACACTGGTTGGTAGAGTCCCTTGGGAGGCGGTTCTGAAGGGCAGAGGGGTCCAGGAAGGCTGGGCGCTCTTCAAGAGGCAAATCCTAATGGCGCAGGAGTGGTCTGTTCCCATGTGCCCAAAGATGAGCCAGCGGGGAAGAAGACCAGACTGGCTGAACAGAGAACTGTGGCTTGAGCTTAGGAGAAAAAAGAGGGTTTATAATCTTTGGAAAAGTGGGCTGGCCACCAGGGAGGACTATAAGGATGTAGCGAGGCTGTGCAGGGACAAAATTAGGAAGGCCAAAGCTCATCTGGAGCTCAATCTGGCTACTGCCGTTAAAGATAACAAAAAACGCTTTTATAAATACATCAACACGAAAAGGAGGACAAAGGAGAATCTCCGTCCTTTACTGGATGCAGGGGGAAACTTAGTTACAAGAGATGAGGAAAAGGCAGAGGTGCTCAATGCCTTCTTTACCTCAGTCTTTAGCGGCAATACCGGTTGTTCTCTGGATTCCCAGTACCCTGAGCTGGTGGAAGGGGATGGGGAGCAGAATGTGGCCCTCACCATCCACGAAGAACTGGTTGGTGACCTGCTACGGCACTTGGATGTGCACAAGTCGATGGGGCCGGATGGGATCCACCCAAGGGTACTGAGAGAACTGGCAGAGGAGCTGGCCAAGCCACTATCCATCATTTATCAGCAGTCCTGGCTATCGGGGGAGGTCCCAGCTGACTGGCGGCTAGCGAATGTGACGCCCATCTACAAGAAGGGCCGGAGGGCTGACCCGGGGAACTACAGGCCTGTCAGTTTGACCTCAGTACCAGGGAAGCTCATGGAGCAGATCCTCTTGGGAGTCATCATGCGGCACTTGCAGGGCAAGCAGGCGATCAGGCCCAGTCAGCATGGGTTTATGGAAGGCAGGTCCTGCTTGACGAACCTGATCTCCTTCTATGACAAAGTGACACCCCTAGTGGATGAGGGAAAGGCTGTGGATGTGGTCTACCTTGACTTCAGCAAGGCTTTTGACACCGTCTCCCACAGCATTCTCCTCAAGAAACTGGCTGCTCTTGGCTTGGACTGGCGCACGCTTCGTTGGGTTAGAAACTGGCTGGATAGCCGGGCCCAGAGAGTTGTGGTAAATGGAGTCAAATCCAGTTGGAGGCCAGTCACTAGTGGCGTCCCCCAGGGCTCGGTGCTGGGGCCGGTCCTCTTTAACATCTTCATCAATGATCTGGACGAGGGCATTGAGTGCACCCTCAGTAAGTTTGCAGATGACACCAAGTTAGGTGCGTGTGTCGATCTGCTCGAGGGTAGGAAGGCTCTGCAGGAGGATCTGGATAGGCTGCACCGATGGGCTGAGGTCAGCTGCATGAAGTTTAACAAGGCCAAGTGCCGGGTCCTGCACCTGGGGCGTAATAATCCCAGGCAGAGCTACAGGCTGGGAGATGAGTGGTTGGAGTCTGCCAGGCAGAGAAGGACCTGGGAGTGATAGTGGACAATCGGCTGAATATGAGCCAGCAGTGTGCTCAGGTGGCCAAGAAGGCCAACGGCATCCTGGCTTGTATCAGAAATAGTGTGACCAGCAGGGCTAGGGAGGTGATCGTCCCCTTGTACTCGGCTCTGGTGAGGCCACACCTCGAGTACTGTGTTCAGTTTTGGGCCCCTCGCTACAAGAAGGACATCGAGGTGCTTGAGCGGGTCCAAAGAAGGGCGACGAAGCTGGTGAGGGGCCTGGAGAACAAGTCCTACGAGGAGCGGCTGAGGGAGCTGGGCTTATTCAGCCTGGAGAAGAGGAGGCTCAGGGGCGACCTTATCGCTCTCTACAGATACCTTAAAGGAGGCTGTAGAGAGGTGGGGGTTGGCCTGTTCTCCCACGTGCCTGGTGACAGGACGAGGGGGAATGGGCTAAAGTTGTGCCAGGGGAGTTTTAGGTCAGATGTTAGGAAGAGCTTCTTTACTGAAAGGGTTGTGAGGCATTGGAACAGGCTGCCCAGGGAGGTGGTGGAGTCACCATCCCTGGAAGTCTTCAAAAGACGTTTAGATGTAGAGCTTAGGGATATGGTTT
>NC_048926.1:58646363-58678567 GCF_011077185.1 Oxyura jamaicensis | reverse complement strand
GGGCAACAAAGCTGGTGAGGGGTCTGGAGGACAAGTCTTATGAGGAGCGGTTGAGGGAGCTGGGATTGTTCAGCCTGGAAAAGAGAAGGCTTAGGGGCGACCTTTTCACACTCTACAGGTACCTTAAAGGAGGCTGTAGTGAGGTGGGGGTTGGTCTCTTCTCCCACTTGCCTAGTGACAGGATGAGGGGGAATGGGCTAAAGTTGCACCAGGGGAGGTTTAGGTTGGAAATTATGAAGAACTTCTTTACTGCAAGGGTTGTTAGACATTGGAATGGGCTGCCTAGGGAAGTGGTTGAGTCACCATCCCTGAATGTCTTTAAAAGACATTTAGATGTAAAGCTTAGTGATATGGTTAATGTAGGGTTTGTTAGTGTTAGGTCAGAGGTTGGACTCGGTGATCTTGGAGGTCTCTTCCAACCTAGATGATTCTGTGATTCTGTGATTCTGTGAAGGTGACAATTCGTATGTTACATCAACACTTACCACTGAAATAGATCAGGATATGTTTCTTTGGCATTACGGACTTCATCTTGATTTGGTTCAATTCAGAGCTAGTCTAGACAGTTCAAGAAAACACAATCAAGGCATGTTAATTAAGAGCTAAAGCAATCAAACTTGAAAGTAAGGATTTGCAATTTGGACTGGATCCCGTAAGCTACTGTCTTCTTCTTTCTCACATTGAAACCCGGAATGTATTTTTCATGGTTGTGATCTCTATCCTTAATTAGGTACTTGATTTTGAACAGAAAATTAGCTGAACTAGTCAAGTGAACAATGTGAGAAGTGCAAGTTTTATTTCTTGCCCTAAGATAACAGAACTATATAAACCAAGCCTTGGTATACTTCAGAAAGAGTAAAATCTGTTTTCAGCTACTAATTAATACAGTTTTAGTGAGAAATCAACTTTGCAATTTAAATTCAATTTAGCTTTGATTAACAGTTAGCTTTGATTACAGATTGAGGACAGTATTTTAGATGATAAAAATGTTTTATTGCAAATTTTTGCAGGTGAAATATACATACATATATATTTCAAAACAACATTTGGATTGACATGAATATTTTACACTTTACTGTAATACAAACTTTTTTTGAGTTTAAGGAAAGATATTGCTGCCACATGAAATTTCAAAAGGGTAATGATGGATAATTGAAGATACTAAGTGAAGTGTCTGGAGACAGTAGAAAATACAAGTCATATTTGAATATCATATCACACTTCTGAAAGAAATATAACATCAAACTTTTGGATTCTTAGAACTTAGAATTAAGTTGAAAATAGTTGAAATGACATATCTGGTTTTCCTTCAGGAATAATCAGTCAAACAAATGATTTTCTTCCAAAATAAAAATTCTCTCTCTCTCTTTTTTTTTTTTTTTTTTTTTCTTTTAAATTTTGTTTTTCACTACACGTACAATCAACCTACAACATAAAAAACAAACAAACAAACAAACAACTGACCAGAAGTATTCTGTTAATTACTGAAATCAAGCTTACTTGTTTGGACAAATTTTAGTTCAAGGAAGGTTAAGTGGACAAAAATCATTAAAAATCATGATCCAATCCTAACCTTTTGATTCTGGCTTTGCAAAGGAGTTGTGACTTGGAAGCATGCACCTAAGGAGGCATATATTTGAGAGAAAAGTAGGGAAGTCTACAGGCTGGCTCAGTAGCTCACAGAACTATCATTTGTTTAATCAAGAATTATTGGGTGTGCTAATACCTGTAATAAATAGCAGAGGAAGAGAGAGAGCATCATCTGTACTCTACCTTGCCTTAAGAGGAAGGACTACGTGTTTTTCTTCAAACAGAAGACAAACAGAAGTATTCTGTAGGAAGTATTGGGCAGTATTACTGGGACAAGAATAAATAATCAAATACTGAGTTCCATAAAGTAACACATGTTGAATGCTGAATTTTGAAAACTAGGATTTTTTTTTTTATTTTTCTTTTGGAAATCACAGTGTTTATCAAATATGTCCAATTGATATATAAACTGAAGTGTATTAGTAAATTGCAGAACATAGTTTACATTATGATTGTGAAAAAGATCTATTTTTCATGGAAGCATCACTTTTTAAAAATTATTTCAAAAACTGTACTCCAGATCTTTAAGGATTTAGCAGATTTAGCAGATCATTATATGATTTTGGTGACAGAAAAAGGGGACAAGCTTGCTATTGGCTATTAACAAGGACTACCTGACTGCTTTCAACAGTCAGTGTACATTATGAAACAAGTTGGAATTTTGCATCATGTTTTGCTCTACTGATTTATCCTTGTTTGTAGAAACTACATCTATAACTCTGTAAATACTTGCTTTTGTTCCCCACCCTCTCACCCCCTTTCATTTTTTCCTTTATTGTATTTTTTTTTTTTAATGGATTGAGAATTTTTTGTTGTGATCTAAGAAAGAATGTTTTTTTACAATAAGAACAAACAATAATAGGAATAACCTCCACAGAAATGTGGCAGAATTCCCATCACTGGAGGTTTTCAAGATGCAGTGGGGCAGGATGCAAGATAATCTTATTTAAGTTCTCTTTTTCCATTAAATTTGGATATGATTATCTTTTTTTGGTCTCTTCCAAGATAGGCTGTTTTCTGATTCTATGATTCTGTTATTCTATGGTTCTAAGATTGTGCAGGTTCTTTTCAGAAAGGAAGATTCTGAAATGGTTGGAAATAAATTAATATTTCTTCACACTAGAATGTGAAGATGAAAGTTGCCAAGGATTTTATTTTTTTTATGGATGATTTGAAGGCCAGTCTGTGGCTGATCTCTGGAAGAAGTAGAAGGGAGTGGAACTACACATAGTTTTTCTCTCAATCACCTGGGAGGAAAGTGGAAGGAAAGAAAAGCTAAGGTGAATGTGAAGAGTCTCCCCATGAAGAACCTCAGAAGATCATTTCAAAGAAAATCATTTCAAAGCTAACATTCCCGGGAATCATTTTCTTTTCCCTGGTAGGATTTTATATCGAGTCTTTATGAGGTTTATACATATATATCTGATTATATATTTATAGCAATCAAGAAGCAACCCAGAGAATTAAGTATTAAAAAAGGCAAGAAATATTAATTGCTTAGAATAATCACTAATAGAAGAAATCTGTCTTGTTCTAAATAAAGGGTGATGATGAACATGTTATTTACTCTGGAAATGCACACTTTTCTATATTAAAAGTTTTAGAGAAAAATAGTATAAGTTAACTTTTCATGAACAACATACATGAAGGGTTTAATACCCTAACTCCAGACAATTCATGATGTGATCAATTAACATTTCTTCTGGCAATAACATCATCATTAATTGGGTGTGGCAATATTCAAGCATTTGACAAACTGAAATGAATTGGAAGATTAATTCATTATGATTGATGGGTGATTTTATTCAAGACAATTTTAGTTTGTATTGAGGTAAATCATAGTCATAGAATATCCCGAGTTGGAAGGGACCCATAAGGATCATCAAGTCCAACTCCTGACACCACAAAGGTCTACCCAGAAATTCAGACCATATGGCTAAGAGCACAGTTCAAATGCTTCTTAAACTCTGACAGGCTTGGTGCTGTGACTGTGTCCTTGGGGATCCTGTTTCAGTGCATGACAACCTTCTCAGTGAAGAACTTCTTCCAGATATCCAGCCTGAATCTCCCCTGCTGCAGCTGACACCATTCCCTCTGGTGCTATCACTGGTCATTAAAGAGAATAGATCGGTGCCTGCCCCTCCACTCCCCTCATGAGGAAATAACATATCCAAAAATAATAATAATAATAAAAATAAATAAAAATGGTCCTCCTGAAAGTATGAAAGTATGATGAAAGTATGACAAACATACTGCTGCCACATTAAACCTTCTCAGGTGACAAATATTAAGATTATAATAGTAAGATTACTGTTGTACAATTTCTCTAATTGCCTTAGCTCATTTCTTCTCTGAAAAGCTTTCTAGAATTCTGGGTCAGAACGAACTGTTATAGTTCGTTCTGCTAGATATACTGGTAAATAAAAGGATCATAATCATAATGTAATAATTTCTAAAACAAATGTCAAACCTCTGACTGAAATAAAATGTACATTTTAGAAAAATACTCCAGACTTAAACACATCAATGATTCAATAATAAATTTAACACTTAGTGCTTTCAGTCCATAAAATATTCCAACTATTAGACACTTCATTAGACGCAGACTGAGACAACAACAATGATGAAAACAATGTTTTTTTCTTACAAATGTACCAGTCCACAGCAATTATTCTTAGTATCTGTCAGGTTTCAGTGAATTTATTAAATGCAAAAAATATATTAATTCCACTTAGTCACTTGTGGTATTTTCAGTATCTCTGGCTGAAGGCAACCTGAATGAAAATACCAGTGTTGCAATTTGGAGCTTTTAGCAGAACTGGACTCTGTCTGCATGATCAAGAACTGGATCTCTAGAGATAATCCATTTGTCTTTCTCCAGAAAATGTGAAGAAAATGAGGTTCCTTTGTTTTCATAGCTGGTGTCCTGCAGTGATGGAAGCCCTCTTGACATAGCCCAGGTACTGATGTTGAACTTCTGGGACTAGAAGGTGGCTTCTGGCTGTCACAGAATAAAGCTATTCACTTTCTCAAGTAAGTGAAGAAAATTTTTTTTTTTTTTTTTTTTCTATAAATACTGTACTCAGTATTTATAGAAATATCTATGTGCTCAGCTCTGGTGAGGCCATACCTCAAGTACTGTGTTCAGTTTTGGGCCCCTCGCTACAAGAAGGACATCAAGGTGCTTGAGCGAGTCCAGAGAAGGGCAACAAAGCTGGTGAGGGGTCTGGAGAACAAGTCGTACGAGGAGCAGCTGAGGGAGCTCGGACTGTTTAGCCTGGAGAAGAGGAGGCTCAGGGGTGATCTTATTGCACTCTACAGGTACCTGAAGGAAGGCTGTAGTGAGGTGGCGGGTGGTCTATTCTCCCACGTGCCAGGTGACAGGACGAGGGGGAATGGGCTAAAGTTGTGCCAGGGGAGGTTTCGGTTGGATATTAGGAAAAACTTCTTTACTGAATGGGTTGTTAGTCACTGGAATAGGCTGCCCAGGGAAGTGATTGAGTCCCCATCCCTGGATGTCTTTAAAAGATGCTTAGATGTAGAGCTTAGGGATATGGTTTAGTGGAAGATTTGTTAGCATTAAGTCAGAGGTTGGACTCGGTGATCTTGGAGGTCTCTTCCAACCTAAACTATTTTGTGATTCTGTGAAGTCCACTAAGTTCCTAAAAAGTTATGTTGAATATAGATAGACTTTTTCAGAGAGCAGACTTTGAATTATGGTGGAACTGAAGGAATGAATGAAGCCTTTGAAAGTCCAGAGTTTCTAAAATTTAAACCAGAATATAATCTTTATGCAGTAGTAGCTACCACAATTTATCACAACTATTGTAACACAACAACAGATAAAATGTGTATATATGCATAATAAGAAACTTTTCCTTAATTTGAGTGAAACATTTGAATGAAACACAGTCTTTTTTTTATTTATTTTTTATTATTTTTTTTTATTTTTTATTTTTTTTTCAGTTCAGAAAAAGCAGTCTTTGGGTTCAGGTTAGTTTTACCAAGAATCATTGCTTCTAGGATTGCTATATTATGCCAGAAGATATCTTTCACAAAATCATTTCCTCAAGCCAGTTTTCATCTTGAGCAGTTATGTAAGAGTTGCATATTTAAAAATTGTGTCATTTTGTATTTGAAACTATTTACCTTCATATTCATCAATTTACAAGTGTGCTGTCTCCAGCATGTAGAAATTTCAAATACCTTGTTTTGAATATACCAAATTACTTGTGTAAAAATTTTCTGATTATAGAAAAAGAGTTGCTCAACTTAATTATGTTTGGCATTTCTACTGTCAATTTAGATTTATATATAGAGTGCATAATGGAATTATACAGAGACTTTCACACATAATGGACATTCATCTTGTGTCGTATGACTTCCAACAGCATATCTGGACTTTAGGTAGAGGATTTCAGCAGGAGAGAGAGTGAAGAAGTACCAACTATTCAGTTTGATTACAATCCAGTCATAATGATTCTCAATACTTTTCTGAACTGCTGCAGAAGAAAATAAAGGGCTAGAAAAATGTACCATTTTCTTGGATTCTGCTTAGATGTTGTCTATTTTTGAAATGGCTCTAAAGAGAATGGCCAAAAGAAATAGAGTTCTCTTTAACATTTTATTATTTCTTTGCATCTTCATAAAAGAATGCAAAGTGGCATGTCATACACACTAGTGATTTGACATATATAATGTGAAGTGACATAAAATAGTAAAAGACCAATTATTATTAGTAAAAATGGGTTACGAATTACGGGAAGTTAATCAAACTAGTAATTCAAGTTTATCCATTTCTTATGTCTAGTGTCAGAACTGAAAGAGTGAAGTACAAGCACAAGCTGTGGTAGTTTCCTTGAATTCCTGCTTTGGTGTATTGTATTTCATTATATACAATAGAGTAAATCACTATAATTAAATTCAACCCACATGCTTCAAAATCTAGACCATAATTTAATATTCCATGATATTCAGTATATGAGAAATGAGAAGTAACAGATTTTAAATGAAATAACGGGGAACTTATCTGACTCCTTTAAATTAAAAATAAATTAGAAAATATAAGAATGCATATTATTTGTTTGTACACATAGTGAAATGTTTCACGATTTGCCAAACAGTAGAATTTGGAGAGGAATATTATTTGAATTTTATTACTATATGCTACTCATAAAGCAAACATTTCTGCAACATAGGATTAATACCCACTTTGCAATGTAGCCCAAAGACTACATTTAATTCTGATAATCTGTGTCTGCTGGTGTTTAGTTTTCTCTTTTGATCAAATTTATATAATGACTGGTGTTGATAAAGGTGTCTACATAGTCTGATCCCTCAGAGATTAGTTACAGGTGTCTGAATACCTGTGTATGACCCAGAGACACTTATTACAGCAAGCAACAATTCCCTCAATTTTGGGGTGTATCACTCCACTAGCTGGAGTTTCAAGGACCAGCCATTTCTATTGCACAATCCTCAAAAAAAAAAAAAAAAAAAAAGGCGGGTAAGTTTTGTTAAACTTACTTTGAAAATAAATAAATAAATCTTAGGCTTTATTTGAAACAAATTAAATCTCTTCAACAAGGTCAAAATTAAATCTTTTACTGAGCTCATAAAAGCGTGGCTGACTTTGTTTTTCAAATTAACCTTAAGATCTTTATGGAAACAGGAACCCTGAAGTATGGAAGTATTGGTCCATTGACATTTTCAGAGAAGTCAGCTGGTTCATCTGCTGGATCAGCATCTAGTTTTCTAGGTGTGGTCTGAACTGTATTTCTGAAAAGGCTAAAATTACCCATCATGCATTCAAAGGAACACTATAGCATTTTCTAAGTATCTTCTTTGAATAAAGGGAGGTGCTCTAGTATTTTAACAGCAGGGGGTTTGCTATATCTTTTATATATCTCATATATTTTGCTGATTATATTATATATATCTTATATATTTTGCTGACTATATCAGTCTTCTGGAAAGATGGATAGATAACATGAAATCTACCAATGAATTTTGTTATTTGGAATTTGATTTGGATTTTTTTTTTTTAATTGTACTTCTGAGCAAAATTCCATCTCTGAACATCAGAAAGAAGATTTAATTTTATTTAGAAAAAAAGAAATAAGTACTTTTTTTTTTTTTTTTTTTTTTTCCTGAAAGAGTAGGTAAAAAAAGGAGTGAGCTTGTGTCAGCTTTGAAGTTTAGAAAGAATAGACAATGTCATGATCCAAGATTCTAAGTTAAGAGCTAGTGGAGGCCATTTCTAAGAAATTATCAGATTAATCGAAAGTGTAAGACATGTTGAAAATGACGTGCTTCAATTACCCTGTATTTGTTGGAAAAACAATGAACATACTGATGCCCAAGCTAAAACCCATGTCGAATGTTAAAAGAAATTTCCTTAGAATGAAAAAACAAGAAACCTAAAGCTAAGCAATGTCAAGGTTGAATTGTGCAGCCTATTCCATTACATAATCCATTACATTAGAGTATAGACTTGGTTAAAATCCTGGATTGCTTCCTCTCTGTATCTCTGTAGGATTCTTTTTTTTTTTTTTTTGATTTTTATTTTTTTTTAACCACAGAAGAAAAGGAAACCACAAAAATAAGATGTTAGCTTATTTGAATATTACTTTTGAAATGCTTATAAGTAGAAAACATATATTAAATAGTGGTTAATTATAGTAGTATAATTAGATATGCCGTTATTATATCTGAACATAATGAGATAAATCTTTAAAATTAACTTTATTTACACACATTTTTTACAATAAAAATGTGGCCACGTACAAAATTTTAAAAGAAAATACCTGATGGATAAGTGCTTATTACTTTTATGAGCAAAAGATTTAGTGTTCCAAGTGTTACAAAAAGTAGACAATTTGTAGTTCATGCTAAAGAAAGTAGACAATCTAAATAAAGGCTGAAGCAACACATTCATTGGTCTGTTCTATCAATAAGAAAAATAAATTAGTTTAATTCAGTTGTATCTTTGAATAAAATATTGCCTCAGGTAACTTATGGTTTAGGACAGTGAGTACATCTAGTATGTTTCAGGACACCAAAAAGTTGAAAGAGAATGCAAATTTCATGAGTTTATCTTAGTTGCTTAGTTGCACTACTTAAAAACAATATAGTAATGATGAAAAGCACTGAAAAATAATCAATGAGTGGGTTTTTATGCTTACAGAGTCTTATTTGTGAGCTACATTTTCTGAAAGTTCATTCCTATATTCTTCCAAACACAAGACTTCTTTGACAGTGACACAAAAGAAGAAAGCTGATATTCCAGGTTGTGTAAATTCAACATGCAGATATAGAAGCTGCAATTTGATTTACATCCTTTTTGTGTTACTATCTGGTAAATATACAAGAACAGCTCTGGTTCTCTCATAGAAAAAATGTATCAATTCTTGTTAATTAAGTTACCGTTATTTTATTTGGCTTAGAAAATGACAAGAAACAAGGGTTCCGTGCTTGATTGTAATTTTCTTATCAAATCAAAGTAGCAAACTGTCAGAAGCAGGGAGGTTGTCTTGCACAAAGCAAATGTGCAACCATCTTCCTCTGCATTTATTTTGAGAGTCAAAAGGCTCAATCACTGCTGTCTGTCTTAGTGCTTAAACTCATGACACGTCTATGTCCTCCAGTCTCATCTACTACAATCAAGATAATTTTTATTTTACTTTTATTTTTGCTATGAGTACCAAATCTTGAAGGATTTAACCAATTAAATGTAGAGAAAAAATAAATATATGTGAGGATTTCAGAACATAAATTAATATTTCCTTTAAAAACAAAACAAAACAAAAAAAAGTGAATGATAACTCCCAAGAGCTAATATTTTCTGATTGTCCTCAAGGTAGTCCTAAATTGGGCACTTTCCATTATCATAGATGACAAATAAGTGCTTAATCTTTATGTCATGTTCATCAGAAATGTCAGATCACAGTTTTCTTCTATGCTTTTCTTCTATGCTTCTATGCTTCTATGCTTCTATTGCTGTAGTTTGCACATACAGCTAGTCATATTCTAGCTGGTCTTAGTTTCAAGAAAAAGCAACCTCATAAAAATCGATGCAAACTAAAGATTTTCTAGACCTTTAAAAGAATTGCTACTTGTGCCTGTTTTTCTTATGCATGAATATCAATCAGTTTTTCAGGGCACATAGACAGAACCAATAAAATAAAATTTATTTTAAAGTTATAGCAAGAACCATAATTTTGCACCTGTATTTTTTCCTGCTCTCAACATGTGGGAGTCAATGCTTTTGTCTCCTGTAGATGTATTTTACTTCAGTAAATTGTGTCAGTTCTGAGATTTCTGGCAAAATATAAACACTTCTTACAGGCACTTACGGGAAGGATGGAGGATTTGTGTGAAGTCTGGTTTGAAGTAGGGAACATCAAGGTATGAATTAGCTCTACGCAGCTTACTACACATTTGATGCCTATTTGAAATGTATGGTTGGCAAATTATAATCATTTTAGATAAATATCAGCTGGTTAATCTGTCTGACTCCAAGAATCTGCCTGAATGTAGTTGTGGTTGAAGCAGCTCATTGTATTTGCAGTGTATTCAAGCACTTTAATTTTTGCTGCTCAAAGACTGTCATGCCCCAGGGATGTGCTGGAATGGTTTCATTGTAATCAGAAGCTCTGTGCACATGAAGGATTTGTTAAACTCATTCTGATCAGTTCATTAAAAGCTTGAATGCTGCTTGAAAGCCTTCTATACTGATTGAATTTCACTCAAAAATTCAAATTCACAATAATAAGCATAGAGTAAAAGTTAAAATGGGGATTGAGAACAAGTAATATCACTTTTCCTGCAACTTATCTTCTCTGAACAGTACTGTCCTTTCTGTGAAGTGACCCAGCAATGTACTAGTACTCCTAAAAATATTGATTATATTT
Source organism: Oxyura jamaicensis (assembly GCF_011077185.1). Classification (NCBI taxonomy): domain Eukaryota; kingdom Metazoa; phylum Chordata; class Aves; order Anseriformes; family Anatidae; genus Oxyura; species Oxyura jamaicensis. The sequence goes on along the minus strand of NC_048926.1, from coordinate 58,668,065 downwards.
TTTGACTTTTTGTGCATAAGTTGTTTATTTATATGAAATGTATCACCAAAGAGAATATTCTCTTTCGGGATTTAGAAAGCACTCAGTAAACATTTGTAAACCTGTGCCTTCTTTCTTTTTTTAAATATCTGACTTTCAATCCTTTACTGTAGAATAAGCCCTCCCAGTACCAGTGAATCAACAACACTACAGTCTTCTACTTCAAATGTCTTTATCCTATTGAAGAAATCAGGTCATAAAGAATGGGCTGTAAGTGATTTCTAATTTCTTGTGTCAAAGGTGTAATAGAATATTGTAGTGAATTGTATAGAAATATGAAGTTTGCATTTCTGATAGTGTGTTGTGTTCTGTATTATCACTCTTACAAGGCAAATAAGGTTGCTATAAAATTAAATGAACGAGGGGGAAAACAAAACAAAACAAAACACCAATAGCTTATTACCTCAGGCAAGCATCTATATCCAGTTGCTATATTTTAAAATATTTAGGTGAAAAGTAAAGAAAATATTTAAGCTTCCATTTAGAATTGTTATGTAGGACAATAAAGTGATTTTTTGTTTATATAAGAAAATATAAATAGTTGGTCTTACAGCGTTAGAAAAAAAGGACCATTAACAAAATAATACGTGTTCTACAAAGTCCAAGGGATGATGGTGAAAACAAGACAAGTCTGCAGTAATAGTTCTTTGGCATATGCTTCCAACTATCTGAAACAGAGTGTATTTGCACACATTTATAAACTGCATGAATAATGGTAAAAATAAACTATACTTTGTAATTTTCATAATCTCCATGTAATGAGAGACAATACCTGACCTAGTGTTACTGTTAAGTTGCTGTGGATATGAACAGCATACAAGCACATGGAACTTTCCTCACAAGCATTCCAGATCATTCACTATAAGAGGGGCTTTTTACTAATTCACCATTTTTTATTTTTATTTTTTTTCCTGGCTACTTCCTTCTCAAGGTCCCCTTGGATGTTTCACATTTTCAGAAAAATCTACTCTGTAAATTAGTCAATTAAGGGATTTAAAGGGCTTTATTTATTTATTTATTTATTTCCCCCCCAGGAGATATTTTCTTTTCATAACAGAAGGAATATCATCATGATCAGGGATTCTTTCTTAGTTTAAATTGATACAACAAAAGCTTCAGTGGTATGGTCATAATTAGGCAGTTTTATTTACTTATCTGGGAATTGTGTAACTGTGAGTTGAATGGCCCAAATCGTGATTTTCTCTGTAATGATCCATTCTGTGGTGCAGAACTTCCACCAAAATCCCATTCTTCTGAAATGAATCTTTGGTCTGCTGTAGTGCTTCTAGTCCAACCCTGTATATCTACTCACCGTATATCTACTCTACAATTAGAGTATACCAGTTCCATTATTAGAACAGTGTTAGGACAACTTAGATATGACTTTAAAAGCTATGGAAAGTACTGATTATTATTATTATTATTTTTCCAACTCCAATGATATGTCAGAGCTTCACTGGTATAATTGCTGTTATATTAGATCTCATCAATTTTCAGCCATAGAAAATCACACACAAATGGTAAAAGAAATAAAAATATTTTTTCATCTCTGACCCCTTAATTTTTATACAAAAGTAGGAAAGTGGGCTAACTAAGGTGGGCTTTGCTTAGAGCAGAACTTAGTGAGAAGGTAAAAAATGTATTTCGTTCAACATTATTTACATATGTTTCTTGTACCAATTATTCCATTACTTAATTATGTGTCCATTATTCTATTCCTGAAGACAAACAAGATTGTACTGACAGTACTGATAACCTTTGTTCTGGTTATTTTCCCCCTACCCAAAGTCTGGATATCCATCCTGCTGACTCACTCTTCTGTTGGTGATGGGTAAAAATCCTTGGTGGGCACTGTGTGCCTTCCTTTGATGCAAGATGAATGAATTGAGGACTGATTGAATTGTTTTGTCATTGCCTTGCCAATGCAGCAGAAAGTCTTTATAGTGAATTTACAAAAATAATTTTGACACGAAGTATATTTACATGTTCTTAGAAGATGAAGATCTGCAGTCTGAAATGTAACAAACCCTATTTTAAATAGGTTCAGCCACTACACTATTGTGTATAACTATCATATTAAAAGACATTGTATTATCTGGCATCTAAAATTAATCTGAGATGGTGAGATAGAGGATGAGATACTATTCCTTACCCACACTGGTGTTCAGGATTTGAAAGGAAATAAGTGTTAGTATTTTGAATTATTCTTATTGTAAAAAAGATAATCGTAAAATAAAAATTTTCCTTCCTGGTTATCATTGTTACGTGACAGTTACAAAACATGTTACTCAACTGAATGTTTATTTTGTCTTTGACACTGAAGAATGGGCAGATTTCACAGAGTCACAGAATCACAGAATCAAAGAATCATCTAGGTTGGAAGAGACCTCCAAGATCACCGAGTCCAACCTCTGACCTAACACTAACAAGTCCTCCACTAAACCATATCCCTAAGCTCTACATCTAAGCATCTTTTAAAGACATCCAGGGATGGGGACTCAATCACTTCCCTGGGCAGCCTATTCCAGTGACTAACAACCCGTTCAGTAAAGAAGTTTTTCCTAATATCCAACCGAAACCTCCCCTGGCACAACTTTAGCCCATTCACCCTTGTCCTGTCACCAGGCACGCGGGAGAATAGACCAACCCCCACCTTGCTACAAACTCCTTTCAGGTACCTGTAGAGTGAGATAAGGTCGCCCCTGAGCCCCCTCTTCTCCAGACTAAACAGTCCGAGCTCCCTCAGCCGCTCCTCATAAGACTTGTTCTCCAGATCCCTCACCAGCTTTGTCGCCCTTCTCTGGACTCGCTCGAGCACCTCCATGTCCTTCTTGTAGCGAGGGGCCCAAAACTGAACACAGTACTTGAGGTATGGCCTCACCAGAGCTGAGTACAGGGGAACAATCACTTCCCTGGCCCTGCTGGCCACGCTGTTTCTTATGCAAGCCAGGATGCTGCTGGCCTTCTTGGCCACCTGAGCACACTGCTGGCTCATATTCAGCCGACTATCAACCAATACTCCCAGGTCCTTCTCTGCCAGGCAGCTTTCTAACCACTCTTCTCCCAGCCTGTAGCGCTGTTTGGGGTTGTTGTGCCCCTGGTACAGGACCCGGCACTTGGCCTTGTTGAGCGTCATACAGTTGGCCTCGGCCCATTGGTCCAGCCTATCCAGATCCTCCTGCAGAGCCTTCCTACCCTTGAGCAGATTGACACATGCACCTAACTTGGTGTCGTCTGCAAACTTGCTGAGGGTGCACTCGATCCTCTCATCCAGATCATCAATAAATATGTTAAAGAGGACTGGTCCCAGTACCAAGCCCTGGGGGACTCCACTAGTGACTGGCCTCCAACTGGATTTAACTCCATCCACCACAACTCTCTGGGCCCAGCCATTCAGTCAGCTCTTAACCCAATGAAGTGTATGCCAGTCCAAGCCAAGAGCAGCCAGTTTCTTGAGGAGAATGCTGTGGGGAACATTGTCAGAAGCCTTACTGAAGTCAAGGTAGACCACATCCACAGCCTTTCGCTCATCCACTAAGCGTGCCACCTTGTCATAGAAGGAGATCTTGTTCGTCAAGCAGGACCTGCCCTTCATAAACCCATGCTGACTAGGCCTGATTGCCTGCTTGCCCTGCAAGTGCCTCATGATGATGCTCAAGATAATCTGCTCCATGAGCTTCCCTGGCACTGAGGTCAAACTAACAAGCCTATACTTCCCTGGGTCTACCCTCTGGCCCTTCTTGTAGATGGGCGTCATTTTTGCTAGCTGCCAGTCGAGAGGGACCTCCCCTGATAGCCAGGACTGCTGATAAATGATGGAAAGCGGCTTGTTCAACTCTTCTGCCAGTTCACTCCATACCCTCGGGCAGATCTCATCTGGCCCCATCAACTTGAGTACCTCCAAATGCTGTAGCAGGTCGCCAACCATTTCCTCATGGATTGTGGGGGCCACATTCTGCTCCCCATCCCCTTCTACCGGCTCAGTGTACTGGGTGTCCAGAGAACAACAGGTTTTGCTGTTAAAGCCTGAGGCAAAGAAGGCGTTAAGCACCTCAGCTTTTTCCTCATCTCTGGTAACTAAGTTTCCCCCCACAAGTGTTAAATCTTAATTAAGGTTAACCTTAAAGGTTAATTTTAATAATGGTGTAGAAGTTAGCTTTTTCTGAAGGGTGAAGGACTGATATCCCCTTTTATTTTGGTAGCTCTGGGTCTATTACTGAGCATAAAGTGTTCAATTCCATATCTTGACTGAAGGGACTTAATTCAAGGAAGTAATCCGTGCACATACATATAGGCAGGAGAGTAAGAGAGCTGTTCTTAAAGAAAAGCAGAGATTGTAGAGTGAAGAAGCCAAAGAGCAGTCAAAAGGTACTTTAGGGCTTTGGGGGAATTGGTTGAAGGATGAGGTGGACAGGTAGTGTTTTCCTCCACTCTTCCACTAGTGGGGATCAATATTGAAAGGAACAGGCAGAACCAGCTGATGAGTACATGGCTCCTAGGCTGGTGCTACTGACACAGTTTTGGATTTTTTGATCATGGGAAAGTCTACATGACACTGGGATTATTGACTCCTGATGGGGAGCACATTTCTATGAGGGAGCAAAGGATTTTTTCCTAGGAGTTAGAAGGGCTGATTGATAGGGCTTTAAAGTATATTTGAAGGGGGAAAGGGACAAAACCTGGCCCACTGCTGATGAGCTATGGGACTTCATGCCAATTTTTGAGGAACTGCATACTAGCAAGACCCTTCAGCGTGCCCCATGGGTGTTTAATGAAAGATATCTGAATATACTAATGCCCATAGTATGGGAAACAAACAAGAAGATTGGAGATCTGCATGTGGTTGCAAGGCTATGATCTCTTTGCAGTCATAGAGACTTGGGATAGCTTACATGACTGGAATGTTGTCATGGAAGACTATGTGCTTTTTGGAAAACAAACAAACAAACAAACAAACAAAAAAACAGACAGGAGGGAGGTGAGGTGGTGGAGTTGCTCTTCATGTGAATGAGCAACTAGAATACATGAAGCTCTGCTAAGGGGTGAATGAAGAGTGAGTTGAGAACTTATGGGTAAAGACTAAGGGGCAGGCTACTGTGGCTAACACCTCTGTGGGTGTTTGCTACAGGTCACCTGATCAGGAAGAAGAGGTAGATGAAGCCTTCTTCAGACAGCTTGTGTCTCTCAGTCACAAGCACTGATTCTCATGGGGGACTTCAGCCATGCTGACATCTGCTGGGAAGACCACACAGATAGGTACAAACAGTCCAGCAGGTTTCTGCATTGGGTTGATGACAGCTTTTTGACACAGGTGGTGAAAAGCCAACAGGGAGAGGTGTGTTGCTGGACCTCGTATTAACGAATGAGAAATGACTAATTGAGATGTGAGGGTCAGGAGCAGCCTTGGCTGCAGTGACCATAATATGGTGGAGTTCAAGATCTCGCGAGGAGGAAGAAAGGCAAAAATTAGGATTGTGATCCTGGACTTCAGGAGTGCAAATTTTGGACTCTTCAGGGATCTACTTGGAAGAATCCCATGGGTTAGGGACCTGGAAGGAAGGAGGTCCAAGGTAGCCTGTCAATTTTCAAGCATCCCTTCCTCCAAGGTCAAGGTTGGTGCATCCCTATGAAGAAGGCAAGCAAAGGGGGACGGAGACCTGCATGGATGAGCAGGGAGCACCTGGCAAAGCTCAAACAGAAAAAGAAAGTTTGCAGCATGCAGAGAAAGGGACAGGCTACCTGGGAGGAATATAAGGACACTGTTAGAGTATGCAGGGAGGAGACAAGGAAGGCCAAGGCCCATTTGGAATGAGATCTGGCAAGGGATGTCAATGTTGCTGAGTTGCTGAGTTGCTGAATGCTTTTTTGCTTTAGTCATTACTGCTACGATCAGCACTCAAGAATCTCACACCCTGGTGACAAGAGAGAAAGGAGAAAGGAAGATTTTCTTTGCTCAAAGAGGATCGGGTCAGTTATCATTTAATCAGACTTGACATCCACAAATCCATGGGCCCTGACAGAATGCACCCATGGATACTGAAGAAGCTGGCCAACATTATTGCTAGGCCACTCTACATCATCTTGGAAAAATCGTGGAGAACAGAAGAGATGCCTGAGGACTGTAAAAAAGACATGTCTTCAAAAGGGCAAGAAGAAGGACCCAGACAAATACATGCCAGTCAGCCTTACCTCCATCCCTGGAAAGGTGATGGAACAGCTTAGTCAGAATAGTCAGAATGGATTCACCAAGGGGAAATCATGCTTAACCAACCTGTTATCCTTCTATGATGACATGACTAGAGGGGTTGATGAGGGGAGAGCAGTGGATGTGGTCTACCTTGACTTTAGCAAGGTTTTTGACACTGTCTCCCATAACATCCGTTCAGGAAGTGTTGCCTAGATGAGTGGACAATGAGGTGAATTGATAATTGGCTGGATGGCAGATCTCAGAGCATAGCTGTGTGGAATCTAGATGGAGGCCTGTAGCTAGTGGTGTCCTCCAGTGGTCAGTTCTGGGTCCAGTCTTGTTCAACTTACTCATCAGTGACCTGGATGATGGAACAGAGTGTACCCTCAGCAAGTTTGCTGACAACAAAAATCTTGGTGGTGGCTGATAACCCAGAGGGCTGTGCTGCCACTCAGATGGACCTCAATAGGCTGGAGAGTTGGTCTGAGAGGAATTTCATGAAGTGTAACAAGGCCAAGTGCAGGGTTCTGCACCTAGGGAGAAATAACCCCAAGCACCAGTACAGGCTGGGGGCTGTCCTGCTGGAGAGCAACTCTGCAGAGTAAGACGTGGGAGTCTTGGTGGAGAGCAGGCTGATCATGAGTCAGGAATGTGTTCTTGTGGCCAAGAAGGCCAATGGTATTCTGTGGTGCATTTGGAAGATTTTTGCCAGCAGGTCAAGGGAGGTGATCTTCCCCCTCTCCTCAGCCCTGGTGAGACAACACCTGGAGTATTGTGTCCAGTTCTGGGCTCTCCAGTACAAGAGGAAAATAGAACTACTGGAGTGAGTTAGAGTCTACTAAGATGATGAGAGGACTGGAGCACCTGTCGTACAACAACAGGCTAAGAGAGCTAGGCCTGTTTAGCCTGGAAAATAGAAGACTGAGAGGAGACCTCAATAATGTGTTTAAATATCCAGGGGGAGGTTGTCGAGAAGATGGAGCCAGTCTCTTTTCAGTTGTGTCCAGCAACAGGATGAGAGGCAATGGGCACATAGTGAAGCACGGGAAATTCTGGCTGAATATGGGAGGGCATTTATTTACTGTGAGGGTGACAGAGCACTGGAACAGTTTGCTCAGAGAGGCTGTGGAATCCTCTTCTATGGAGATATCCTGGATGCCATCCTGCACAATGTGCTCTAGGTGATCCTACTTGGCAGAGAGCTTGGAGTAGTTGATCTTCAGAGATCCCTTCCAACCTTGGCCATTCTTCGATCCTGTGAAGTTTTCTTGTATTCACTTTCCACATTTGTGTATGTACTGTAAAGCAAAATATAATCTTTAATAATAATGTTTTTAGTTTTCGGAAAATTTTAACCAAAACTTTTTTTTTTTTTTTTTTTTTAATTTAAAACTTATAATCCATCTCTTTCTCTCTCTCTCTTTCTCTTTCTCTCTCTCTCTGTCTCCTTATACACACTTTTTTTTTTTTTTTTTTTTTTTTTTTTTTAATCTTGCCTAGCTAACAGTCCTTCAACACCCATCACCAGGTAGAGGATCAATTCCACACCTATCTTAAACCCATGCACACACCTACTCGGCAAGCAAAATAGACCTGCAATGAGTCACTTATTTACATATGATGATTAGCTTTTACAGATTAGCTTTTACAGCTGTGTTTGTCTTACTGAGGGTGTTATCCTGAATGACTTTCCTCTGTCTAGATTCTGCTGTTTCAGAACACTTAAAAAAAAAATGAAGTTATAAGACTTCTACAGAGCTCTCTATGACATTTATTGAAAATGGTCAATGCCAAGTTACTTCAGAAGTCAGAAGGGTGAGAATAGTCAGTGTCAGCATTGAGGGTTTGATTCCATGCAACACAATGAAAGAGATCTTGTATTTTCAACAGATTTTCTTGTTCATTACCTCTCAGATATGACAAGACAATATTATTTCCTTTTATGATACAGAAGGGCTGATGCTTTTTGATCTATCTATAGCTCAAAAGAAAAGCTTTCCTGATGGTTGTCACCTGTTCAGGCTTTTACCAGTTCTGTATCCGAGTGTACATTCTGAAATCCAGGAATGATGTGATGCTTCTTCAATAACATACACCAGTCTCCACTAGCATGTTAAAGGTGGGTAGAAAAGCTTTTTACTAAACAGCACACTGCTGAAATGCCTGGTAGGACACAGCTTGATTATGTTGATTCTCCTGGTGCTGCCACTGGACCCTGAAAAACTCTAGTGCACTACTGCTCTTGCCATTTTCAGAAGCTGAGGAATGTCACTCATTTTTTTCATTCTGTGCAAAACATTTCCACTTTTTTTTTTTTTTTTTTTTTTTTTTCCTCCTGACAAACAGAACACAAAAACAGGACACTGAATATTACCCACAATTCTATAGGCTTGACATCTGTAAGTGGCATAGAAGGAAGGAAAGAGAAGAGCAGAAAAGTGTTTTAACTAAAAGGTATGTTTGTTCATTTTAAAAAAGAAAATGTGCCTTTCAGAGCTCATTTTATTATATATGCCAACATACAGGCACATGTTTGTTTCTTCATTTTTGTTAAAATAGATGGTGCATGAATGATGGAAAACAAATGCTTAAAAAAAAAAACATATTTGTGCATGAAACACTGGAGACTCTTCTAAAGAGCAACGGAAGCAAGCAATACTATGACAAAATCAGTGTCTACACTGATTGTCTCGGGTGTATTGTGTCAGTCCCATACATGTAAAATCCATGGAAGAGATAATTTAAAATGATGAATCTTACTTTTATGAAATTTTCTTCTGAAAATTTCTTTCATTTTCTTTATGAAAAACCATGAATAAATTCTGAAAGATAAAAAGGAGAAGTTAAGACCAGAATGATTTGACATTTATTTTCAAAGATTTTTATTTTATTTTATTTTATTTTATTTTATTTTATTTTATTTTATTTTATTTTATTTTATTTTATTTTATTTTATTTTATTTTTATTTTATTTTATTTTATTCTATTTTATTTTATCTATTTTTTTTTTAATAGAAAGAGACCTGAGCCATTTGATATGCAGACTAAGAATCACTTTTCAAATTCTTATTTATTTTTCAGAAGAATAGAGAGTATGTCATCGTCACTGCATTGATTGTTCTTTTGAAATGGATAAGATTGTATAGTCTAATTCTCAACATTGTTTTTGAGTGTGAACTATGGACAGCAATATAATAGCATGAGTACTTTGTTAAATTGTAAAAAAAAAGACATAGAAGATGCATCTTCAGAATGTGGAATTACTTGAGAAAAGAATATGACATTCATATATTTTTAGAACTTTTAAAATTTTATTATTTCAGTATGAATTGTGTTTGGGAATTCAGGTCTTTGTGACACTAAGGGAAAGATAAATTGTCGTGCTGACATGCTGAATGATAAAGCATTCAATTTTTCAATTGTTTTGATTTCTAAAATATTAAACACTCAGCATGAGATTGATAACAGGTATTTGTCATATAGAAAATATGACTTAGATTTATGGAACCAGTTCATATTTTTTATTCCTTGCTTTGTACCTCTAGAGTGATTTTATTCTTCTTGTACTACTTGCATATGTTTTTGGTATAAAAGCTACCAGACTTCCTAATAGATAGGTATAGTTAAATTCACATCCTCTTGTATAAGTGGAGGCAATGACACACAAGCATACACATAACATACTGTCACAGCCTTGCCTGGTGTAGTGTATTTGCAGTGAACAGTTCCAGCACTAACATTATTCCTGGAACTACAGTCTTCTGGGAATGAAGTTAAAGCCAGGGCTGTAAATATTTCTAGAAAGATACTATACCTAATAACGAGAATGAAGTTCTGTTCCAGAGAGAAGTTGCACAGCTGATACAAGCTTTCTGTGATAACTGAGTGGCCCAAATCTCATTAGTGTCAGCTCAGCTGAAATGAGAATCAAGATCAAGATGTCCCTGCTCTTGTTTGTTACCCACTGCCAGAGGCATGCCGGTGTTCCCACTCAGAGAGAGTATGTCTATTGTTCAAGTAAGAATTCTTAGAAATGCCATTTTGGGGGAAACATGTCAGCAGCAGATTTTTTTTTTTTTTTTTTTTTTTTTTAAATAAAGAACAGTAGTGTTTTCCAAGTTTTGTAAATTCTTCCAGTAGTTTTTATTTCTGTGGAAATGTTTGATCTGAAATGTCACACAAAAATGACCTGAAAACCTTTTAATAGGGAGTCCCTAAATGTACAGTTAGTGATCTAAGGAAGCTTGGTACCCACAAAGACTATTGACACAGGTTCTTTAACTCATATTTTTCTAATACTGTTTTTGTTGTTATTTATTTTCCACCTGCAGCTGCCTATAAAGAGAGAATACATGGAAGGAAACATTCATTTGAACAGTTTACAGAAAGACCCCAGTGGAGTTCAATCTGAGTTTGGCTAGAGGCCTAGAGAGGTAAGACTGCCTTGTGTTTTTAAAACATTGATTGGATCGACAAACAAGGGTGCAGATCCCTATTCTGTCATACAAATCCTGTGTGACCATCGGCAAATTGCTTACAATTCCAGTGTGTTTCACTTCTGTTTGTGAAGGAAGTAGCTTATAGTAATTCCTTGCCTCACAGAGGTACTGTGAGGGTAAATACATCAACAATAGTGAAGCATACAAATATTCTGGTAACAGGGGTCAGAAAGTAACATAGTTATTTTCTCTTTAGTGGTAAGCCCATTTTAAGACAACTCCCATGTCTATATTCCTTTTCCACAGGTATCTCCACAAAATATGTCTGTTGTATGTGTCAGTAATACCCTTTCCAAACAGTTTACAAGTAACAAATTCCTTATGCTGATGTCTCCCAAAGGATAATTCTTATTTAAAAACATACAAAACTAGGAGAAACAGCAAAAAAAAAATAATGCTAAAAGTCCAAGACTATAGACAATGACAATATTGCATGAAGCTCATTACATCAGTGTGAAGGTCTGCTCTCTTGTTGATATCAGGAGATGATGCTCATTTTAATTTCCTTATAGCTGTTAAGAATGCTGCTCACTGGATAAGTGTAGAAGTTTAACTCTTTCAGAATAATAAATTCATTGTCCACTGATAAAGTATTTATCTTTCTGTTTTTGTCTTTCAGGCTTTTCTTCTTGTAGGATATATACTTCATAGCCTTTTTTGCATTTCTCTTCTTTCAAAGTAATAAACAACCAACCTGTCTGGATTCAGAGACATCTGCTCTCTAGGGCTGTTCAATGTGTTATTTGAGTACGTGTCAAAGCGACCATCTCTTAGTAGCTCCTTGGCTCACCTTCAGACTCAGTATTAAAATTAAATTCTTGCTCATTTCAGAGGTTCCTTAGATTTCTTGATCACTTTTTTTTTTTGTCAGTGATGGGCCCTTTTGAGACATTTTATATTTAGATAACCCTTTTCAGCCTTTCTCCTCTTAGTTTCTACTCAATGACTCTCTCTCACATGCCTTGAGGTATGTGAGAATGGTTCCTGAAATGCTGGCCATGGGGATGTAATTAGTCATAATTTCCTTAGCCTAAATTATGTATGCAGAGTAACCTCTCAGTAGAGAAATTCAATTTGTTAATTCATTTAGAACAGGTAAAAATTTAAGTGTGTGTTTTATCCCTGAGTGTCATCAATAGGATTCACTTTTAATGATGTATTCTGTGAGCAGAATGAGGTAGAATCACATCTGTGTGATGTTGTGCCTACCAACTGGTAACCAGATGTTAATGTAGACTTTACTAATTATCAATGCTGCTTCCTGGTAGTATACTTGCTTACTATGCATAAATGAAGCTAAAAATACAGCCAGACTCAGATGGTCTGCAAACATACCTGGGGAGATGAAAATATCCAGTTACTTTCTAGGTAAATTGAACTGTGTTGAGTACCCTGCAATCAACATCACCTATTTTATGTTTTTTATCTATTTCTACTCTCATTAAAGTGATCTGAATTTGGAATAATTATATAACATCACAGAAACCAATTTGTGATGTTTCCACATATTTGTCTATTATCAGGAGAAGAGTCTGCATTTCTTACTCATCTACATTATTTATTGTGAATTAAATTCTAGCTATAGCTTTACAGGAAATTATATCCTTTCCAGTGTAAATGTGAAATAAACCCTGCAAACTTGTAGAATAATTATTCACAGTCACACTTATAATTAACAATGATGGAAAGGCTCTACTTAATATTATTACAGATAAGTGAAATACTTAAGGCAAAAGTAATTAACAGATGACAGGAACAGAGAGAGTTATTGGTGGCCAACATGAGATTGAACAGATCTGATTTTATATCTTATAGGAAAAGGAGGAGGTAAAAAATCTGTGAGAGCATTTAAATTTAATTGATGTAGGACTGAGTTGCTAAAATATTTCAAAATGAATCCCTAATGAGCAGGCACATAAAAATTTGGCGAAATGAGAGGAGGGAGAGAGAAATAAAAACACATCACTGGAGGACAAGGTTATGAATGAAGTGTGAGCAATGATAAAGCAGTCCTTACTATTGCTGTATGGTACTCAAACTGGGTCTAAAAGACTACTTCAAGAATAGCTTGTAACCAATGTGCAGGTGGGCACATTACAAAGAGCTTTCCATTGTGTCCAGTAGGGAAAAATATCTATAAAATTCTACAGAATGAATTTTAAATAGGATCATGGTATCCCCAAATGGAGAAAAAAAAAAAAAAAAAAAAAAAAAAAAAAGTAGTCATTACAGCTGCTAAAACTAATCTGGAAAAGATGTAAGTGAAGGTGACCACAATTTGCACATGCACATATACTTGACATTCAGATGTTGCGGAAGTTTAGCTATACCAGGGGAATAGATGGAGTTGTAAACAGTACCTCAGCACTTAGTGCTATTAGTTAGGTGTGTGAGGGGTGGCTACAGCTGTGGATTTGGAATGAGGCTGAAGACAGAAAAATAAATGAGGTTCTGCGACTTTTAGAAGAGGGTTGAATCTATAAAAAATGAGATGCTTTACATGAAGAAATTGCACAAAAGCAACCTAAAGGGACAAGTCTGAAGCACAAAACAGGATATGTGCAGATGATGGTCTAGATGTGGTCAGTGGCATATGACACTGGAGAGTTCCATGGTTAAATTGCAGAATTTCCTTTCTAAGGAAAACTGCAGTCAAAATTGCTCATTTTAATACTGATACTAGTCTCATATCACATGTGGAGCATGTACTGGGTCTGGCTGGGATGTTAACTTTCCCTGCAGCAGCCCATACAGTGCTGCGCTCTGCACTTGTAGCTAGAACAGCAGTGGTATCACACCAGTGTTGTGTCTGCTGCTGAGAAGTGCTGGCACAGCATCAGGACTCTCTCTGACCCTCCTAGGGGGTGGGCAAAAAGTGAGAAAGAAACATCAGCAGGGCAGCTGACCTAAACCAACCAAAGGGATATTCCATACCATATGATGTCACACTCAGCAATAAAAGGTGGAAAAAGGAAGAAGAGGGGAGGGGTGGGCTCTCGTTGCGAAAACGTCTGTCCTCCTCCCGAACACTGGCTACGTGCGTTGAGGCCCTGCTTCAAGGACGTGGTCAAGCATCGCTCATTTGTGGGAAGTAGAGAGTAATTTCTTTCCTCTGCACTTCCACATAGCCTTTACTTGTTTAGTTATTCCCTTTCCCCCTCCCTTTTCCCCTTTCCCTTTTTTCCCTTTAGTTGAATTGTTTAATTAATAATAATATTTCCTTAATAATATATTTTTTTCCTCTTTAATTAAATCATCCTTATCTCAACCCGTGAGTTGTTCTTTCCTTTACTTTTTCCCCTCCTCATCTGAGGAGGGGGAGTGAGAGAGCGGTTGTGGTGTTCAACTGCCTAGCACGGTAAAACCACCACAGAGCAATGAAAGAAAGACTGTGATAATAACATTATGCTATGATGGAGGCGTGTTCCCCATAACAGGGATGATCAGTTAAATGAATTGAATGGTTCTGGATTGTAATTCATGGAAACTGTTATTTGATGGTGTATAAAACACACCCTAAATCAACATCATTCTTACAATGAAGTCATCTGAAATGTAACTCTTTACTAGTTAAAATACCCAATCTTTGTAGTTCCAGATTCATACCTGCTTTCTTAAGTGAACTTTTCTTTTATTCTTACTTAGCATTAGAGAAGAGCCTTTATCCTCCTCCCCCACTCCTCCCCCACTCCTCCCCCACTCCTCCCACCCCCCTGCAAATAAATAAATAAATAAATAAATAAATCTTGGACTGTAAGCCTTATACGACTTCAGACTTTTATATATAGTTAAACAGCAGTACACTAAGAGAAATCAGATCTTACATAGAATATTTGCAGCTACAAATGACATCAACTAACAAACTGAATCTATTATAAAATTCTAGAGGAAGAAAAGTTCCTGCAAATTGTTACACATTGGCTGCCAAAAGGAGGAATGAATTTGCACCTTAAAGTGAGAACATATAATAAGCTGTCTGTGGTATCTTCCATTATGTTGTTTTCTATCATTCTTGTCAATATTTTGATCTCTTGGATGTAGATAATGGCACCAGCATGAATTGACCCCACATTTCAAACATTTGCAGGTGGTGATCAAATACAATGTTGCTTGTCATCTATTACTCTCTTTTATAATCATTTCATGTTTTCTGTGAGAATAAACTGCTACTCTAAATTATAAATATTTGGGCTGTCCTTGGGGGAAACAAACGAACAAACAAAAACATCATCATCAACAACAACAAAACCAGTAATCTTAGTCTCCTCAAGGATTCAGAAGAGCTCTTATAAAGAAGTCATACTACCTATGAAATAGATGATAATTGAAGTGGATAGTATCACTCAAAAAGAGCAGAAGGTGAAAGCAGAATGGTAGCATGGCACACTTTTATGACTTTCACTTTTGCAGCTAAGTTCCTTGAAATTATTTCACAGAGGGCTGCAGAATTGAAGAAGGACTTGTTACAGGCCTTCAAAAACAGTTGTGAATACAAATGTAAGTTTTAAGTATATCCAAATATACTTTACTTCACTTGAAAAGAAATAACAAAATCAGTAGACAAGATTTTATTACATTTATTTTATTATTATTATTTTTACAATGAAGCATAAAAAGATTTTTGAAATTTTGATAAATATCTTGCTACTGAAAAAAAAAATAATCATGTTCTATAATAAGAAACAGTTCAATGATACCACCCTTTTTTTTTTTTTATGTCATGTTTTTATAATTCATGACAAAAATATTTTTGAGAGAAAACAAGTATTTATTTTTATTTCTTATTTATTATGATTTTTTAACCCAAGGTTGAAAACTTGAATTACATGAAAAGGTGGTTATCTCAGTGACCTTAAGTCAGCATTTTGGCAGATGCAATTACATTTTACAGAAGATTTTGACTCCTGCTATAGGAATTTCTTTTTGCAACTGAATGTTTTCCTATATAATTAATCTCTAGCAAAAAAGGTCCCACTCTGGCAGTGACCACCCAAAATTCTACAAGTATGGAGAGAAGAACAAAAAGGACTACATTTAAATATCATAAAGGAAATCAATGTGGATGTCCATTTTAATTGCAATCTTAATTATCTAATTTTTTCTACGCTTTAAATACATTTAATGTTAGAATTACAATTGATTTTATTTTGAAGTGGAATTACAGTTGTTTCTTTTTTTTCCCCACTTCAAGTGTAATCATATAAAATGGAATAAGATATTAAATAAAATGGTCTAGTGTTTTGGTCAGTAATATGATTCTACCTTTATTTCTCTGCCCTGAAAGAATTTTTGATCTTTCTTTGCAAATCAGCTTATTGTCTGTAGTCCATTTCCTAGTATATAAAATAAGGATAAAAAACTTTAGAGTTTGTAGAAATGTTGAGCTGATAATTAGATTAAGGGTTATGGGCCCTCAAATAGGTTATGGGCCCTGCCTTACTAGACAGCAGATACAATTTAATCTTAACTTCAGGACATAATTTAGAGCTTTTTCGCACACATGGTACAGTTTTGAAACTCACATTACTGATGTCTATTGACTTTGTTGAAACACAATACATGTTACTATTATTAGCAGAAGCAACATATATTACAAGCAGTCACCTCTTACTGGTATCTGCAAGGTCTGTATGATTACAATTCTATTAATATGAAGATAAAGATATATATGTGATTTTCTTATCAGAAAAGGCTGTAGAGCTATTGCATTTAAATTATGATTAATACAAAAAAAAAAAAAATGAATGGAGCTAACATAGGCTTTTGTATTTGTTGTTTAATCAATTTGAAATTGTAGATAAATTGAATTCTGGGCCGAATCCCGAGATCTTAACCTTGGCAAATACGTGGTGGGAGATATTTTATTTGTTTTTTACTACTCAGCACTTAGATTTTCTTTTACCTTAATTATCTTTTGTTATCAAAATTAAGTTAATCTAAATAAGAAGTGATTTAGAAATACAGATGCTAATTATAGAAACTATAATTAATGTGATTAGAATCTAACAACTATGACTTTCATTTTTCAGTCCAGAAACTATGGGTAATGGAGTTTGCATGGAGTGAAAGTCAGTGTAGAGTCCACACAGCAGTTAATTTACCTTTAATTAATACTATATCCCCAGTCAAAGTTTGTTATTCTGAATGAAGGCTGTATCTTCAGACTATCCACCATATCTCCAGAGTAAATCCACTGGCTTCTACAGAAATCAGTGCTTCACTTGAAACATCTTCTTAATAGATATTATCAAATATTGTATTAGAATCAGTGAGGTAGCTACTAGAGAAGATAATTTTGTCTCTTCTGCCAAAACTACTTATGATTTGACACTCCCTGTCACCTTTCTATCATGTTATTATCTTTTACATAATTTTCCAGATCTTCTATGTGTTAGTATGCTTGTCTAGATAAATTGAGATTGTTCAGCATAAAGGTGAAACAAGCCAGTCATGTTCTGGACTTTTATTATGCACCCCTTTACTCTGCTGGGAGCTACGTGTGTTTCACTGCTTGTGTGAGACCATCTGTGTCAGACTTTTCAGCATGAAAATAGGGGACTTAATGGTATGTTCAGATCCTTTGCACTCCCATTTCCTATAATTTTATATTTTCATTTCTTTTTGAAGCAAGGGAATCTCCTTTTAATTTGCCCCCTAAAAATTAGTTTAACAGATAATATAGATTATATAAAATGGCAAAGATCCCCATGTAGTATTTTTGAAGGCCAAAATCTGATATGTCATCCTTATCCTTATTCTCAAGGTGTATGTAATACAAAAGCAAAAATACCATTGAAACTCTACATCAGTGGGCCTACATTGCCTTTGGTGATAGTTTTATCTGCAATATAGATAAAACTAACACTAAAGGCAATGTAGGCCCACTGATGAATGAGGTGGGCATCCTCATGACAGAAGATACAGAGAAGGCAGAGTTACTGAATGCCTTCTTAGTCTCTGTGTAGATTTCCGGAGGTTATCTTGAGGAGCCCTGTACCCTTGATGCCCCAGAGGAAGTCAGGTTAAAGGAGGAGTTTGCCTCGGTTGATGAGGACTGGGTTAAGGATGAATTAAGCAAACTGGACATCCATAAATCTATGCGTCCTGATGGGATACACCCATGGGTGCCGAGGGATCTTGTGGAAGTCATTGCTAGGCTCCACCATCTTTGGTAAGATGATGGAGCCTAGCAATTTTTGGAACATTTTTGGAGCATTTTTGCTCCATCATCTTTGGTAAGTTGTGGGGAATGGGATAGGTGCCTGAGGACTGGAGGAAAGCAAATGTCACTCCAGTCTTCAAAAAGGGCAAGAAGGAGGACCTGGGTAACTATAGACCTGTCAGCCTCACCTCCCGTGATGGAACGACTTATCATTGGTGCTGTTTCTAGACATCAAGGTTAAGATGGTAATTAGGGGCAGTCACAAAGCTTCACTAAGGGTAAGTCATGCTTAACCAAGACATAAAGACATGAAGACATAACCAGGTGTATAGATGATGGTAAAGCAGTGGACATGGTCTATCTTGATTTCAGGAAAACATTTGACACCGTCTTCCACAGCGTCCTCACAGCTAAACTGAGGAAATGTGGACTAGATGATCAGATAATGAGGTGGACTGTGAATTGGCTGAAGGAAAGAAGACAGAGAGTTGTGGTCAACAGGATGGAGTCTTGTTGGATGTCTGTATATAGTGGAGTCCCTCAAGGTTTGGTACTGGGATCAGTACTATTCAATATTCATCAGCTACTTGGATGAGGACATAGAGTGCACAGTCAGCAAGTTTGATGATGACACAAGACTGGGAGGAGTGGCTGACGTGCCAGAAGACTGTGCTGCCATCCAGTAAGACCTAGGCAGACTGGAGAGCTGAGCAGGGGAAAATGTAATGAGATATATCAGGGGCAAGTGTAGAGTCTTGCATCTGGGCAAGAACAACTCTAGGTGCCAGTATAAGATGGAGACTGCCCTGCTGGAGAGCAGCATAGGGGAAAGGGATCTGGGGGTGCTGGTGGACAGCAGGATGACCATGAGCCATCACTGTTCACTTGTGGCCAAGAAAGCCAATGGCATCCTGAGACATATTAGAAGGGGTGTAGTTACTAAGTTGAGAGCTTCTCCTCCCCTTCTACTCTGCCCTGGTGAGACCATGTATGGAATATTGTGCTCAGTTCTGGGCCCCTCAATTCAAGAAAGGCAGGGAATTGATTGATAGAGTCCAGTGCAGAGCCAAGAGGATGATTAAGGGAGTGGAGCATCTCCCTTATGAGGAAAAGGCTGAGGAATCTAGATCTCTTTAGCTTGGAGAAGAGGAGACTGAGGAGTGACCTCATTAATATTTATAAATATATAAAGGGGGAGTGTCAAGAGGATGGAGCCAGGCTCTTCTCAGTGACATCTAATGATAGGACAAGGGGCAATGGGTGCAAGCTGGAACATAAGAGGTTCCACTTAAATAGGAGGAGAAATTTCTTCACGGTGAGAGTGACAGAACACTGGGACGGGCTGCCCAGGGGGGTTGTGGAGTCTCATTCTCAGGAGCCATTCAAAACTCAGCTTGATGTGTTCATCTGTGACCTGATCTAGATGTTTCTTCTCCAGCAGGGGGACTGGACTAGATGATCTTTCAAGGTCCTTTCCAATCCCTAACATTCTGTGATTCTGTAATCTGTAACACATGTTGAGTCTATTATCAAATTCAGGCATATTTACATTGTTTCGGAACAACATAATAAAATGTAATACGTTAACTATTTAATACTCTATTGTTAATATTTATGGCCACATCTATGTATCTTAATAAACTCATGAATAATATACCAGCTGGTGCTATCCAACTATCAGTCCAAATAACTGATTTTTAAACTAATCTTTCTATTTTTCTTACCAGTTTGTGCTGTGAACAAAAACATTCTTTTAAATTGTTCTGTAGCTATTGTCACCTCTACTTCTGAAAATGATATAAATCATTAGTGTATTTATTATTTAAGCTCAGAAACATACTTATTTGAACATATTTTTTAATGCAATGTGTAACTCATAGTTACATAAAGTAATATATTTTGTGTAATGCAGTTTCTATAAAATCTGAGTATATCGAAATTAAATTTCCTGATAACTGTAAATTTTGCACTTTTGTGAAGTTCTTTTGTCAAGATGTTTGAAAGTTTTATTTGCATATAAAAATATCAAAGGAAACTTGAGGAGTACACATTCTCATGGACTTACACAATTGTTATTTCATAACTGTATTTAATATTATATTGATAATTCAGCTTTGAATTTCTATATTACTCTACTTAGGTAAAATGATACCATACCCTTTCATTTATGAAATGCATAGTTTTATTTATTTTTACTTAAATGCATCCAACTGTCATGGAACCCAAATGTACAGAAAAATTGTTTCCTCTTTTGTTTGGAAAACAGGAGAAAAAATATGGGAAATATGCTTTGATATCATTTCCTGGAAACCATTTGAAATTGGTAGCAGGAGTATTGCAATCAGTAGAATCTCTAAATCCCACCCTCAATGCTATACCAGAAAATACAATTGAGGAGTAATGATGCTTAATATAACAATAGCATTACTATTATCTAGTAAAAATAAACGTGAGGATAGGATTGGATTTTAGTCCCTGTGCTTATTTCAGCCTTTGCCATTAATCTTTCTGGGTACATCCATTTATGGGAAAATTGTTGACCTTCATAGCCAGCACGGAAGGATAAACTTTGGAATTTGGTAGAAGGAAAGGCTCCTTCAAGAGAACAATATACTACTGGCAGCATATTTGGAAAATAAGTCCTGGCTTCAAAACTTTATTTAGCATGTGTTCTGCACACAGATGAGAGGTGCAAACAAATATGAGGAGTGAGAAATACTATCCAAACAGGTAAACACCACTGCTTTAGAAATATCACATTCAGAGATATATGAACATCCAGGATCTGTGGGAAAGAGTGAGACAGCAGGCCTGAAACTGCCACTTTCTCATGCCAGGAGCAAGCTGAGGGTTATGGCTTGTGGGACGTAAGGACTGCAAGGTTGTGATTATGGAGCAGTACAGTAGGTAACTTGATAGCTTCAGCGGGAGCATACTTTCCTTCCTCAGTAGGCTGCAAGCTGCAATGGGTTCCTATTCCTTCCATACTGTGGAAAATCTTACCTCCAAGTAGAAAAATCTATAATTCTCAGCTACAGAAGAGTTGCTGAAGGCTTAGATAAGTTTTAGGTGTACAAGGAGGACTTACAGTTGGGATATCCACTCTCTTTCCTGGACAGGGGTGCTTTGAGCATTAGAAAGGAAACCACCCTGTGAGTTAACAGCTTATGGAGAATATGTGGTGCTGGCATGGGTCTACTGAGGCCACAGGGCCTGACCAATATACATCATAGGTAGCCATTGCCAGTGACATTTCCAAATAGCACACTAAAACCTTTCCTTTTGACAGGATCCCTGCTCCAAAACCACCAAAGAAAAATAGTAGAAAATGGAACAGACCTCTGAAGAGCAGAAAGCCCATGCACAGTTCTCCCCCTTTTCCAATGGGTGGTGGGTGGCTGTTTCAAAGGCAGAATGCATCCCTTTACTGTCAGCTGGAGATAAAGATTTGTCTGCTCCTGGCAAACACTTCTTCATTTTAAAGAGGGGGATTTTGAGCTCTAATCCTTTGTTTCACCAAGATGAAAAGTATAAAAATCACAAAACCATGCAGAATGATCAAATACAATCTGGAATGAATTGACTGTGGAGGATTTTTCTTTTTAATTAAAGCAGCAAACAGATTCTTTAAAATGGTCAGGATTCTTCCTCCTCTCCCTCCCTATTCCATCCCCCCCCCCCCCCCCCCACTAAATAATGTTAAGCTATAATAAAAACCATGTCTTTTAAAATGTAGCACTCTTACAGATGTGCATAATAAATTATTCCTGACGGCACTCTATCCCTAATATTATTTAAAACATATGTCTGTGCTG